>NC_090438.1:341892514-342195544 GCF_031143425.1 Pleurodeles waltl
CCTGTAAAATCCTTCACAACAGTGTTGGTTATAGTGGATTTTTTATCTAAAATGGCACATTTTGTACCATTACGGAAATTACCCACGGCGGCAGAATTTGCCGATATTTTTATAAGGGAAATTGTGCGTTTACATGGTTTGCCAAGCAAAGTGGTGTCAGACCGAGGGAGCCAGTTCAACTCCAGATTTTGGAAAAAATTATGTGAAAAACTGAAAATAGATGTGGCCTTATCCACTGCTTTCCACCCAGAGACAGATGGACAGACTGAACGACTGAACCAAACCTTACTTCAAACGCTACGTTGTTTATTGGCTGATTATTCTAGTGAATGGTTGGAAGCTCTCCCTGTAGCAGAGTTTGTTTATAATAATACTGAGCATTCAGCTCTACTTTGCTCACCATTCTATTTCTTGCAGGGGTATCATCCAAGAGCTATACCCATTTTGTTAGAAGATTCCCTGTTGCCTACAGTAACGGATAGACTAACGAGGTTAGGTGACATACAAGACAAAGCCAGGAAACATTTATTAAAGTACAAAGAAAGCATGAAAAGACAAGCAGACAAACACAGATCTGAGGCCCCAATGTATAAAATTGGTGACAAGGTATGGCTCTCCACAAAGAACCTAAACATAGAGGGATCCCGAAAGCTGCAACCACGTTTCATTGGACCCTTTAGTATAACTGCCATAGTAAACCCGGTAACAGTAAAATTAGATTTACCAAAAGAATATCCAGTACATACTACATTCCATGTGTCCTTGCTTAAGCCGTACAACTCAAAAACCCGACCTGAACCACCACCTCCACCCATACCAATTAAGGGAAATCTGGAATATGAAGTGAAAAGCATAAAAGACTCAAAAATAATTAGTGGACGTCTGTTTTATTTAGTAGAATGGAAAGGATATGATGAATCTGAGAATTCATGGGAACCAGCATCATATGTACATGCCCCACAGCTGATTAGACGGTTTTATTTAAAAAATCCAGGAAAACCCCGTCCTGTAGGAGGGCCTTTGAGGGGGGCAACTGTTAGGGTTTGTACACAGCAAAGAGCATGTCCCCTCTCACTGCACTAGTGGGTTCTGTAATAGCTCCCTTTTAAACTTACTATTGAAAGCCTTTCTTGTTATCTCACCTTCCCCCCCCCCCAGGCTTCTGTGTATGTTGTTTAATGTGCTGTTTTGTTTACACATTGGGCCTTGCTTTTACCAAGGCTTCTTTAAAACACTCCTCCCTAGCCAACTCATTTGCATGATAACTGAAACTCTGCACACCTTTCAAGAACATGTGCAGCATGTGAGGACCACACCCAGCTCTTCAAACCACACCCAGCTCTGCACACCTTCTAAGAACATGTGCAGCATGTGAGGACCACACCCAGCCCTTCAAACCACACCCAGCTCTTCGAACCACACCCAGCCCTGTCTATAAAAGGCATCCCCGAGCCTCACCCACTGCTTGTGCTCGTCTACCTCCCGCTTACCTGAGAACAGATCCCTCGGCGCTGGCACTCCTGCTCTTTACAGACTTTCATTGACTTCAATGGGCGCAGCTGCTGGCTCTTCCTTCTTCCGGTTTCCGGTTCCTCCTTGCCTCAGCCTCTCTCCTACGAGTAACCTGCAAAAGAGAAAGAAGACAAGGTTAGACTGATCAGTATCTCTTGCCAGCAACAAGTAAGTGCAAAACCTTTTATTACCTGAAAGAACTTTGACAACAATTTCTGGATTCGTGTATAGACAATTTGAAACGAAATACCTTCCACGAACATTGTGATTCAAACTCTTTGTTACAAGAATATTTTGCAGAACTTTGTGAAGCAAACATTGTTTTTTCATGGAACTTTTAAGAATCGAACAGTGGAAACCATTAACAGCAAGGCAAACAGTAAAAAAAGGACTTGCACAAATTACATGCTGTATTTTGATGTAAAAGTACAGTATTTGTTTTATAAAAGATTCTGGAAATATGGGAAAAGTGAGTCTGCTATTGGGAATTTAGGCTTTAGTTATATTATGATGAATGTTTGATATTGGTAATTCTGATAACGGTATTTGTTTAATGTTTTAGAAGCTTTACAGTAATAGAAAACACATCCCAGAGCAGTAACACATTCCAAACCTGGAAACTAGAGACCAGGATCCAAGAGGTACTTTTAGAAGAGAATTTCTGATAAATAAAGGGATAGTCAGGAACCCATTTAGGAATAGGTTGCACTTATCTGTTCTTTGTTTATGTTTCATTAGGCACCAGTTTCTACAGAAGTCAGAAAGGGCCGCAGATTTGTGCAGCACTTCAACAGTGGAAACGCAAGAACGGTGTTGTCTCTCTTTTTTATTTTATCCACTTCCCCCCTTCCCTTGAGCTTCTGTTCTTAGTGCACTGTTTTAAAAACTAGTGTGCTGGAACAAGCAGTTTCAGGGTGGGGTCGGATTGTCTTCAACCTCCATCAGAACTGAACAAGAACTCAGGTGAGCTGGGCTTTGACAGAAGCACAAGCCTTAAAAAATTTCAGTTCTGGTGGACGATGAATACCGGGGAAGAAATAGAGGGCATTGACGTCACGGATATGGCGCAGGCCCTAAATGAGGACTTGGCTCATAATGAATCAGTGTCTGGCATCTTGCAACATATGCAAGAGGAAATAGAGAGATTAAAGATGGAGAATACCTCTTTAAAACAGGATTTAAGCAGGTATAAATTTAGGGGATCTCAGTGGAACACAGCTTCTACGCCTTTGTTTAAAACCTCCTCAGAGACAGGGGCGCCATCAAAACATACAACTTTGCCTTCCCCAGTTGAGGTTACTGTTAATGTTCCTAATGTTGTGCCCTTAGCAGCACCTGAACGTTTTCATGGAGATAGTAACAATTTCCATGTTTTTATCAATCAATGTCAATTACACTTCACTTGTAAGCCACAACAGTTCCCTACTGATGATACGAAAGTGGCATTCGTCTTGTCTTATTTGGGTGGCACAGCAGCCAATTGGTCAATTCCTTTCGTGGATAGAGATGATCCCATCCTCCATAATTGGAATCAATTTAAACGTACCATGACCAGCCTTTTTGCAAAACACACTTTCATGCAGGCAAGTGATAATGAGCTTTTAAATCTTAAACAAGGTAACAAGGATTTATTGACCTATCTCACTAGTTTTAATCGTTTACTCACCGAAACACAATGGCCAGAAGAAAAGCGTGTCTCCCTTTTTTATAAAGGTTTGAGAGACGAGTTAAAAGACGCACTGGCTCATATCGTTGATTTGCCAAAAGACTATTCGGACTTTGTAGATTTAGTTGTGAAATTAGAACATAGACTAGGAGAAAGAAAGGGAGATAAATACAAACTGGAATCACGGTTAACTTTTATTAGTCACGAGAAGAAAGACACAGATAATAAACTCCCTGAACCAGAGCCTATGCAAATAGGGACACTCAGAGGTCCACTCACATCAGAGGAAAAAGAAAGAAGGAGAAAATTTCAATTATGTTTATATTGTGGCAGGGCAGGTCACTTTGCCAGAGAATGTCCAGTAAAGCCTAAAACTCCACGAAAGGGTGCTGTTTCCTCCACCTCCTCAACTGAATCGGGAAACGATTAAGCTCGACAAGGGGAGAGGTTACTTGTTCGAGAAAACATCTTAATCAAACCTCTAATGCTGCAGCCTTCAGGGTACTGCACATACTTAGACATTTCATAATTCAGGTCGTTTTAATTGTTACTACCCAAGTGAGGCATTCTCTCCCTGTCCTACTGGACTCAGGCGCGACAGGAAATTTTGTGGATAATAAGTTAGCTGAAATCTTAGGACTTCCTATGTGCCTAAAGCCTTGTCCAGAAGCAGTATGTGCAGTGGATGGGTCAGAATTGACCTCTGGATTAATCACAAAACAAACAAGTCCACTTGTTATGGTCTGTCAGAACGGGCACACAGAGGTGATTAGCTTTGATCTGATAGATACTCTTAATTTTGGTTTGATTCTCGGGGTACCCTGGTTAACAACTCATAACCCAAAAATTGATTGGGTGAATAGAACTGTTACTTTGGATTCCTCTTTCTGTAGAACCAATTGCTATCAAGAAGCAGGTACAGAACAGAGCACAGTATTACACTGTGCTAGTGTTACACAAGATGAACCAAGTCTCCCTCCTGAATATTCTGACTTTAAAGACGTCTTTGATCCAGTAAAGGCTAGTGTGCTGCCCCCACATCGGTCTTATGACTGCCGTATAGATCTTATCCCAGGGGCCCCTTTACCTAATAACAGAGTATATGCTTTGACTGACGAAGAAACCAAATACTTAAGAACCTACCTAGATGACCTACTACAGTCTGGGTTCATCCGTCATTCCACATCTCCGGTGTCATCTCCACTCTTTTTTATCCCGAAGCCGGATAAATCCCTGCGCGCGTGTATCGATTATAGAGGACTAAATAAGGCTACAATAAAGAATAAATATCCTCTTCCTCTAATACCTGTGTTGTTGGATCAATTAAGACATTCTACTGTATACACTAAACTTGATCTGCGGGGAGCTTACCACCTGGTCCGAGTAAAAGAGGGGGATGAGTGGAAGACAGCTTTCAAGACAAAGTTTGGTTTATTTGAGTACACAGTAATGCCCTTTTGGTTATGTAATGCCCCTGCGGCCTTTCAGTTCTTTATAAATGAGGTCCTACACGAATTCCTGGACGTTTGTGTCATAGTATACATAGACGACATCCTCATTTACTCTAAGAACTCAGAAGAACATACCCAACATGTTCGTGCAGTATTATCAAAGTTAAAAGAAAATCATCTTTTTGCTAAGTTAGAAAAGTGTACTTTTAATGTCAACAAGGTGGACTTTTTAGGATACTGCCTGTCACCTCAAGGAATAACTATGGATGTAAAGAAAATCAGTGCTATTGCTGATTGGCCAGAACCATCCTCTGTAAAAGATATTCAGAAATTTCTGGGTTTCGCCAATTTTTATAGGAGGTTTATTGCACATTTTGCAGACATTGCGGCCCCAATAACTACCTTGTTGCGGAAAGGGCAACGATTTCTTTGGACTGATGAGGCGGCACACGCCTTTCAACTCCTAAAACAAAAGTTCACTTCAGCCCCAATTCTGAAACATCCTGATCCTGACTTGCCCTTTTTTGTTGAAGCGGATGCTTCACAAGTAGCTTTAGGAGGAGTTCTCTCTCAACGAGATGCAGTAGATGGCCAGTTACATCCTATAGCCTTCTATTCCAAAAAGTTATTGCCAGCTGAACAAAATTACACTGTGGCTGAAAGGGAACTACTAGCTATCAAAGTAGCCTTTTCAGAATGGAGGCACCATTTAATGGGAGCCAAGTACCCAGTTACAATCTTTTCTGACCATAAGAACCTACAGTTTTTTGGATCACTTAAAGCACTAACACCACGTCAGATGCGCTGGTTAAATTTTTTTAGCACATTTGACTTTGTTATAACCTATAGACCAGGTGCACAACAAATTCAATCTGATGTGTTATCTAGATACGGACATACCTCAGACATGAAACAAGATAAAATAGGAGAACCCATTATTCTTCCCCAAAGGTTGTTGGCACCAGTACAACAGAAGGATTTCATCACAGATCTATATAATGCACACATGCAAATAGCACCTCAGGATTGGTTAAAGGATTCCCATAACACAATACAACGAGGTTTATTGTATCACGACAACATGCTGTTAGTGCCCACCTCTGAATTACAAACACAGGTGATAATTTGGCATCACGCCTCACCGTTGGCAGGTCATCCTGGTTGGGTAAAAACCCTGGAAAATGTGCAAAAACACTTTTGGTGGGACACTATAAGAAAGGACATTAAGCAATTTGTCACTACCTGTCCAATTTGTGCAAGACATAAATCTTCTCATAAGGCTCCTGACGGCTTGTTAATACCAATGCCAACACCCAAACAACCGTGGCACACTGTGAGCGTAGACTTTATTGTAGGTTTACCACCTGTAAAATCCTTCACAACAGTGTTGGTTATAGTGGATTTTTTATCTAAAATGGCACATTTTGTACCATTACGGAAATTACCCACGGCGGCAGAATTTGCCGATATTTTTATAAGGGAAATTGTGCGTTTACATGGTTTGCCAAGCAAAGTGGTGTCAGACCGAGGGAGCCAGTTCAACTCCAGATTTTGGAAAAAATTATGTGAAAAACTGAAAATAGATGTGGCCTTATCCACTGCTTTCCACCCAGAGACAGATGGACAGACTGAACGACTGAACCAAACCTTACTTCAAACGCTACGTTGTTTATTGGCTGATTATTCTAGTGAATGGTTGGAAGCTCTCCCTGTAGCAGAGTTTGTTTATAATAATACTGAGCATTCAGCTCTACTTTGCTCACCATTCTATTTCTTGCAGGGGTATCATCCAAGAGCTATACCCATTTTGTTAGAAGATTCCCTGTTGCCTACAGTAACGGATAGACTAACGAGGTTAGGTGACATACAAGACAAAGCCAGGAAACATTTATTAAAGTACAAAGAAAGCATGAAAAGACAAGCAGACAAACACAGATCTGAGGCCCCAATGTATAAAATTGGTGACAAGGTATGGCTCTCCACAAAGAACCTAAACATAGAGGGATCCCGAAAGCTGCAACCACGTTTCATTGGACCCTTTAGTATAACTGCCATAGTAAACCCGGTAACAGTAAAATTAGATTTACCAAAAGAATATCCAGTACATACTACATTCCATGTGTCCTTGCTTAAGCCGTACAACTCAAAAACCCGACCTGAACCACCACCTCCACCCATACCAATTAAGGGAAATCTGGAATATGAAGTGAAAAGCATAAAAGACTCAAAAATAATTAGTGGACGTCTGTTTTATTTAGTAGAATGGAAAGGATATGATGAATCTGAGAATTCATGGGAACCAGCA
Source organism: Pleurodeles waltl (assembly GCF_031143425.1). NCBI lineage: Eukaryota > Metazoa > Chordata > Amphibia > Caudata > Salamandridae > Pleurodeles > Pleurodeles waltl. The sequence goes on from NC_090438.1 coordinate 341,899,449, forward strand.
TCATATGTACATGCCCCACAGCTGATTAGACGGTTTTATTTAAAAAATCCAGGAAAACCCCGTCCTGTAGGAGGGCCTTTGAGGGGGGCAACTGTTAGGGTTTGTACACAGCAAAGAGCATGTCCCCTCTCACTGCACTAGTGGGTTCTGTAATAGCTCCCTTTTAAACTTACTATTGAAAGCCTTTCTTGTTATCTCACCTTCCCCCCCCCCCAGGCTTCTGTGTATGTTGTTTAATGTGCTGTTTTGTTTACACATTGGGCCTTGCTTTTACCAAGGCTTCTTTAAAACACTCCTCCCTAGCCAACTCATTTGCATGATAACTGAAACTCTGCACACCTTTCAAGAACATGTGCAGCATGTGAGGACCACACCCAGCTCTTCAAACCACACCCAGCTCTGCACACCTTCTAAGAACATGTGCAGCATGAGAGGACCACACCCAGCCCTTCAAACCACACCCAGCTCTTCGAACCACACCCAGCCCTGTCTATAAAAGGCATCCCCCGAGCCTCACCCAGTGCTTGTGCTCGTCTACCTCCTGCTTACCTGAGAACAGATCCCTCGGCGCTGGCACTCCTGCTCTCTACAGACTTTCATTGACTTCAATGGGCGCAGCTGCTGGCTCTTCCTTCTTCCGGTTTCCGGTTCCTCCTTGCCTCAGCCTCTCTCCTACGAGTAACCTGCAAAAGAGAAAGAAGACAAGGTTAGACTGATCAGTATCTCTTGCCAGCAACAAGTAAGTGCAAAACCTTTTATTACCTGAAAGAACTTTGACAACAATTTCTGGATTCGTGTATAGACAATTTGAAACGAAATACCTTCCACGAACATTGTGATTCAAACTCTTTGTTACAAGAATATTTTGCAGAACTTTGTGAAGCAAACATTGTTTTTTCATGGAACTTTTAAGAATCGAACAGTGGAAACCATTAACAGCAAGGCAAACAGTAAATCAAGGACTTGCACAAATTACATGCTGTATTTTGATGTAAAAGTACAGTATTTGTTTTATAAAAGATTCTGGAAATATGGGAAAAGTGAGTCTGCTATTGGGAATTTAGGCTTTAGTTATATTATGATGAATGTTTGATATTGGTAATTCTGATAACGGTATTTGTTTAATGTTTTAGAAGCTTTACAGTAATAGAAAACACATCCCAGAGCAGTAACACATTCCAAACCTGGAAACTAGAGACCAGGATCCAAGAGGTACTTTTAGAAGAGAATTTCTAATAAATAAAGGGATAGTCAGGAACCCATTTAGGAATAGGTTGCACTTATCTGTTCTTTGTTTATGTTTCATTAGGCACCAGTTTCTACAGAAGTCAGAAAGGGCCGCAGATTTGTGCAGCACTTCAACAGTGGAAACGCAAGAACGGTGTTGTCTCTCTTTTTTATTTTATCCACTTCCCCCCTTCCCTTGAGATTCTGTTCTTAGTGCACTGTTTTAAAAACTGGTGTGCTGGAACAAGCAGTTTCAGGGTGGGGTCGGATTGTCTTCAACCTCCATCAGAACTGAACAAGAACTCACCAGATCCAGAATGGCTGAGTACATGAAGAAGGCCACTAAGAACCTTCAGGCAAGCCAAGAATTGCAGAAGCAATGGCATGACCAGAAGGCTGTTCTGACAGTGTGCCAAACAGGGTAGAAAGTGTGGGTCCTGGAGCCTGTGGCACCAAGGGCACTCCATAACAAATGGAGTGGACCACACATCATAGTGGAGAAAAGGGGAGCGGTCACTTATTTAGTTGACCTTGGCACTCCAAGAAGTCCTCTCAGAGTACTTTATGTGAACCGCCTAGAAGCCCTCCTATGACAGGACTGACTTAACCCTCTCATGGCCACTGATGAGGGACAGGAGGAAGAGAGTGACCCTCTCCCTGATCTCCTCTCCAGTGCTGCAGCTGATGGCTCAGTAGATGGAGTGGTCCTGGTAGATTGCTTCACTGAATCTCAGAAGGAAGACTGCAGGAACCTCCTAGGTCAGTTCTCTGAACTGTTTTCTCTAACATCTGGTCAGACTACATGGTGTGAATACACCATTGACACAGGAGATAGTTTGCCTGTTAAGAGTAAAATTTACAGGCAACCTAATCGCATTCAAGCAGAGGTGCAGAAGATGCTTGACCTTGGAGTGATTGAGCACTCTGATATAGCCCCTGGACTGCCCAGTGGTGCTGGTACCAAAACTTGACTCACAAAATGGGAAAAAGGAGATGATTTTGTGTAGATTATAGAGGGCTAAACACAGTCACTAAGAGTATCTAAGCACCTTAGAATTGACTGCAGGGTATTGGCAGATCAAATTGTCACAGGATGCAAAACCAAAAACTGCATTCTCCAACATTAGAGGGCATTATTAATTCACTGTTATGCCGCTTGCTTTGAAGAATGCACCTGCCACTTTTCAGAGGTTGGTGAATACAGTCTTCCAAGGTAAACTGTAAACTTTGCACTTGTATAGCACATTACTCACCTGTTAGGGTCTCAAGGCACTGTACACATACCACTGTGGAACCCCTCCTGGCTTTTCCCTGTGAGGCACCCACTCCTGGGCAACCCCCAGGGTGAAGCCAGGCATCCAAGCACTGTCAGGGTCGGTGTGGAGATTAAGTAAGCTATTGCCCAGAGTTACAGTATGGGACCCATTAATTAGATTAGGCGTGAATTATCTGGTCCAAGGGAATTGAGCCCAAGACCCGCCAATGCTTGAACTGAACCCTGGTCTCAGGCCAGATCTCTGCATCAGGGTCTGCCGCTCTAACCATTGTGCCACACTTCTCCAACAGGTCTGGAAGCCTTTAATGCAGCATATCTAGATGATATAGCTGTCTTTAGCTCCACCTGGGATGACTACCTGGTCCACCTAAGGAACGTTTTGGAGGCTCTGCAGAAAGCAGGCCTTACTAACAAGGCTTCAAAGTGGCAGATAGGGCAGGGGAAGGTGGTTTATATGGGACACCTAGTTGGTGGGGAACAGATTCAACCACTTTAGGGGCAGATCCAGACTATTTTAGATTGGACTACCCCTATAATACAGACCCAGGTCAAAGCCTTTTTAGGTCTCACTGGGTATTACAGGAGGTTCATTAAACACTATGGCTCCATTGCTGCCGCTCTTAATGACCTCACCTCCAAGAAAATGCCTAAGAAGGTATTATGGACAGCCAGATGTCAAAAAGCTTTTGAGGAACTCAAGCAGGCCATGTGGTCAGCACCTGTTCTAAAAAACCCAAACTACTCCAAGAAGTTCATAGTTTGGACTGATGCTTCAGAGTTAGGGGTGGGGGCAATTCTTTCACAGCTTAATGCAGAGGGCCAGGATCAACAAGTAGCTTTTATCAGCAGAAGGTTGACCCCCCCAGAGAAAAGCGTTAGTCAGCTATAGAGAAGGAGGCCTTTGGTTTGGTCTGGGCCTTGAAGAAGTTGAGAACATAACTCTTTGGTACTCACTTCATTGTTCAGACAGACCACAAACGTCTCTTATGGCTTAAGCAGATGAAAGGAGAAAACCCAAAATTGTTGAGGTGGTCCATTTACCTACAGGATATGCACTTTACAGTGGAACACAGACCTGAAATAACCACTCCAATGCAGATGGACTCTCCAGATATTTCTACTTAGACAATGAAGACTCATCTGGGCAAGTTTAGCCTTATTGTATCTGGTTTGGGGGGTTGGGTGCTGGAAAGTACCCCTTCTTGGCATGGTTACCCCCATTTCCTGCCTCATGTTAGTGTGCTTGACTGTGTTCACTGGGATCCTGAAAACCAGGACCCCAGTGATTATGCTCTCTCTCATCTAAATTTGGTTGTTACTTACTGTTAACACAGTATTTCACCCACAACTGGCATACTGGTGCCCCCTTATAAGTCCTGTCGTAGTTTGGACTCTTTCTCTAGGCAAGACTGCTGCTTTAAGGATGAAAGTACTTATGTTTGTAAGCGACTATGCCTATCCTACAGCAAGTCACAACTGTCGTCCCAACCCTTCTGGCTCACTAGCAGCACCTCACCAAAAACCCAAACAGTAAAAGGTGATTTGTGGCAGCCTTTACGCATGGACTCGAGAGTATGACATCTCAGTGAGTGTCGTGGTTAAACGGAGATTACCCATTTCTCACAGATACATCATGTCTCATCCAAACACAGGCAATAATGAAGATGCAGTAAAGTTTCAATGGTTTTTATTTAACACAACTGCAATCTGCAATAAGTTGCATGGGCTGCAATGATTAGGATAATGAACAGTGCAAGAAACAGAATTGTAAAGACAAGAGTCATTATTACAAAGACCCCCACCATTTCGCAATAACATAAGAAGACATAAAGGGGGTCATTACGACCTCGTGGTCTTGCAATAAGACCGCCGAGGCCGCGGGAGACAGAATACCGCCATTGCCGGCGGTATTCCTGGCTCCCTATTATGACATTTCCGCTGGGCCAGCGGACGGTAACAGTGTTACCGTCCGCTGGCCCAGCGGAAATGTCACATCAACATTGCTGCCGGCTCGTAATAGAGCCGGCGTCAATGCTGATGTGCAGCGGGTGCAGTAGCACCCATCGCGCATTTCACTGCCCGAAATTCGGACAGTGAAATGCGCGACGGGGCTATGCCTGGGGGCCCCTGCACTGCCCATGCCAAGTGCATGGGAAGTGCAGGGGCCCCCAGGGGCAACCCAAGTCCCCTTACCGCCAACCTTTCAATGGCGGTGTTTACTGCCACGGACAGGCTGGCAGTCGGGGACTCATAATCCCCAGGGCAGCGGTGCAAGCTGCCCTGGGGATTATGACCGCCAGGCGGAATCCTGGCAGGAAAGTGGAGGGGCCGGTGGTATGGCCCTGGCTTTTCCGCCACAGTCATAATTGCTGGTGGAACACCGCCAGCCTGTTGGCGGTGTTACCGCCAACTTACCGCCGGCCGCCAGGGTCGTAATGACCCCCAAAGTGTGTAATATGTCCTAATACCCTATCATGATAGGCCTAACCTCCTACCTAAAGGAGAGCTGGGTATGTTAAACCTAATCTGCCAATGCCATGTCCATGAGAGGAGCCCCCAACCCTCATTACCTTGGAATGAGGTCTCTATCTCAGACTCCGTAGGGACACAAAGACTGGGTCAGCGTCAACACGACGTGCAGCATCAATATCAGTGATGGTGGCGATGCCCTCTGGTCGGAATCCCTCTGATTATCTGTCTAAAGTGTGATGTATTTATACAGATCTACTTGGACCCCTGACGTAGGTGTGTTCCCAAACAATAGATAACAGGCATGCTTGGGGCGGCAATTAATATAAAAATTTCCTTGAAAGCATGGAGAGGGAAAGTCCCTAAGTGTGAACACCTACTGTTTGTTTGTCTTTTGTCACTTGCTCTTGACGTCTTAACGCGGTGGCACTGATAATGCAAAGCATAACAAGTGGCCTAACTATAAACAAGGCAGCCATCTTAGAAGAATTAAATAATTAAATGGGCTAAGACAGAGCCAGCTAAGTAGGTTAAAAGTCACTAGGTGACGGGGGCACGAGTCTGTAAGCCAAAGGCTAAGCTAACTCCTGTTATCCCGTTAAAACAAACTAGGATTCACTACACCCTCCCCATTGCCGTAACATGTATGATGAAGGTGAATGAATCCAAACGCAAAAATTGCTCTGGACTAAAAAGCTAAAAGCATAAAAACTAGTGAAAAACGTTAAAATATTTGTTAAAAGGTAGTACAAACATTAGTTAAAAATGCATACACAAAATATTAATGTCAACCATGACAAGCACAGCAAGCCAAAGCAAAGGCAATTTGAATGCATACTCCTAATCGGGATTGGCAAGCCAATTCATCTAATTATTTGCTATAGTCATGATCTCGAAGAGTGTCATCGAAGTCACCAACCAAGGACCTCAAAAATGAGTCCACATCGTCAGATGTTAGATCGATCACCGGGGGGCAAACGGATCCACAGAGCAGGAGTGCGTGTCAGTCTCTTGTGCAGGTCCACCTGCAGCAGTGCCATTGTCCATTGTAGATATTAGAACCGAAGGCTCATAAGTGGCCTCGCGGAGCAGCCTTAGTCTCAAGGGACACGACCGTGAATGAACCCTCATCAGGGACATCAGCAGTTCTTGGTCCACATGAGATGCCAGTGCAACAGCAAGACACACCATAGGCAGGTGTTCGAAGAGGCACCACATGCAGTGGAAAACTGGTTGTACACACCAGAGAAGTGGCCGAAAGGTTAACGACCAATCACGCTCCAATTCCACCTGCAAAGAGGCATCGAAAATCCGAACCATGCGTTCATGGCACAGTTGAGTTGGTGGGAGCGGCTCCATTGCTCTGAGTAGCTGAAAAGAAACAACCACTGCGAATCAGAAGAAATAGCAGTAGTAGTCCGCCAATCTATGCCAAAATAATCGGAAAACCGCCAAACACACTTGAAAAGAGTGAGTGGATGGCTGATGGGATGACTCCAAAAACAGTCTGGAAGATGGACACGAATCCAGACCCGACTTTCTTAAAGAAATGGACAATCACAGCAGTGCTTGAAGCACTGAGGCCCATATTTATACTTTTTGACGCTAAACTGCGCTAACGCAGTTTAGCGTCAAAAAATTTAGCGCTGTTTAACGCCATTCTGAAGCGCCATGCGGGCGCCGTATTTATTGAATGGCGTTAGCCGGCGCTACCAGACCGGCGCTGCCTGGTGTGCGTGGAAAAAAACCACGTACACCAGACAGCGCCGGCGTAGGGGGAAAATGGCGTATGGGCGTCTTAAAATGGGGCAAGTCAGGTTGCGTCGAAAAAATCGTCTTAACCCGACTTGCGCCATTTTTTAACGACGCCCATCCCCCATCAACATGACTCCTATCATTGTAAAGATAGGAGTCATGCCCCCTTGCCCAATGGCCATGCCCAGGGGACTTCTTTCCCCTGGGCATGGTCATTGGGCATAGTGGCATGTAGGGGGGCACAAATCAGGCCCCCCTATGCCACAAAAAAAAAAAAAAAAAAACTTACCTGAACTTACCTTAATGTCCATGGGATGGGTCCCTCCGTCCTTGGGTGTCCTCCTGGGGTGGGCAAGGGTGGCAGGGGGGGTCCCTGGGGGCAGGGGAGGGCACTCTGGGCTCATTTTGAGCCCACTTGTCCCTTAACGCCATGCCTGACCCAGGCGTTAAAAAGCGGCGCAAATGCGCCGTTTTTGGCCACGCCCACTCCCGGGCGTCATTTTTGCCCGGGAGTATAAATACCACGTAAAGGCCTGGGAGTCATTTTTTAAGACGGGAACGCCTCCCTTGCATATCATTAACGCAAGGAAGGGGTTCACGCTAAAAAATGACGCACACTCCGGGCACTTTGGCGCCCGAAGCGTCTAACGCCATAGTATAAATATGGCGTTAGTTTAGCGTCGAATTTGCGTTGAAAAAAACGACGCAAATTCGGCGCAACCAGAGTATAAATACGGCCCTGAATATTCTGGATACTAGTTCTCCAAAGTGCTTGGGGAAGTTGGTATTTAATAGGGATTGTATCTCGGCTGATGATCTCGCTATCTGGAGAGCATACGTCTCTCTAGTGGATGTCAAAGCGACCTGTTTTTGAAACAATAGCGTCTTTAGTCTGCTCAGCTTGTCATAATTTACATTAATAGTATTTATGTGGGGCCACATGTCAGATACTTTTATCTCTTGTGTGGGGGGGAATAAAACATGCCCGCAACATGTAACGACCTTCGAGACCGAGATTGCGTAGGCAATTTCTGGTCGCATGCCGCAACAACTTTGATCGCTCAGTGCCACATAACTTCCATTGGAACGTTGTCCCACACAATCCCATCAGAAATCGGTATTGCTGAAATGTTCACAAGGGACAAGTCTCTTCGCACCTTATGTGAGGAATGATATGGAGTTAAGACCACAAAACCAAACCAAAAAAATAATGCAGAAAATGTCAAACAGAACCATAAATAGTTCCATGGGTAGATTAAATAGTTCTTTTTAAGCCACTGGCACAGCTTACATGTTTTCGAAACATTGTCAATCACAATAGTGGATGTGTCTGAGGAAAAATCGTCAATGTCTACAAAATAGCCAGAGGCAGTCTCTGTAAATACTGGAGCTGGTGCATTACCTGTATATTGGTCTTCGCGTGGAGGCTCATGGTAGACGGTGTCATCAATCTGTGAAGTGTTTGTGTAAAAAACAGCCAAATCTTGGACAGGTGTTGTCATTGAAGTGGTAACTGGAATTAGCAAGAGTTTGTTTTCCGCCCTCCCCATGGTCGAGGAGGTATCTGTGACAGCATTGGACATTGTTGCATAGTCCGCAGTAGTGTTGTTCATTCTACTATGTAGAGGTATGTCCTGTTGGGTAGTGAGAGGGGATAGGGAACTACCCAAGGGACCTCTTGGTCTACTGTGAAGGATCGGCCACATGGTGTAGTTTGATGTCATCAATGGAAATTAATCTGTTCGTTCTGGAACCAGACAGTGGTGGTAAGATGACAGTTCTGGTACCTTGAATTCCCAAGACCGGGACAGGTGCTCTGTATGATGGATCAAATTCCTTCTTCACAGCGATCTTCTCACAAACCAGATCCACAACTTTAGGAATACAGCCAGTCGAAGTTTTCGTTAAATCCCTTATTTCTAAGGTGGCAGCACTGATAGATGATTTATCATCACAAAATTGCTGAAGCTCCTGTGAGACAGTGAGATGTTCATTTATGTCAAATGGTGTTTCTGCTGCCACCAAACCAGAGCCATCAAGATCTGGGACATAAATAGGTATCCCAAAGAGAACCTCATAAGGAGTGCGTCCCCCAAAGTACTGTCTTGGCAGATTATTCATTGCTCTCTGGACCCCATATAGGTGGTGAAGCAAACTGCGGCCTGAACCTAATACTCGAGCTGTTAAGGACTGCTTTAGATCACGGTTCCGCCTCTCCACGACCAAATTTCCCTCGGGATGGTATGGTGATGAGTAATGGAGTTCAACACCCATGGGTCCCTGAATGCCTTGAAGACAAATGCAGGGCCCTGGTCCAAATGGAATGCTGCAACCGCATATGTACTGATGAAGATCAGCAAGTCTTTTATAACAGTTTGAGCGTCAGCCGACCACTGCAGCCATATCCACAGGAATCTAGAACAAGAATCTACAGCGACTAAGATTTATTTGTATGCACCATCAGGTTGGAGTGGACCGCAATGGTCCAGGTACACACATTGTAGTGGCCTGCTGGACACTAAGAGGGATGTCTGGGGTGGGCGTTTGATATTGGAGCCCTTTATTTGCTGGCAAATGTCACAACAAAGGATGTACTTTTTTGTCCGTCTGCATTGACCAGGCCACCAGAAGCGTTTCTGTAAGAGTGTTATTGTGGCTGAAATACCAGCATGTGCAGAAGCGACACCCTCATGCGCTGCTTTTACTAGATCTAATCTCTGGTCTTCGTTGTGGATCACTCGATCTCCAACCCAAGGAATCGTTGCATAGGCAACATTCTGTGCACTGATGTGGTAAGAATAATTTGTAGGGTATCCTTTCGGGAGGGGCTTGCCTTCAGCCGAAGCCTTCACGGCAGCCAGTATTTCATTATCCAGTCTCGTTTTTGAACGAGTCACTGCAGCCACAGAAGCCATAGCTTCTGCAGATTTGGCTGCTTCATCAGCCAAAGTGTTGCCGATAACGTGTACTCCTACACGTTGATGGCCCAATGTATGTACTACATGGATACACGGTAGCTTATCCTTAAGATCAGCCACCCTCCCCCACAATGTCTTGTGTTTAATGGTGTTCCCTTTGGAATCTCTAAACCCGTTCAGCTTCCAATGACTAAGATAATCATTGTATGACTGGACGCAGTAGTATGAGTCACAGACTATTACAGTAAGGCATCCTGGCTCTGTGTGTTCTAGCGCTAATATAAGAGCTTTAAGTTCAGCCAAATGAGCTATGCAGTCCCCTAGGGTCTGCGTGTAGGTGTTGTGAGGGTGGAAAACTCCATCCTCCATCACTCCGCTCATGGCTGCACAAGCGGCTGAGTATTGATGTTGTGAGGGTGGAAAACTCCATCCTCTATTACTCCGCTCACGGCTGCGCAAGCTGCTGAGTATTGATGTTTAGTACCTATAGGTAGTTGTGCTGAACCATCAGTGTAAATGACAGTGTGGTATCTGTCAAGTGGCAAGATATTTAGAGGAGCGGGGTACTCCTGTTCATACTGGAGAAACTCTTGCGTATGAAGTTTTGGATCAAAGATGTAGTCAACATCAGTGGCGGTCAGAGACTTTGCCCACTGAATCCAGCGTGGATGTAATGCTTTAGTGTTGGGAAGGCTTGCTTTGGTGACAGCCTCTAAGGCCGGCACCGGGGTAACAACAATAATGCGTGTCCCCTGGGCAAGTGGCCTCTCCTTTATGACAGCCATTTCAACTGCAGTCAGAATCTTTTCTGTAGATGCAAAACGTTGTTCTGCATTTGAGTATAAATGTGATACATATGCTATGGGTACTGTGTCGCCTTCATTGAGGGTGACATAAGTAAACCCAATGGCACCAGCAATTATTCTGATGACCAAATTCATTTTATTGTCACACGTGTGCAAGTGTTTAGCTTCTAGCATGTCCTGTTGCAATTCCCTAAGGATGTGTGTGTGTTCAACTGTCAGTGTCTGCTAGAAAAGTTTGGCTGTATTAAGTCATAAAGTGGCTTAATATGTTGTGCATAGTCTGGAATGTATGTCCTGCCAAAGTTGAAGAAACCTAGTAAGGACTGTAGTTTCTTGAGAGTGTTAGGAGGGTGCAATTGTGCACATTTCTCTAGAAAGTGCGGGCCAGGCTCTTCCCCTCATTCGATATCTCGTATCCCAGGAATAGTACACTGAGAAAGGCAATCTTACTTTTCTTAAAGTTGAATTTGTAACCGAGGTCTGCAAATCCCAAAATGATCTGATCGACCCTTACAAGATGAATGTTGAGGTCGTCGTCCGTGAGATATATGTCATCCATGTCGGATAACGCCTCGGGATCAATATCATGTAATATTGATGTTACACAGGCTGAAATTAGCCCTGGGCTGTCCTTATAGACAAAAGCGTTTTTGTGAGCCAAATGAGAATGCACTCAGGTCCCGACTTTCATGTGCTAAGTTCTGGCAGAAAAACCCATTAGAAATATCTAACGTTGTTTTATATTATTTACGTACTATATTGTTTATTAGTGCCGTGCTGTGTGAGTTTTGTATAGCATATGTACGTGTATGACTATTTAAATGTCTGTAATCAATGACTATCCTGTAAGAATGGTCTGGCTTTGCAACAGGGAATAACGGATTATTCATTGCAGATGTGCAGGGCTCAATTACTCCCTGGTACTCGAGTTGAGTGAGGATCTCCCTCACCGGAGCTTTTGCTTCATGTTTAACAGGATAGGTGTAGGTTGGGGTGTAGACCTAATAGGAATGGCATGACAAGGAGAGTCCTTGTCCTAACCTACATGATTGCGATTTAACGCAAGTGCCTGCGCTAAACCCCATTCAACAGCATAGGCTTGCTTTTCTGCTTCTGGAACAAGATTAGAGAAAGAAGGCAATATGACATCTGCCCATAGATTTGAGTGGGTCAGATTGGAGTGGAATGGAGTGATTTGTTTTAATAACAAATGTGACCTTTTGATTCTATTTAATTCTTGATGTTAGAATCTTTCTTTTGCCTGTTTGTTTGTGTAATAACTGATTTGATGTGCCCGTACTGATGCATACCCCTAAAAGAAATTATTTTAATTTGTTTATATAAATAAATTGCTGATTGTATTGAATTTGACCTGTGCATTATTACTGTGCACTTAGAGAATTACTCTGTTATATGTACACTTAGGGACCTTTGTTTCTTATAGCTTTACAACTACCCTCAGTCGCTAGGTATCCTTGGGTTCCCTTGTGTGTTTCAAACATTAGACTGGAGTTTGGGAGGGGGTCGTGGCCAGCCAGGCAAATGCATAATTCGGCAGCTCTGCGCTGATCTATACAATGATCCTGCTTATAACAGCATATCGGGGGCCCATCCAACCTGCATCTTACAGCACATAGAGGGGCTACACAGGACTGTGCCGCAAGGAGCTATCTGGGAGTGCGAGGATGGCCTGATGGGACGGATTGGACAGGACTACTGTCGCGCTGCTCTGAGCATGGAGAGGCTACTCCCTACGTACGGGGAGAGCCATGTGGCCTGCATCCCCTACCCAGGCCACAAAAACGTCTGCTGAGTGAGCGGCTTCTGGGGACAGGCCTGAAGTGCTGGGACTGAGAGGGTGTGGCAGCAGTGGTGCAGCTGGACCGCAAAGCAATTGGGGCCTCAACTGGACACACCTGGATTAGGCCCTGGTGTGACGGAAGATGGGAGTGCCGGGCCTGAGGAAAGACCTGCCTGAGGGGGCCCCAGGCCCTCCCTGAAGCTGGATTGAACACTGAGGGCGGTGTCAATCAATCAATCAGTGTTTTTAAAGTGCAGCTACTCATCTATTAGGGTCTCAAGACGCGGGGGAGGAGTGTAGAGTATACTGGTGAGGTGGTTTAGAAAAGTCATGATTTCAGTTCCTTCGTGAAGCTGAGGAGGCAGGTTGTTTGTCTGATGTGGATGGTAGGGCGATCTAGGCGGTGGCTGTGAGGAAGGAGAAGGAGCGTCCTCCTTTTCTGGTTTTCCTCATGTGGGGTACTTCTGCGAGAGAGAGCTGGGCTGAGCGTAGGGTCCGGTGGGGTACATGGAAGTTGAGTCGCTGGTTCAGGGCATTGTGTGCGTGGGTTAGGATCTTGAAAGTGATTCTTTTCTCTAGCCAGTACAGTGTACGAAGGTGCTGCGAGATGTGGTAGTGTCAGGGTAGGTCGAGGACCAGGCTTGTTGCGGCATTTTGGACGTTTTGCAATTTGCGGATTAGTTTTTTGTTGATTCCGGCATAGAGTGCATTACCGAAGTCCAGTCTGCTGGTGATGAGGGCTTGGGTGACAGTCTTTCTATGTTCGAGGGGGATACATTTGAAGGTCTTGGGTAGGAGGCGTAGGGTGTGGAAACAGGTGGAGGTGGCTGAGTTGATTTGATGGTTCATGCTGAGGTCGGGGTCCAGGATGATTCAGAGGTTGCAGGCTTGGCTGGCGGGGGTGTGTTGGGGTCTTGTAGATTCTCGAGGTGGAAGTTGAGGTCTCCCAGCAGGGTGTAGTTGGTGGCTGAGATGGCTTGTGTGGTTACAGTGTGGGGGTAGGGGCGGTCAATCAGAAATACCAGTGGGCTCAAAAAGAACAAAAACACACAACTGCTGTAGGAATCTGTTGGGGGCCAATTGTATGCTCGGCCATTCAACATGTGAGGAGCTGGTAGCTGCCGACACCATCCCGAATTGAACCCAGAATTGAACTGGTCTGGGGCGCCAAATGCCCAGCCTGCCCGCAGTGGACCTGCTATTGTACGGTAACCAGACACGCACTGCTGGGGCACCACTGGATAGAGATTGGGGAGTGCCCATCCCTGGGTGCTGCGATCTGATAACACCCCTATAAGAGGTTTCCCAGGAGATAGAGACAGGCACTAGGATCCCCAAAATATGTTCCTCCATTTGGAAAAGTGAGATGAGCGACTATAACTACCATGTGTGGTAAGAACCTGCATACCATATGCTGTGTGATAGACCCCTAGAGAGACAAAGCGGAGTGCTTGTCTATGGAATGTCCAAGACCTAGATGTTGCTGTGGTCAAATCCACAGCTTCTGTGATTAGGTGCAGAGGCCGCCTGTAGGAATGTAGCCTCTTTCTAGCATTGTTACCCCCACTTTTGGCCTGTTTGTGAGTATATGTCAGGGTGTTTTTACTGTCTCACTGGGATCCTGCTAGCCAGGACCCCAGTGCTCATAGTGAAAACCCTAGTAGTCAGTGTGTTTTATATGTCTCACTGGGACCCTGCTAGCCAGGACCCCAGTGCTCATAGTTTGTGGCCTGAATGTGTATCCCTGTGTAGTGCCTAACTGTGCCACTGAGGCTCTGCTAACCAGAACCTCAGTGCTTATGCTCTCTCTGCCTTTAAAGTTGTCACTATAGGCTAGTGACCATTTTTAGGTCGAGCGTTAGTGTTCGACGTGTAGTATATTTAAGTATACTTATACTATGAAGAAAAGCTATTTGATTTGTTAGTTGCAGTGTCCTTCAAAAATCCTTGCTTGCTAGTGGTCCGTTCTGTCTCTTCATCCTGCCTTTTTCTCTTAGGGAGCAGCACCAAGTACTGAATAATTACGCTATGTCCTGTTTATCTCTTCTGTCAGGGACTTTTTTTTTTGCATTTGCCTGTTTCTCTACACTGTGGGTGCTTGTTCAGTCCCTCCTCCCCACCAGCTGCCTCTGCAAACATAATAAAAACAGAGGGGGGCTTTTCCAGGGCCAGCTTGCTCTCCCCTCGCTCTCCCCTCGCTCTTTTTATTTTGTGTAAACATGTTTCATTTCTTGTGCATATTTTTTAAAGGTCACGGTAAAACACGACCCATGTGTTTATGCAAGTTGTGTAAGTTCGAATTTTTTCAAGATGGCTTGCCCTTAAATGATTTTCTGTGCTCTAATGCAAACATTATAATGATCAATCCTTTAAAAGCTGTAAAGCTGTAAAGCTGCTCGTAAATGTACCAAATGCTTTTTTCCTTTGCTCCGATCGAGCGTGCACTTTACAGTGCCCCTGAGGCACAAGCAGGGACTGACTATAGTGTTTGTTCGTTATTGGCAAAATCTGTGTGCTGAGGGGTTTCCCAGAGATCGGCGTGCCTCTTAGAGGACTCAGGATGTTTTTTTTTAGGTTTGGTGCTGTGAATTCCACTCGCCAATTCCCTTGGAGATATTAGAATAAGGAGCTCATGCATGCTTTGTGTAACTGTTGGCGTTGTGAGTGAGGAATGAAAGCGTCATGAATTTAATTTACTTTTGTCCTCGCAATAATACGGCGTCTAATATTTTCAGTGGTGGCACTTCTAAAACTCGTTTTTTTTTTAACCAGCAACGTACTTTAAATGTCTCTGTGTTTTCGGAATTGTTTTGGATTCAAGTGGGACAGACTGCTTTGGAATGTGGCAGATTGTTTTGACTTGGAGTGGGGTCGATTGTTTTGGAGGTGGAGTGCAGCAGATTGATTTGTATTGGCGCAGACTGGAGTGGTACAGATTGTTTTGGACTGGTGTGAGACAGAATGGAGTAGGAAAGATTTTTGTGGACTGAGTGGGGCAGATTGGAGTGAGGCGGTTGTTTTGGATTGGTGTGGGGCAGATTGTAGTGGATTCGATTGGAGTGCTGCTGATCGTTTTGGACCTGAGTGGGATAGATTAGAGTGGGGCAGATTCTTTTAGGTTGGAGTGGGATAGATTTAAGTAGGGCATACAGTTATGGATTGGATTGGAGCAGATAGGAGTGCCACAGATTGTTTTGAACTGGAGTGGGGGAGAATAGAGTGGGCAGATTGTTTTGGGTTGAGTGGGGCAGATTGGAGTGGGGCAGATTGTTTTGGATTGGAGAGGGGCACATTTTTTTTTAGATTGGAGGGGGGCAGGCTGAGGTGTGGCAGACTGTTTTTTTTTTTGTAGGATGGGCATGGGGCAGATTGTTGGGTATGGAGTGGGCACAATGTTTTGGAATGGAGTGGGGCACACTGGAGTAGGGTAGATTAGATAAGAGTGTAGCTGACTGTTTTGGAATAGAGTAGGGAAGATTGTTTTGGTTTGGACTAAGACTGATTGTTTTAGACTGGAGTGGGGTAGATTGCTTTAGATTGTTTTGGATTGGCCTTGGGAAGATTCGAGGGGGGGCAGATTGTTCTGGCTTTGAGTGGGGTACATTGTTTTGTATTAGAGTGGGGCATATTGTTTTGGATTGGAGTGAGGAAGATTATTCTGGATGGAGTGGGCAGCTTCTTTTGGACTGGAGTGGGGCAGACCTTTGAACTGGAGTAAGGCATTTTTTTGGACTGGAGTTGGAAGACTGGAGTGGGGCAGATTGTTTTTGATTGGAGTGGGGCAGATTGTTTTGGACTAGAGTGGGGCAGATCAGATTGGGGCAGATTGCTTTCAAATGCAGTGGTATAGATTGCTCTGGGGCAGATTGTTTTGGATTGGAGTGGGGCAGACTTTTGAATCACTTTTACTTTTCAATGCCAATAGGTTTCAGGCCCTATCTCTCGGGATTTGGGACAGAGATGAAACTCCTTCTGAAAGACAGGTAAACACTGGATCCCAAAACGTTGACAAAGCTACTTTTCTGTATTTATGGTTATCAGTTAGTTTATCCATTGCCAGAAGGTTCCACAGGAGCACATGCCAGTATTAAAGATGGGACGAGGATCTCTTTCAAGAAGCCACAGTGAATTTGGCTGCCCCTAGGTAGTTCTATAGAATTACCCTGTAAGCTATGGCTTGGTATTTTATGGTAGGTGATCTAAATCTGTGAGACTGTGGATAGTTAGTGAGGAATAGGGTATCCCAAAATTACTTTCAGAGCCTCAAGAATGGCATACTAAAATCTGGAGATGTAAGCAGTCTCACCAGATAAGTTTTTTATTACCCATCCCACTGAATCATCACCAAGATTTAGGGACGGACAGTGAGTTAGAATGTGCAACCTTGCTGGGTTAGGTACGGTAGTGCTAGTCCCCCTTTTTCTCAAGGCTGACAATTGTGTAGGATATCCTTTGGCAGTTATTCCACCAGATAAATTTAAGGATAGTTTTCTGAAGTCTCCAAAGAAAGATTCTAGGATAATGACTTGAAAGACTTGGGATAAGCAGAGCAACCTAGGAAGTAAAAGTAATTTTATTGAAACTTACTTTGTGTAAGCAAGAAAGCTGGAAAGTGTGCCATTTATGGAGGTCTCCTTTTAGCAAAGCTAAAAGAGGGGGAAAGTTAGCTTTATAAAAGTTTTTGATTTTGGAGATAATGGTGACCCCTAATCCCTTGTGTGCGTCAGACAGCCAGAAGCCATCCGACACGGCAGTGGGCATGTGCGTTGGAAATCTCCCGCCGTCCAGGCACCCACCCATGGGGGAAGCTTTGGCACCCACCCACCAGGGATGACAGCGGAAGTGCTTCCACTGTCACCCCAGACCAACCTCCTTGGCTTTCCGATGACGTTGACATGCACCAACATCATCAAAAACCACTGGGAAGCAAATCACTTTTAGCACAGGGGAGGAAAACAGAGTCTTTTCCTCTGGGGAGGATTTTGGGCCAGCCAAAGAGGCATCAGACGAAAGGAAAGGGTTTTCCTTTCCTACTGATGTCACTTTGCTGTTACTGCTGCACAATTGCGCATGGCACCGCAATCATGCAGCAGGAATGCCTTCTAGAAACCATGGGATTTCTTCTTTGGGCAGGAATGTTGTTATGGGGAGCAGCCCCTTCATCAAGAGTCACTCCTCTTTGGGGCACATGTATTTTGGCCATTTAAGCCCCCCTTGGGAGCTGGTCAGTCTTTTTTTAGGCCCATTTGCCCCAAAGGGGCAGAAGCCCACTAGACAGCAGGGATTTATATACATATGTGTGTTGGATGGTGGGTCATTAGTTGTGTGGCCTGCATAAGTAATGGGTCTGCACGCGACCACCACTGGGAACCAAACACCCCATTGTAGCGCTTGACTCTCATAAGGTAGTATTGCAGAGCAGTCAAAGGCTTACTCAAGGGAGGGGTGTGGGCTACTAATCACCATTCACAACCACACAAGAGTAACACTCAATGAATGATTGTCCAGTCTGTGCCTTTTCTTTTCATAAAGTAAAAGTACATTTATTACACACACACTACTCAATACTACCCAACAATTTACAAATATACACAAGTTGATGGAATTACTTTTGGATGACATTGCATACTCATTCTTGTTTCTCCCAAGAGGAGCTATAAACCCACAACCTATATGGCAGGACATTTACTGGTAGTCTAATGCAATATTTGACTGTAACCTGGGAGTGAGAGCACCTGATACTGGCAATAAAGTACATCTACTTTGATCACGGGTGGCTGTCACACTTATTACTCAAATAAGCATCAACAAGGAATATGTCTAATCAGACTGGAGTGGTTGGCGTTGCTACGATCACTCTCCGCATGATCTACACCATTGATTCCCAGGGGTCCGGGACCCATTCCCAGGGGGTCCACAGGCCTGGGCCAGGAGGAAGGCAGTTCTTCAGCTGTGGACTCTATAGAAACATGTGCATGTTTTTGTATTTGTTACTTAATTTGTGAAGCAGCTTTAAAAGCATTTCAAAGTTCCTTGTACATCCAGCAGCTTTCCGGCAAAAATAAAAGCGTCAAGATAACTCTGGTGCTTAATGTACCTGCTGGAGAGAGATAGGGGTTTTGTCTAGTGGCAATTTTGACTCATCTAAGGTAGCACAGATTGTTAACATGCCTGCTGCATAGAATGTGTATCATGCAAAGAAAAGTATTTTTTGCGCATAGCACAGTGGGTTACTGCATTTGACACAGACTCTTTTGGTACTGTGCAGTTCATAAGTTGCAATTGTAATCTAGCACAGTGAGCTATAAACTTTCATCAAAGAACTGCCTGCAAACTGCATGGAACAAATTAGAAAGTTATGTTTATGCTGCTAAAAACGGGATTGCTTGTGTAGAAATACATTATTATTAGTCAACACTAGCCACTATGTTATGTTCTGAATCCTTAGTTTCTGCTTCTCCAGACCAAGTACTCTTAGAAAATGCCTACCAGTATGGATGACATGTGAATCCTACACCTAGTAGTTTCCTGTAAAGTGCTCCAACACCCTACACTGGTATGGAAGGTGCTATAAAACAAATGAATTACATGTGACAAAGAGGCTATTGAGAGATAAGAGGCCCTTATGGTTTTATTTCCTTTCCCTATCACATATGTGAAAAAGCTTTCTCTGATCTTATGTACCTACAAAATAAAAACAAAACTTGCTTGGGAAACGTAGAATCTGACCTGAGGATTCAGGTTTCCTAAATAAAACCAAACGCTGAAAAGTTAGTTGGGGAGATGCAGCACTAACCTTCCCATTTAAGTTTTTGCATATTTTTTCAATATAAAATAATGACATAATTATATCTTTAATAATTTGAGTATTTGTTTGTGTGTACCTGTTTGTGTATTTTTTGTGAATTACTGTTTTAATGTTTGTAATTACTTAGGGGTCTCCGGCTTCCAGTACTAATTCAGTGGGGGTCCTCAGGAGTTCAAAGGTTGGGAACCACTGATCTACACAGTCTATCCACACTCCTAAAGAGTGTGGACCAAAGTTTATCCTTACCTGCATTGAAATATTCAAGATAAAAACGATTGACACATGGTTGACACAGTACTTAAAGGACATCACTTGGTTGTTAATCAGAATGTAATACCATCTTTCGCTCTCTTTACATTTTAAAACACATTTAGCATAACTTGCTACCATTTCAGCTATAGTCCCTAAGGGACTTCATTACTGTAAAAATACCTGTAATAACAGCCTTTCAGCCCCAGAGGATGTTTACCATTATAACAACCTTGTTGTTATTGGAATTCAGGCCACAAGGACTGCAGCCATGATCTTTGCCCTTAGAGGGTGCAGTTCCACCACTCTGAAACAAAAGTTCTAGCGGGGACTAGGCTTGAAAACATGTTGAAACCCTTGAGGGGTTATCAGATACTAGTTCCCTGAAACTGAGGGTGGGGACATTGGGTAACTCTTTGTGGGAAGGCTGCACTCCTCCTGCAGCCCCCCATTGGTTTGATGACCTCACCTTCCTGGGGCTACCAACAAGCCCAAAACAAGTAGCATTGGTGTTAAAACATGGTCCAAGCCCCGCAGGGCATTATGGAGCGCTCCTTGCTGGAGTGTGCATATTGATGAGGGGCTCTCCCGCTGCTGGGGAGAGCCGCGTTGCTGCCAGAGATCTGTTCACTACCTTGGGGGGTGTCCGGTCTCACCCAGACACCACTCACACAAGGGGAGTCCCTAGTTGGTGAGCGACACAGGGACCCCACTCCTGATGGCTCTCTGCACGACCAGCACCTTCCTGTGCTGCGTCGGGAGCCTGCTTAGCAGTGTAAGCCTGTCCGATGCGTCGAGGTGCTGTGTCTGGGTGGGCCACAGGGGGGAGTGCAGTAGCACTCCCCCTGCCTCCCCTACACACTTGAGGCCCAGGGATGGGGTCCTAGGCCCCATTCTGCACTTTCACAGGGAGCAAGATGACGCTCCCCAACTTAGTCTACTTTGCAGGGCCCCCGGATAGAGTCCGGGGCCCCTCCAGCCATCTCCATGTGTGTGCAACGGTGCCCCATGCCTTTACTTATGTGTGGGCCACAGGATGGGGTCTGGCACCCTCTTCCATATTCACCGGGAGCACAACGGCGCCCCCGGACTTCTATTTCATCCACCAGCTCCTCCCACACAGAGCAACCATTTTTACAGAGGCACGATGGCACTCGCCAATCTCTTCTTTGCGGGCCCCTCTCATCTTTGCACAAGGTACAATGGCGTCCCCTGGCTTATCTTCTTTGTGGGGCCCCAGGATGAGTTCTGGGGCCCGACTGGACCATCTTCGCAGGGGACGTGATTGCCCCCCCACCTATGAGGGAACACAATGGCGATCCCTTGTAACTGCGTTTTTCACCAGGGATGCGCGAAAGCGCTCCCTGGCTCCACTCTTTCCCAGGGGCAGCCCCGTCGGCCCTGGCCCATCCTATGGGCAACACTGGAAGAGGCAGCGGAACCCCACGCGCTTCACTGCTGGTCCTCCCAGGGGTCAAAAGTCACATACCTTCTACCGGGAGTATCTAAGACCCGGTGGGCCGATTTTGATGATCTTGGTGTCTTTTTGCTCCTGGTAGCGAGCCCTTGCCACCAGAAGCATTTTCTTCAAGCCTCTTGGCCTAGAAGGTTCCCAAATTGGTAGGGAGCCAGTCCCACAGACTCCCTGCACCAGCCTTTCCTCTGGGTGTTTTCCTTTTTTCTGGGCAGTATGCTCTCTTTGCGCCAGGGCCCAGTCTGTCCCCCAACTGGTCCTCAGGGGCTCACCTGGCCCTGCAGTGTGCCCCACTGGGTCTGGAGTCCTTAAGGAGCAAAGTCCTTGCTCCAGTGGGAAGTCAGGGGGTTCTTCCTTCCAAATGTCCATCACGCCCGCCTTCAGTCCCAGTTTCCTGCAGAGAAGCACAGCCAGAAGAGAGAGCCCTCCTTTGTGCAAGACCTTTTAAATGGGGGTGGAAGTGTCCAGCAGGGATGCACCTCTGGCCTATCCAGATGTGTCACATCACTTATCCACCCCCCTCCCAACCATCCTGCACAGTCTTCTGGGATAGCTCAAAACGGCGGCAGCCAGGAGTTAGTTGCCACATGTGCTCTGAGAGACTCAGCCCCTCATACTTGACATTCCATTCAGTGCCTCTCAGGCCCGGTTCCTGGCACGGAATGACAGCTGGCTGACTGATGCAAGGCCCTGCAACTGGACAGAGCAGTAACTGGCCCTAGTCCTGAGCCAAGTCAGAGAAAGAAGACATCCCTGGATGACATACAAGCTGTACAAATATGCTTTTGTAACCTAATGCATTATTCTACTCATACAGGTTACAGTGTGCATTGGTGCGACTCTGGAGTCTGTGGACGCCAGGGAACTAGAGTTGCACTCTAGGCCAGCTTTTCCCATTGGCATATGAGGCGTCACTACAGTGAAAACATTAAAGCACATTGACTATCTCTCACATATGTTCACCCATCTCATAAGGTCTACTCCAGGTCACCACACACTGCGCAAGGTCCCTGCAGCACCAGACAACCTAAGCGCAGTTCTTGGGCTGCACACGTCAGGAATCTCCCCATGCAGCCCTCATATGGGTGCACACATGATCATGTGTAACGAGCCCTGGGCCTCCTACCCTTGCTGCGTTATAGCAGCACCAGTGGTAAACATGTGCAGTCAATTTTACCATGTTTACTGTGGGTGAGTCCCAGAATGAGGCTCCCTCACAGTTAAAGGTAAAAAAAAAAACAAAAAAAACAGGTGATCCAATTGCAAAAAATCAGGGCAGACCAAATAGTCAGAACCATCCTCTCACAGTATGATCTTTGTGTTTGAGAAGCAGCCGCTTGGGCAAGTGTCACTCCCCTTCAGGGGGGAGAATAAGTTGGCTGTTTCTCCCCCTTTTGGGCACAGATCTGCCATTATGATTTAGGCCCATCTGCTCCCAATAGGGGCTGAAGCCCACTAGACAACAGAGATTTATATATTTATTGATTTTTATGTTTGGGGAGCGCCCCCTTGGGCCAGTCACTTCCCTTTTGGGGGAGAAAATGTTGGCCATTCCTAGCAAGAGGAGGGCATGTTATGGAATTAAGATGTATTTGCTGTCAGAGTAGTACAGGACGTCTATAGTTTCCAGGTGTACACTGGTAGTGATTCCACTATTGACCTTCGCCACCCATCCCACCCGGCAACCTAGGTTGTCCGTCGACTTTGTGTTAGTGAGAAAATTGTGTGGAAACTTGGTAGAGGTCTTTTTAACAAAGGTCACAATTTATACCTAGATAACTACTACACTGGTGTACATTTGTTCAGGGTGGACACTGTTGCTTGTGGCAGTCTGCTCCTAGTGTAAAGGTTATCCAATGGAGGTTGTCTGTAAACATTTGCAGACAAGAGGGATATCTAAATGCGAACTACCATCCATGATGAAAGCACTTCACCTGTGACTGTTAGGGGTCAGTTTGCTGAAGTGCACAAACCTGTGCGCATTTTAGACTACAATAAGCACACAGGTGGTGTAGATACAGTAGATCAGAGGGTGGAATCCCACACTGCTGTCCTTCGTAAGGCTTACATTTGGCATAAGAAGTTGGTTATCCATTTTTTCCATTCAGCAGCCTTTAATGCTTGTGTTGTGTTGTTCAAGGATTGTTCTCCAGTCAAAGATGACTTTTGATCAGTTTCAGGAGTCTGTGATAGGAAGCCCTGTTGTAGTGGAACAGGCAAGTGTTCCTAGAGTTGGAGTAGTGGAAGATGTGACTAGATTGAAAGATCACCAATTAGCTGATTACATTCTTATTATGCGCAAAAAAACACAATCCCTGCAAGAGATATAATCTGTATGTGAAGAGGGATGTGAAAGGAGAGTCATATGCACTGCCCTGAATGTTCTTCTAAACCTTAGCTGTGTGTGCCCGCATGTTTTAGATTGTACCACACATAAGAGTTTGTGGGAGCACCCTGAGTGTTGCCTGGCCTGTAATGTTTTATTCATTGTTTTTTTTTCAGCAGTTGCCATCAGTGTGATGTATTTAGAGTTGTTGTGTTTTTAGTTTTGTATTTACTTACAATTGGTTGGTATTTTCTTTTTGTCAAAAGTTATGTGATGGTGGGGGTGTGTGCGTTTGTGTGTGTGCTTGGGTGTACTTGTGTGTGGACTGGCACATGTGTGTGGACTTGTGCTTGGCTGCCGGGGGTGGTGTGGGGTGTGTGTGTGTGGGAGGGGGGGGGGGTTTGGGGGTGTGTGTGTGGGAGGGGGGGGGGTTTGGGGGTGTGTGTGTGTGGGGTGTGTGTGTGTGGGAGGGGGGGGTTTGGGGGTGTGTGTGTGGGAGGGGGGGGGGGGTGTGTGTGTGTGTGTGTGTGTGTGTGTGTGTGTGTGTGTGTGTGTGTGTGTTTGGTGGAACATGGCTGGCTGAGAGTAGTGACTTGATGCTAGCCGAATACCAGTCCACACACTCCGTTGGCCGGTGTGATTGCTGTGTCAGCCATGTGGTCATATGAAAGTGATGGGCCCTGGAATGATGCTGTCTGTTGATGTGACTGTTGTAATGTGCTGGGCTAGCAGCGTGAATGCTCTTGTGTCAGGCAGAGGGTGTTCATGTAGACTATGGCAATGCCTCCTCCAGGCCAGTTGGCTCTGTCCGCGTGGATGATTTTGTAGTTGTCTTGGATAACTATGGCGATGTACAATTTGGTTTAACAATTGGGTTGATTCAAGCACACCTGTTCCTGAAAGCTGGGAAGATTGAGTTTTAAGTGCTGCAAACCCTTTGTTGATGCCATTGGGGGGGGGGGGCTAAACAGCCGCTTCCTTCTGCATCACTTACCCCCCCCCCCCCCCCCCCACCCCCACCCCCCCCCCCAAAACATTTACCTGTATTTTGGCTATTTTCTCAGTCCACTCCAGGGGAATCAGCAAACCATGGATATTTTTAGAATCCCAAGGATGTTTTTTTGGGGGGTGGGGGGGGAGAGAAAGAATGCAAATTTGGCATGAATACCTTATGCAGACAAAGGTTATGAAGTCCAAACTGCAAACTACCCAAATAGCCAAAAAAAGGCTTATCACCGGGGAGAGGGGGCAGGCGCTCAGTAAAGGGGTTAAATACTGAAATGAGATAGAGGTCCAGGAGAAACGTTAAAGTACTTTAAGGTTTAAAAAAACATCCTTGTGCCAACAATGTTAAATTACGAACTGCAGAATTTGATATTTGTTTACAACCTGAAATTGCTTACTATTCTAGTAGTACTTTTTTCATGTGGGGACACATGACTAAAATCAGTAAATGTTATCAGGACATCATCTGCAAAGAGTAAGATTTTGTGGCTATCTTGACTAAAGCGTAATGTCTATATATCTACATCTTGTTTTCTGCGTGCCAAAGGTTCTATTGTCAGGTTGAATAAGAGAGAAAATAACGGACATCCTTGTCGAGGGCTTCTCAAATCTGAAAGGGTGAGGAAGTTTGGCAAGTAGTGCTATTTTCGAGACTGTACTTCAGTATCTGGTCAGTATCGTGGTTATGAATTTAGGAACAAACTTAGATTTAATAGCACCTGATGTAGGAACCCCCAGGCCACCCAATCAAAAACCTACTTGGCACAAGATCCACGGGAGAGCCGCCTTCTGTGCTTTTTCTGTCAGGTGAATCAGTCTGCATAGATTGTCGTGGGTTTGTCGGTTCTGAATACATCACAACTGATCAGTGTGAATGCAAGCTGGAAGAGTATTTCACCCGAGAAGCTGAGATTTTTCTAATAAATCTTAATGTTTAGAAGGGCGACTGGTCTATAAAAAGTGCATTGTTTGGGCTCTTTCCCCGGTTTGGGATCAAAGTGATAATAGCCTCCGTCATTGAGGGAGTGAAACATTATCTGTATGAATGTATGGGAGTGGATGAAGACTCCTTCCGACTTTTGATATTTAAAGACGTGACAACAATTGTTGATTTATCCTTGTGTCTTAATTTCGCTGAGGGCAATTACAGAAACGAACTTGCCTCTGCTAACCACATCTGAAAAATGCATCTTGCTTTGGGCAGTAGAGACTAATAAAGAGTATCATGCAAGAGCTATTAATCGATCAATAGCTGAGAAATATAAAAAAGAAAAAAAAAATCACATTACACAATCGATTTGTCTTCCAGTATAAAACATAAATTGTTTACTTATAATCTTGAGCCCAGCTGTAAATTGAAGTATTTAACATTTTGTCTTGTGTATACCACGGAGTCAATTTGAAGGCTCTCGGAATCCAGTGTCAGTCGCCAAAGAACTGTTGTGTATGCAGTTATAAGAAACAAAATAACTAATTATTTGTATATGTCTGACTAGTCAAGGATGAAATATTTGAAGCTTGCATTTATTATCTCCAACTATAGATTTAACAGGGATGCTATTGTTTCTGTCACAGACCCTCAATTAGGAAACTGACAAAACTTTTAGTTCTATCATATCCTCTTAGTAAAACCTGACAGTGATATTATGAAATTCATTAAGATGTATTTAACATTTATGGATTGTATGTAATGGCTCTTATGGTAACTGATATTTTAATATTATACTATAAAATATACATACATATTGCACATTACTTAATTGCCTATGTAGGCTGGCGCTTTGTACTGGAATTTCAAGTGTGGAATAACACCGACATTGGAGCCTTCTCTCAGAAATGTCTAGGTCGCAACCTTCCCCCTTTCGAAAACAAAAAAATATATAGAAGCGGTATTAGAACCCAGAGTTCAACAGTGCTTTCAAACTTTGCTCCCATCAACTCCATACCTGTGTTGTGAGCCGACCTACGATCGCAACGCAATTAAAATGTCTTCTATACTTAAAGTGGTGACATGTGTCACAGGGTGTTTAAAAAAAAAAAAAAAAAACATTTGATGTCATGGAAGGCACAGGTTTTACACCAGATTTTACTGCGCAAATTTCATGTGCCTTGAAGGTAAAATTGAAACATCATGTTTTTATCTTCCTTCCTCCTCTTCCGATTATTCTCACAGGGCTTTGGGCGTGAGTGGGTAATCTTTTCTAATGCAATGATAAGATGAACATTCGATCATTGTTTTCCAACCCTGTTGCATGTCCCAACCAGTGCTCTCTGGTTCTTTTTCTGGTTGCAACATAGTCATTTAGATGGAACATTATTTCAAACCGGATGATGAGTAATACATAAATAAATACTCTGAGGTGGAGCTCCTCTACTAATTGATACATTTCAGGTTCAGAGAATGTGATCACAGGTTATTCCTAAAAACTGAAATACACATGATGAAGAAAAACAGCTTATTATATTTAGAACCGAACATCAGACTACAAGAGAGTGTACAGCTATAGCTGAGTTTCTAACTATATAACCTGTTAGAGTAAATCTTACCTTCTTGCCTCACTACCAAGGAAGTTAGTGTACAAAAGGAGAAACTTGGCTATCCAACTGGAATGCAATGGAAACACAACAGTACCTGCAAAGGCTGAAGCCTACTCATTTCTCTCAGAGCTAGAAGACGAGGATTCTTGCTGTCACATGTTTTAACTGAGGTGAAGGGCGCTGGAGCCAGTGGTTAACTCAGGAAAAACATGTTTTTTTTCTGTGTACCTCAGTAATGTACATGATCATCCATGCTTACTCCTACCCTGCAGTATTTTGGTGTTGGGTATGTTCATGTGCATTTTTGGTGCAACTTCAGTTGATTTGTGGAGCTAACTACTGAAGTGCAATAACCACTTAAACAGCAGCTCATTGTCTTAGGTGCCATTTACTATGTAAGCATAAGCAAGGATAACAAATTCAAATAGCATCATTTCTTTTATTCAGTTAAGGTGTTAAATGTATACCTGACATTTTGTAGTCTTAAAATTAGCTATATAATATAAGGAAAAACACAGCATATGTGAAGTACTGTACAAACTACAGTTACCTACACTGTGGAAGAAGCCTCGGTGTTATCATGCATAGGAAGCTTCCAAATTAGGGTGCTCCCTGACACAAACTGTAAAAAAAAAAAAAAAAAAACACTGAGGGTGTTGCTTGCTATTACTGCTAGAAAAATAATCAACACCAAGCAAACAAGCAAGGTATGAAGCAAAAGAAAAAACAATAATGACCAGCTACAGACTAGTGTTTCTGAAATTCAGTCAAAAAGAAATCATTCAGCTTGGATAAAAGTAATATGGCACACACGATCTGCACTTTTAGAAATATATAAACTGTCATATCCGTTAAGTTTAGACAAACTGTTTACGAATGGCTACATTTATTTGGTCTTTTTTGTAAGCTTCTGCATTATTTGTCAATGTGCATGATGCAGCAAAACATATTTTACTAACTTTAAACACAGCACATTTTAGTTTACCGTTTATTGAAGGGTTAGAAGGATTGGATTCAAAATTTCTCATTGTACCACAGGGATGTGGTCGCCCGACGCCCGGGACATCTTGTTTGGGGTCAAGGGCAACAAGTTTTTATGTTTACTTTGTCCTTGGGACAAGTAGGCCCAACCCTCTGCAGCACAAACCCTTTGGCTGCCTGTTTACAGAGAGTGGAACTCTCTGCAGTTGAGGTAATGTGTTTCCAAAAGATAATGCTGTTCGAACTTGTATTTATGGTTAATTATTTGAAAGCCTTCATTATTAGGGTGAGTGCTGTAACTAAATGGTTTAAGGTCACACTTCACTACTGACGTTGGTTCCAGTACAAAAAAAACAAAACGTGTATACACATGTTTGAAAAGTTTAGGCTATGAGACTAAGTATAATGCTCCCAGAATGCTCTCTGATTAGATGCAAATGAAGTGTCATTTAGTAAAATGTGTTGATGCATGCTAGTATTTCCCAAACATATTTCTAATGGTAAATCAGTGTAACCATTTTCAACACGAATATGGGAAGCATGAAAATAAACAAACACTGACAAAGCCAACTGATCTGACATTTTTATAAGTCGTTTAGTTTCATCAATGCGTGTCTTGTTTTGACATGGCTTTTGTAACACTTTATTGTTGTGGGAGCTACCAGGCCCTCAACATTGTAACACACACTGCCAAAAAAAAAAAAGTTTTTGAACTCTAAAAGTACACATTGCCACCAGCGGCATAACAAAGGCCCCGCAGCCGCCCTCCAGGGGGCCCCTTCAGCACAGCACCTGCCCTGAGTGAGTCTGGAGAGGGGGCTCCTGCATGTTCTTTGCAAAGGGGCACCCTCCAGTTTCGTTACGTCACTGATTGCCACTGTAGTTCCTGACACTGAACAAAACTACTGTGTGTGCCAATATGCTCCTTGTGGAAGAGCAGAATGCGATCACTCACAGTAAAGCCAGCCGAAAGAGAGAGAAATAGAAGTTTAATAAAAACAAAATGTCTTTGTTAACACCAGACCTAATTAGGGACCAAGACCCACTTGTAGGTAGCTTTTCGCATGTCACAAACAGCGACTTTCGCTGTTTGCGACGTGCAAAAAGCACATTGCGATGCACAAGCCCAGGTTTGTGATTCAGTAACCTGGTTACCGAATCGCAAAACGGGTTTGCGACTCGCAATTAGGAAGGGGTGTTTCCTTCCTAATTGCGACTCGCAGTGCAATGTAGGATTGTTTTGTGACCGCGAACGCAGGCGCAAACCAATCGCAGTTTGCACCCATTTCAAATGGGTGCTAACACTTTCGCAAAAGCGAAGGGGTCCCCATGGGACCCATTCCCCATTGTGAATGTCACTGTAAAAAAAAAAAATCTGAGCAGGCACTGGTCCTGCGGACCACTGCCTGCACTGAAAAAATGAAACGAAAACGTTTCATTTTTCGTTTTTGTAATGCATCTCGTTTTCCTTTAAGGAAAACGGGCTGCATTACAAAAAAAAAAAAAAAAAAAAACCTGCTTTATTGAAAAGCAGTCACAGATATGGTGGTCTGCTGTCTCCAGCAGGCCACCATCCCTGTGAGGGCCGCTATTCGCAAGGGGTTCGCAAATTGTGACCCACCTCATCATTATTCATTAGGTGGGCATTTGCGAATCACAGATGGGACACCATCCTACATTCGGATTTGCGACTTGCAAATTGCGAGTCGCTCTGACTCGCAATTTGCGGGTCACAAATCTGAACCTACCTACAGGTGGCCCCAAATTCCTAAAGAAAGTCACAAAAGTGCACCCATGGTATATGTCGTACCCCTATAAAATATTTGTGAACTGTATTTTAGCATGGGTAAATACGCATGTGTAGATTTGCTCATGTGAAAATCTATTGAGCATTTGCAAGTTCATTTTTCCTCCGGCCACTTTCTTCCCAACCCTGGAAGAACTTCTAATTCTGCCATTGTCAGGAGTAAATGTCCAACCTTTCTTATTATGGGAAAAATATTAGAGAGAATCTTTAAAACGTGCAGGTTAGTAGGTTTGCAGACTCAAAGGCATTCCAGCCCTGGAACTATTGCTTACTGCTTCCTCCAGCCCCAGTATGCAGATCTGCAGAAAGGTGGCAAAATAAGGAAATTGTTACAGTAGGGATGGAAACTGCAAGTATTCAAGCCCTACTATGGTAGTAGCCCTGGCATAATCAGAGAGGCTATTATCAGAGCTCTTACATAAGGAGATTGCTGCCATAATTTGTCGCCACACTACATGGCACAAAAGGGACAAGTAGATCTTTTTACAGGACAAGTAGATTTGAGAAGCAACCTGTCCCCTGGACAAGTAGATATTTTAATAAATTCCACACCCCTGTACCAATACACTGTAAAACAAACTTAGTTTTACCATATTGGTGTGGCATTTCTTGTGAAAGCCTCTGCAAAAAAGGATGAGCTAACAAATATATTATGTATGTATGTAGATTAAATGAGGAAATGCAAAAGGTGACATTCCTGGGGTTTGTTTTTCATACACAAGCCACAATGTAATACTGAGGACAGAGTGAACACATGCAACATAAGACTAATGAAATAGCACAAATAATGCACACAGTGAAATTAATAATGTAAGTAAAATAGAAATTCTTATTAGGATCAAATCTAGGAAACCCGTACAATTCTCGAAGAAACACAAACTTGTACTTAGAACTACATTCAGCAGACGACTGGACACAATTTCAAGACAGTGTGCTTTATTACCCATTCCATCACCTTTATGTGCTTCTTAAATGAAATAATGCAAAGGAAAAAATGGTTACCTACATCTAATCTTCAAAGACATCGTCATGTGATTGAATAACTTCCACATATAATTTCTAGCTCTTTTTTTAAATGTTTTAAGCATAGACGTAAATCAGTAACCAGATTTCCAGAACTGTGAAACCAGTTTCATAGCTGAATTACACAGGCAAAATATCAAGCATATGTTTACACTGCCTATAGTATTTACTCTATTTAGTTTCACAGGCATGTAGTTTATTTTTTACTTAACTAAAACAAATGCAAAGGTCTTGTTCTAGGCAGACAAGTCAAACACATGTGCCCTATAGATTATACGCTGCAAGATTTAGCTTCAACAATACTATAAATTTACTGAAAGAAAATGTTAATACCAGAAAAGATCCAAAAATACACATAAACGTCAATACAGTAGTAGCACAAAAAAGGAAAATCAGCAAACCATGATGACTTTAAACTGAAAGAAATCAAGGTTATCGTGCTCTATAAAAATACCATGTGTGCTAAAGACATTCATTTTATTTCACTCATTCGTGCGAATTCCTGCTGCTGTAGATGGCATATTAAAACAGTAATTTTAGTCCTACATTGCATTTGCAAGCTGTATGAATAAGGACTATGTTAAGTCAAACACTGTAAAATTAGTCTTGCGGAGTGGTACATCAAAAATGACCAAGTAATACCTGCACAAAAAACACAAAAATAATATTGTAAAATAGAGATGCACTGGATCCATTTGTCCATGGTAGATGCATTGCTGACACCACTAGCCAAATCGAATTGCTATTGTTTTAGGTTTAAACCCCCCTCTTGTAGTGTTTATTTGCTTGAACGCCCTCCATCGTTCAAGCTGTAATAATAAACTTCCTCATCCGGTATATCAGACTCCAGTGAAAAATAAATGCAGGGCAACTGTTCGTTTTGGACTTTGTACCATTCAATGCAAAACCAGATGATAATTTACAACCACAAGGATCATCTGAATTGCCCAGGCATTACTTGGAAGAAAAACACAGGCCTGACAAAAGTTTTAATGGTGAAAGATAAAATCAAAACAGACTTAATAAGGCTTTCGATTATCATTGCACATTTTAATTTAGACGCCAAGCATTATGGACTTCTTATTCAATGCATGACTTTGCAATTACTGATCCAGTGCCATTCACCCTTCGCAGATTCTTGTTTCAACCACATATGCACTTTCAAAATGTTTAATGGAGTGGCATCGTAGAGCAGATCGTTTCTGAAAACCTGAATGCAGAAACAAAATCAGTCACACGTTATAAAGTTCTAGACAAAAAGTACACTTCAGGACAAAAGAGACTTTCGTAAATAAGGCTACTGGATCAAAAATAGAATGTGCAGCATACATATAAAAAACACAAGAACGATGCATTGGAGTATAAAGAAGAAAACTGAAAGGTAGGTTTACTAATGACCCCCAACAAAAAAAACTTTCTTGTAAACATAAGTTTTCTGGCACGGATGTCTTTCAAGGATTTACAGGTCTGAATTATTCTTTGTCTTTAGAATGAGAATCCTCAATAGTCGATGTCGAAATAGCAACGTACAAATACACTCAATCTGTCCACCAGATTACGTGACCCAAACTGTAGCCAAGGGGGAGCAATGCAGATCTTACCTTCTCTCTGGGGCTCAACAGAACAGACATTCAGAGTTCACCAAGAGCAAGTTCTGGAGCATCTAGAGAGTGGCGATGTGTAGCTACTGCTAACATTTTTCTTCTCGAACATTGGATCTTTCATAGATTTGTATGCTCGAATTACAGGAAAACTGGGACATGTGCAAGAGGCATACAATTAAGTGGACAACATTTTAGGTAACACCGGTCCGATTGCTGATATTGATCAGGCCTGCACAGCAAGGCAATAACTCTTGACAGATTTAGATAAATAATGCAATCACATTCTTCTTCAGGGACGCTCCAGAAACAAGCAATACAATGTGAAAATGTTGTGGGGGATGGGAAGGACAAGCAAGTAAAATGATCACAAGCTACAACAACTGTGCTATCTCAGGCGAGATCTAAAAAGAATAGTCAGAGGAGCCACGCCTATAGCAGAGTGAGCTCAGACTTCACTAGAACCATCTGCCCATTAGAATGTGAGGTAAACGAACTGATGCAGAATACAGCTCATCATACCAAACCTTACTGATAAGGCATTGACCACCTTATTCTGGCCAGATCCAGGAAAAGCTGGTCTGATTGGTAAAAAGTCTTTAGTCTGTTGTAAACGTAATACCAGACATCTTTTGATGTAGAGTTAACATACCCCCCTCCTACTAGCACTCGATGCTTGCAAAAAAAAGCTATGTAGTTTGAGTAGATTCAAATGAACCGAACACTGCACTTTGGAAACAAGTCTAGGATACGTTCAGAGAGAAAAGTTACTCTTGTAAAGGAGCAAGTAAAGCTTTTTAATTGAAAGCCTTCATTTTGCGTACCTCTGAGTTTCTTTCTAGGATGTGAGAGTGACTGTGTTCTTTATTATGCACGAGAATTACAGGATCAGTAGCACTGAAGGAAAAACACAGGAAAAACTTGCCAAACCATCTCCTCTAGAAGGCCTCTCTCTGAGATGCCAGGCAGTTTCATTTGCTAGTGAACAAAGGCCACGTGTTCTGATCTGTTGCAAACATACATTTTTTCCCAGTAGTGCACACATTATCCCACAGCGTATCAGAGCCGTTACACGTTTTTTTGGTTACACTAATAAACAAGCTACTTACCTTTAATAACACATTATCTGGTAGAGACTATATCTAGCTATATTCCTTATCTTTGAATTTCCTAGGCATCAGACTGCACCCGAAATTTTTTGCTTGAGCAATACCCTTGTGAGCGCCATCGGGTGACTGTTCAGTTCTGTGTAGCTATGCGGCACCGGATGTGATGTCACGTCACCTATATATGGGCTACCCAGGCTAGCGGACATCAGTTACTTTTTTTCACGACTTTCCACACCAGGAGCGCAGAGCCATGAAATGAACTGACAATTGTGTGTCCAATTTAGAGCCCTGAAAAGGTATCACCCTGACCCTAGCAAATTAGTCCGCAGAGTGGGGAGGTCTGGGTGGGTGTAAGGAATCTGCAGGTGGATATAATCTGTACCAGATAATGCGTTATTGAAGGTAAGTAACCTGTTCATCTAACAGACTTCTAACAGCAGATTCCTTACCTTTGAAAAGACACTAAAGCCATATTCTCCTGGCGGTGGGCTCCAGACACATTTTCTAAACAACAAAGTCCTGCAGGACCGAATGGGTGAAATGCCTGTCCCTGCGGACTTTAGTATCCAGGCAGAAGTGTTTGGCTAACGTGTGCAGGGACTCCCACGTTGATGCCTGACAGATAGCCAGGACTGGGACTCCACGAACTACTGCCGTAGTCACAGCTTTTCCTCTGGTGGAATGGGCTCATAAGACCTCAGGAGGCTGCTTCTTACCCTGAGTGTAGCATATGATTATACAGAGAACGACCCAGCATGAAATGGTTAATTTCTGTACTGTCTGACCTTTCTTTGCTCCCACATATCCAGCATAGATTTGGTTGTCCACCCGGAACTCTTTTGTGCGGTCAAAGTAGAACACTCTTTTTGGGTTCAGCCAGTGGAATCACCCCTCTTCCTTAGAGGGATACAGGGAAGCAAAGAAGGTGGGCAGGGTGACAGTCTGTCCCAAATTAGATGGGGTCACCATCCTTGGAAGGAAAGGGACACAGGTGCGAAGCACCACTGTCAGGTAACGCAGAGATATGAAGGCTTGGAGAACAAGGCCTGCAGCTCACTCATCCTCCAAGCAGTTGTTATAGCCGTGGGAAAGGCTGTTTTGATGGTGAGCCGCTTGAGGGGACAGTTGTGAAGTGGCTTAAACAAAGCACACATGAGGTAGATCAGAACGAGGTTCAGGTCCCACTAAGGCATAATGAAGGACTAAGGGGGGGAACATATGTATAAGCCCTTTTAAAAACCTATTTGCAATAGGGGGCTTAAACAAAGATGTTTGTCAGACAGCAGCAGAAATGAACATCAGAGAAAGAAGCAAAAAGGAGGATCTATAGACTTCTGTAGAATATTTTACAAATCTCTGCCAATGGGAGGCGTCTACAGTTTTTATGAAGGAACACCTGGCTGCCAGAACAACAATACAGACTTTGGAAGAGGTTGAAGGAGGTCAACTGTCGCTGCTCAATCTCCACACATGAAGGCGCAGAAGTGACCGGTTCCAGTGGAGAACCCTCCCCTGCGTCTGAGCCAGAAGATCCTCCAGAAGAGGCAGCATGATAGCAAGATTGATGATCATTTTCAGAAGCCAGGGATACCACACCCTCCATGCCCAATCCAGAGCCACAAGGATTACTTGGGCTCTAATAAAGCAAGGAACGCAGCACGCTGGAACCACGCATGTCTGAACAACGCGGTCAGAACGACATCGTTGTTACCACTAATGCCTTAATTATTTTTGGTGCAAAACATGCTTGTTAAATACATGCGTGGAACGGCATGCATTGTTCCAGCATGCGACCCCCCCCGCCCCTAAAAAAATCCTAGCCTGACCCTGCCCCTAAAACTAGTGACTCTCCAACCCCGCCCCTAAAACTACCCCTACCTCTGCCACTCAAACCTAAAACTACCCCGACCCCCACCCCTAAAAACTAAAACTAGCCCTACCCCCCACCCCTAACTAAAACTACCCCGACCGCCCACCCCTAAAACCACCCCGACCGCCCACCCCGCACCAAAAACCAAACTACCCCGATTGCCCACCCCGCACCAAAAACCTAAAACTACCCAGACCGCCCACCCCGCACCAAAAACCTAAAACTACCCCGACCGCCCACCCCGCACCAAAAACCTAAAACTACCACGACTGCCAACCCCACCACTAAAACCTAAAACGACCCCCACCCTACCCATAAAACTACCCGACCCCCCCCTGACCCTCCCCGACCCCTAAAGCTACCCGACCCCCCCACCCCTAAAAAACTAAACCTACCCCCCCCCCACCCTTAAAAACGAAAAGTACTCACAACCCTACTCCAGCCCCACTTACCTGACCGCATCCTCTTCGATCCTGCTAACATTGTGCATTTTCTTTGGTGGCGAACAGATATAGCCAAGGTTCTCCCCACTGTTGAAAGAGTCCTAAAGCTACCTTTGAGTGGAGACACCACCGTGATCTGCTAGGCATCAATGGCTTTGTCCACCCTCACGTTCAGAGAATCTTCCAGGTGTTTAACCACCAGGGTTATGCCCTTCTGTTCCAGCCATGTCCAGGGACGCAGGGCCTCTTGACAAAGGGTCCACGACCCCACTCCTCACTGCTTGCTGCAGTACCACATGGCGGTGATGCTGTCTGAATACCTGCACAAACTCCCCCTTGAAAGAGGGAAGAAATGCTTTCAATGCTAGTGGGTCCGCCCGGAGCTCCAGCAGACCGATGTGGAGTGCGTCTTCCGCTGGAGACTAGGGCCCTCTGATCTCCACCTTTCCTAGATGGCCGCAACATCCTCGAAATGACGCATCTGTCATTACTGTGAGGTCTGGTTGCCGAAGGGAGGGGAGTCTGCCTTGGACCCAATCGCGGTCGTAATCCACCACTGGACCATGTCAGAGACATTGCCCTGATGCTGCACCCACTGGAACTTTATGTCCCACTGCAGAGCCTGCATATGCCATCTGACATGATTCACCAGCAGGATGCAGGAGGTCATGATGCCCAGCAGTCTCAGAGTCAGTCTCATTGAAACCCAGGATAGAGCCCAAAACATGTTATTATAACCTGAATATCCTGGACTCGCTGCTCGAGAGGATAAGCCCGAAACTGCACTGTGTCCAGAACAGCTCCTAAGATAGGGAGCGTCTGAGAGAGGTCACGTTTGACTTAGACACGTTTATTGTGAACCCCAGCGAATGCAGAAGTTCAACATAGTCTGGAGGAGGGAGACGACAGCCTGGGGTAAGACAGTCTTCAACAGCCAGTCATCAAGGTAGGGGAAGACTGAAACCCCTAACCTTTGCAGATGAGCTGCGACCACCATCATTACCTTGCTGCTGCGCTGCCAAAGGGGAGCATAGTGACCTGAAAGTGCTCATAGCCCACCCTGAAGTGCAGGTAACACCAGTGGGCAGGCAGAATGAGAATGTGAAAATATGCATCCTGTAAGTCCAGCGCTACCAAGCAGTCTTCTTGGTCAAGGGCTGAAGAGTGGAGACCGTATGGATTGACGGTCCATAGGTCTAGAAGAGGGTAAAGACCCTTGTGTAGGAGGCTGGCCTGGCTTATAGTGGGTATCTGATGGTACAC
Source organism: Pleurodeles waltl (assembly GCF_031143425.1). NCBI lineage: Eukaryota > Metazoa > Chordata > Amphibia > Caudata > Salamandridae > Pleurodeles > Pleurodeles waltl. Next base: position 341,936,198 of record NC_090438.1, read on the forward strand.
CTTGTGCCAGGTCCAGTTATCCCTTATTAGTAGATTAGTAGTGTTCTCGCAGCTTAGGCTGATAGAGGTAGCTATAGCAGAGCAGCGCAGGCTGAACTAGGAGACATGCAAAGCTCCTACTATACCACTTATGTCATATAGGTACTATATCATAAGAAACACAATACTCAGGGTTGCTAAAAATAAAGGTCCTTTATTTTAGTGATGATGTGCCAAAAAATATCTCAGAGGATATACTCCCTTAGGAGGCAAGTAAAATACACAAAATATACACACAAACCAAAATCAGGTAAGAAAACACTTAGAAAAGTAGTGCAAACACTGTAGAATACAATAGGATGCAATAGGCCTAGGGGCAACACAAACCATATACTAAGAAAGTGGAATCACTTAGGGACCCCCCCCCCCCCAGGCCTGGTGTAGTGTGTAGAGGGTCGCTGGGAGTGTAAGAAAACACTAAGGGTGTCCAAGATACCCCACCCCAAGACCCTGAAAAGTAGGAGTAAAGCACTACTATTTCCCCAGAAACACACTAAACTCATGATAGAGGATTTTGCAAAGTCCACAACAGACTGCAAAGCACTGAAGACGGATTCCTGGACCTGAGGACCTGCAAAGGAAGGGGACCAAGTCCAAGAGTCAGGAAACTGTTCAGGAGGGGTAGGAGCCCACTAAACCCCGGATGAAGGTGCAAAATGGCTGCCTCCGGATGGAAGAAGCTGAAGATTCTGCAACAACGAAAGGTGCTAGGAACTTCTCCTTTGTGCAGAAGATGTCCCACGGAGTGCTGGAGGATGCAGAGTTGTTTCTTTAGCAAAAGACCGCAAACACGCCTTGCTACCTGCAAGAGTTGTGGTTGAAGAAAAAGGGTGCTGCCCAGGACCAGGATGTCTCCACTTGGAAAAGGAGACAGAGGGGCCCCTCAGCAACGTAGAGAGCCCACACACAAGAGGGTAGCACCCGCAGAAGTCCTTGAATGGCGGTCGTTTCAACAGAGCAAAAGAGGGTCCCACGAAGCCCGAGGTCAACTCAGGGAGTTCAGCAATGCAGGACGGAGTGCTGGGGACCTGGGCTTGACTGTGCATGAAGGATTCCTTGGAAAGATGCACAGAAGCCCTAGCAGCTGCAGTTCACATGGTGTACAGGATTACTGTCTGGAGAGGAGAGCCAAGGACTTACCTCATCCAAATTTGGACAGTTGGACCACTGGACAGTCTGGGTCACTTGGGTCTACCACCTGTGTTCCAGGGGCCACGCTCGTCAGGATGAGGGGTCCCAGAGTACCGGTGACGCTGAAGTTTGGTGCCTGCTGGAGCAGGGGGAAGATTCCATCAACCCACTAGAGATTTCTTCATGGCTTACAGTGCAGGATGAAGGCAGGCAGCCCCCAAAGCATGCACCACCAGGAAAACAGTCAAGAAAGCCAGCAGGATTAGGCGCTACAATGTCGCTGGTAGTCTTCTTGCTACTTTGTTGCAGGTGTCCTGGAGCAGTCAGCAGTCGATCCTTGGCAGAAGTCGAAGAGAGAGGCGCAGAGGTGCTGGTGAAAAGCTCACTGGAGAGACCCTAAATAGCCCTCAGAGGAGGATTGGCCACCTAGTCAGGTAAGCACCTATCAGGAGGGGTCTCGGACGTCACCTGCTGGCACTGGCCACTCTGAGGCCTCTATTGTGCCCTCACACCTCTGGATCCAAGATGACAGAGGTCTGGGACACACAGGAGGAGCACTGTGCACCACCTCTGGGGTTGTGATGGAAAGGGGAGTGGTCACTCTCCTTTCCTTTGTCCAGTTTCGCACCAGAGCAGGGACTGGGGGTTCCCTGAACCGGTGTAGACTGGCTTATGCAGGGAGGGCACCATCTGTGCTCTTCAAAGCATTTTTCAGAGGCTGGGGAAGGCAACTCCTCCCCAACCCTTAACACCTATTTCCAAAAGGAGAGGGTATAACACCCTCTCAGAGGAAATTCTTTGTTCTGCCTTCCTGGGACTTGGTTGTCCAGACCCCAGGAGGGCAGAAGCCTGTCTGTGGGTTGGCAGCAGCGGTAGCTACAGGGAAAACCCCAGAGAGCTGGTTTGGCAGTACCCAGGGTCCATAGTGGAGCCCCGGGGATGCATGGGATTGGCATCCCAATACAAGATTTGGCACGGGGCACAATTCCATGATCTTAGACATGTTACATGGCCATATTCGGAGTTACCATTGTGAAGCTACACATAGGTATTGACCTATATGTAGTGCACGTGTGTAATGGTGTCCCCGCACTCAAAGTCAGGGGAAATGGCCCTAAACTATGTGGGGGCCCCTTTGCTACTCCAAGGGTGCCCTCAAACTTAGAAACTTTGCACCTAACCTTCAGCAAGTGAAGGCTAGACATATAGGTGACTTATAAGTTACTTAAGTGCAGTGAAAATGGCTGTGAAATTGCAGTGCAGTCCTGTGTAAGGTTTGTCTGAGCTCCCCATGGGTGGCAAAAGAAATGCTGCAGCCCATAGGGATCACCTGGAACCCCAATACCCTGGGTACCTAGGTACAATATACTAGGAAATTATAAGGGTGTTCCAGTGTGCCAATTAGAATTGGTGAAAATGGTCACTAGCCAATAGCGACAATTTTAAAGGCAGAGAGTGCATAAGCACTGAGGTTCTGGTTAGCAGAGCCTCAGTGACACAGTTAGGAACTACACCGGTATACACATTCAGGACACAAAACATGAGCTCTGGGGTCCAGGCTAGCAGGATCCCAGTGAGACAAGTAAAACACACTGACATATACTCACAAACAGGCTAAAAGTAGGGGTAAGAATGCTAGAAAGAGGCTACTTTCTCACACCTTGTTCTTTTTGACTATCAGAAAGTAGCAGGAATAACCACCACTGCCTACTTATATCTGCACTGTTTCTATGGCTCCCTTAGCCAAGAGAGCTGTAACTTCCTCTCGGAGCAGAGACAAATGATTCTTCACCAGCCATTCGAATGTTGGCGGTATTGGGGGATGAAGTGATTGGAAAAATAGGGCATAGCCCTTCCGAATGATCTGCAGAACCCAGGTGTTCAATGCAATGGATTGCCATTGGAGGCGAGGATATTGAATTCTCCCTCCAATTGGGCAAGCATGGTCCTGCAGAATCAAATTAGGAGGGCTAACTGGGCAAGCACTGTCTTGCAGAATCAAACTAGGAGAGCTTGGAGGCTGCAGTTGATGGTCCATGGGAGGCAGATGGCTTCTGGCTTCCAGACCCTCTAGGTCTGAAGACACAGCATTCACGTCCTCGAATAGCTTGGGACGCTTGCACCGGATGCTGGCTGAAATAGGGTTGGCGCAGTGGTATGCCCCTTCCGTAACCACGAAAGGCAGACGGTGGATGAGGGGTCGCTGTGTGGCCCAAGGACTTGTCCACAGTCAGGGAAACCTTAAAACGGTCTAGCGCCAAGTCTGACTTCTCGCGAGTCCCGTCAAAGGGAATGTCCATAAGGTTTGCCTGGACATCTCCCGAAAAGTCAGATATTCTCATCCAGACATGGCACCGTAAGGCCTCCGTCGACAAAACCGCTCTGCCCAGTGAGTCAGTTGTATCCGAGCCAAACCGAATGGTGAAGTTCGTGCGTCCCTCCCATCTTCTACAGCTTGGGAGAGACTAGTCATGGACTACTTCGGGACCTGTGGTAGCACCTGTGCATCCGTATCCCATAAGGTGTGCGAGAAATGGCCCAATTAGCATGAGGTGTTCACCAACCTCAATGCTAGGATGGTGGACGAAAGCATCTTCTTCCCAAGCTGGGCCGTCCTCTTGGATTCCCTGTCAGGGGGAGCAGAAGGGAATGCGCTGTGGGAATTTGAGGCTTGGACTTCCAAGCTCTCAAGGGTGGGGTGTTGGCTGGGTAAACTAGGGCAATGGTGGAGGGCAATCATCCTATTTACAGGAGCATCCGTGCTGGGCTTGGACCAAGTTCCCAGCAGGATGTCAGTAAGTGCTTCATTAAAGGGCAGGAGGGGTCAGAAGTGGAAGACCCAGGCTGAAACACTCAGTCAAGAGGTTTGTCTTGACAGCCACCAAGGGCAGTTCGAGGTAGAGGACCTCCGCTGCCCTATACACCACCACTGCATAAGAAGCTCCTTACTCCATAGCCACAGTGGTGGAGGGAGGGGAGGGGGGGTTCAGTACCTGGAGAGGTGCCCAGTCCACTGGCCTCTTCTAGTTCCTCATTCCAATCCATTGACCTCTCTAACTGTTGAAAAGGGTCCAGTGACCCCTCCTAATCTTACATGCCTGGCTGCTGAAAATAATGCTCAGGCAATGATCTGGCACCTATGGGTGGAGCTGGAATCTGTGTTGTGCGATGCTGTTCCGGATTGTCTGAAATCAGAATGGGGCTGGCACCGGGAGCATCGTAATCGTGACGCGTGCCAGAGGAGGTCGCGTGGGTACGACTGGCACCAGTATGGATCCAGATTCGGATCCATGAGACCCCATCAGAGCAGAGGCTGAAGCCGCCAGTGCGGAACCTGATGGGGCCTCCTCCAGGAATCTGATGGGGCCTCCTCTGACCCACGGGGCCTGAAGGCGCTCCGGAGGGGGCGGCCCACTCCAATATGCAGCGTATGGCCTTGTGGAAGTATTTTCCTTGAGCGGTGGTCGCAACGGCTACCAGAAACGAAGGGAGGTGCAGAGTCGAACCTGGCATAGATTCTGCAGATCTGTGGCTGGAAAGCTGATGTTCTGAACTTGTCGTGTTGGCGACACCCTTCTCCCCCATTGCGCAGAGCCTGTGTGCCCATCCAGAGGTGGAACCAGTGTAATGGTATACTCAAATTCATTAAGATTTAAAAGGATACATGCAGTGTTGCAGGCTGGAAATTAAGCAGGTTAGCCTAAAGGAAGTTATCTCAAAGGACTGAATGGGTTAAATTGTTATTCCACCTACTTGTGGTAAACTGTGAGAAGACATGTGGAAGAGAAAACAAATACGTATTAAATAACCTTACCTATGATGTGATCTCTACGCTGAAGCCTGAATGTCTTTTTCCCAGCACAGAGTTGGTAAATGAAGATACCTAGTTCTGAGACATCATCAATCTCCTCTGTTACTATCATTTCTTCATGGATCAGATAGGTCTGTGGCAGGTAGGAGCCAGTCTGAAAAATGAAGAAAATATTACTCACGTTGCTATTATATTAGCACTTTTCGTTGGGCACAATCAAAAATATGAAAACAAGTTACTTACCTGTAACTGCAGTTATCCAGTATTGGTATCTTCCATAGATTTACATGCTTGAATCATTCCCTGTTGTCGAAGTGGGAGATGGGAGACCCATGGTACCTGTAGGAAGCTGGCATGGTGTGTGGTGGGTACCTAAGGTACTTACACCTTATACCAGGTCCAGGTATCCCCCTATTTGTGTAGTATAGGCAGTGTCTAGAAGCCAGGCTCTCTGGAGGTAGCTGTGGATGAGCAACCAAGGCTTTTTCTAGGAGACATGCAAAGGTCATGCAATACCACTGTGGTCACAGAGCACTTACACACATGAAAGAAAACACTCAGTGTTACAAAAATGAAGGCACTTTATTTTAGTGACAATTACCAAAATGTACTAGAGATGCAACCCTTTATTAGGAGGTAAGTAACACACTAGATAGGTACACTAGTAATCAGTGATAGGGATAAAAAGTGATAGAAAACAGTGCAATAGCAAATAGGCAATAGTGACCCTAGGGGGGGCCCAAACCATATACTCAAAAATTGAATGCAAATGCAAGACCCCCACCTAGGTAAGTGGATTGTGTAGAGGGAAGCTGGGGGTACCAGGAACCCCCAACGGTAAGTACCACAGTGCCCCCTAGTGACTAGGAAGAAAGGAGTAAGTTACTGGATTTTCCCAAGATGTGGCGGTCTGCTGACACCAGATGTGCCCTGGACCAGGAAGGCTGATAAAGAGGCACGGCAAAGCAGTCGGCAGGGGATGGGGGCGTCTCCTAATTTAGGGCCAAGGAGCAGGGGGAGCAGGCCAAGATCAAAGACCCAGCAATGGGCCTGCTAGGTGTCAGAATGTGGGAACTAGCTGCATTAGGGAAAGAAAAAGCATGGTCTCCTACCAATCAGGAAGCATGGCGGTGTTCAGTCCCAGCAGCGTTGCCCCAGCGTCTGGCGCGTGAATATGCTGCAACATCAGGCAGTTGTTGCTTGCGTCCGCTGCCTCTGCTACATATGTAGGCCTGGGTCAGGCGGACGTGTGTCTTCATGGCGCGGAAGCAGGCAGGCATTTAGGAGCTTGGATTCTGCTAACGTGTATGGGAGGTGGTCAGACCAATATGCTCTCCAGACACAACCGCAGCAGTCAGTGCCGCGTGACCTCAGAGGCGTGTCCGCCGCCAGGTAGCTTCCGTTTCTAGCGGATGCAGCGTTGGTCAGTGTAGGAAGCTGACCTGATGTGTGGTGGGTACCTAAAGGTACTTACACCTTAAACCAGGTCCAGGTATCCCTTATTAGTGTATTGTAGGCAGTGTCTACAAGCCAGGCTCTCTGGAGGTAGCTGTGGATGAGCAGACAAGGCTTGTCTAGGAGACATGCAAAGCTCATGTAATACCACTGTAGTCACACAGCACTTACACACATGAAAGAAAACACTCAGTTATAAAAAATAAAGGTGCTTTATTTTAGTGACACAATTATCAAAAAGTACTAGAGAGGCAACCCTCCAATAGGAGGTAAGAAATACTCCAGATATGTACACTAGTACATAGAAATACTAAAAAGAAGCTAATGCAACACCCAGACAAGACTGCAAGAAACCAGCAGTGGAATTCCTGAAGAGGAAGACCTGTGGAAGAAGGGGACCAAGTTCAGACGTCACAGAAGAGCCCAGGGAAAGCAGGAGCTACTGCTCTCACAGCTGTGGTTGCAGGAGCTGGTCGACGGTAGGACGAAGGCGGTCAGGAAAGGGGCCCCGGAGCAGGTGAAGAGTTCCTGGAGGATGCAGTCGTCGTCCCATGCCGGATGGATGATTGCAGTTAGTCAATAGCATGAAAAAAGCCACCAACAAGCCTTGGCAAAGACAGAAGTCGCGGTGAATCAGTAAGTGGAGTTGTCAGGTACCAGCATGGCCCAGGAGGACTCAAACCACGGGGGAAGTCCTAAGGTGACCCTCAGCACCACTGTACGAGGAACCATAAGTCACAGAGGAACCCACGCAGCACAACTGTAAAAGGGTCCCACTACACATGAGAAGCATGCAGGAAGCTGTGCTTTGCAGGAAGGAATGCTGGGGGGCTGGAGCTACACGTCGCCTGCTCGGGGGTCCTGTCCTGCGTAGGAAGACAAAGGCTTACCTCCACCGAAGTTGGACAGCTGGCAGACAGGACCAAAAGGACTACTCCAGACCACCACCCGTGCTGCCGGATCCACGCAGCTCAAGATGAGGGGAGATCCACGCCGCCGGTCGTCGCTTGTTGTAGGTGCCTGCGGTTGCAGGGGAGTGGCTCCTTTACTCCAAGAGAGATTCTTTCTTCTTCTTGTGCAGGCTGAAGAGTTACTGTCTGAGGATGCACGGCTGGGGAAATGTTGCAAAGCTGGAAGGAGCTGTAGAAACAAAGTTGCAGAAGAGTCTTCTTCGTTGACTGCAGTGTTGTCGGTTCCTGGAGGGTCCAGTCGCAGTTCCAGTGGCCAAAAGTCAAAGTGGAGGTTGCAGAGGAATCCTGCTGGAATCTTGCAAGCCGAATCTGAGGACCCCACCCAAGAGAGAGACCCTAAATAGCCCTGAAAGGGGGGATTGGTCACCTAACCAGGCATGTCTAGCATGGCCACTCAGATGCTCCCAGAGTTCCCTGCCAACCTTGGTAACATGGCAGAACACAGGGACCCTCTGGAGGAGCTCTGGGCACCACCCGTAGGGTGGTGATGAATAGGAGAGTGGTCACTCCCCTTTCTCTTGTCCAGTTTCACGCAGAGCAGGGACTGTGGGTCCACGAACCGGTGTGGACTGTATGCACAGAGGACACCAAATGTGCCCTTCAAAGCAAACCAGTGGCTTGGGGAGGCTACCTCTCCCAAGCCAGTCACACCTATTTCCAAAGAGAGGGTGTTACCTCCCTCTCCCAAAGGAAATCCTTTGTTCTGCCTTCCTGGCCTTGATCAGATCAAGCAGCAAGAGGGCAGAAACTGGTCTGTAGGGGGGGCAGCAGCTGGGCTGCCCAGGGGTCCTCTAAGGAGCCCCCAGAGTGCATGGAATCATACTTCCAATACTTGCAACAGTATTGGGGTATGATTCCGACATGTTTGATACCAAACATGCCCCGGTTCGGAGTTACCATTATGTAGCTGGATATAGCTAGTGACTTATGTCCAGTACACGCGTAAAATGGCGTTCCTGCACTCACAAAGTCCAGGAAAATGGATCTGGACTTTGTGGGGGCACCTCTGCTAGTGCAGGGATGCCCTAACACACAGGTACCTGCACTCTGCCTTCTGGGCTGAGAGAGCCTACCATAGGGGTGACTTACAATGACCTGGTGCATTGACCTGTAGTGAAAATGGGTGCATGCACCCATTTCACGCACGTTGTAATGGCAGGCTTGCAGAACTTTGATTTAACTTAGCCTCATTTCGCTTCATTGATTCCATTTTTCAACACATCGGGTTATGAAAAATGAGTTATTCCATGGACCCCATTATCTTCTTTACATCACACAGTGTGAACGTAATATTTGTTAACTATGTATCTGCTGTCAGTCCATTTAAAATGCCGAAGCTGGTCTCCAATCTTCCAAATTATTCAGTCCATTATTTATCATACCGCATTTCTCCAGCCAATAGAGTTCCCGCTTAGAAAGAAGTCCAATCTTGTCCCCTCCTCTGGGACCCAAGATCACTTGTTCAATGACTTGCCGTCTGATATCCTCATTATGTTGATATTTTGAATAGCAGTCAGCCATTGGTGCTCCCACAGTTGTGCATTTGATTCTGCTTTTGTGTTGTAAAATCCTACATTTCACTTTTTGTATCGTTTGTCCCACGTACATAAGATTGTATGGACACCAAATTACAGAGATGACATCCTGAGTATTACAATTTGAGAAGGAAGTCAACTTAAAAAAACATTGTCACCATAACAAAAATTCATTGTATTAAAACTAGATTTGCATGCTTAGCAACATCCACGTTTATAATGCCCTAGTACAGCTGGGAGGAAGGAATATAAGATACATTGGTAAGGGCCTACTTACCTCAAACATCTAAAACGGCACATAATACGCTTTGGGGTCTCCAGAAAAATTTCTGGATAAAAGAAATAAAAAAGAGATATGAACTAATCTAAGGATATTATATCTAGATATAAGAAATCTTTGTAAAAACATTTATAAGTGCCGTGGACGTCTAGGCATATACTTCCCCCACGGTGACCAAGTTTGTATTTATTACTAGGAATAGGGTGCGCATCAGTCTTTGACTGTGTTGAGCCCTTTATAATCAACACAGAACCTCATCTCCCTTTTCCCATTTAGGGAGTGAGGTTTTGGGACTAGCACCACTGGGCTAGCCCAGGGGATGTCAGAGTGCTCAAATCACTCCTAAGTCTAGCATCTTTTGCACTTCTGCTTTGATGCAGTACCAAACACGATCATGTTACCTGTAAATATTACTTTTAAACAGGCAAACTGTCTCCTGTGCCAATGGTGTGTTCATACCATGTTGTCTAACCAGGTGCCAGAGAAAACAGTTCAGAGAACTGGCCTAGGAGGTTCCTGCAGTCCTCTTTCTGAGACTCAAAGGCAGTCTTGCTAGGATAACTCCATCCACTGAGCCATCGGCTGCAGTGGTGGAGAAGAGATCAGGAAAGAGAATCATTCTCTTCTTCCTATCCCTCCTCAGTAACCATGACCAGGGTCATGTCAGCCCTGTTATAGTAGGGCTTAAGGCAGTTCACATGAAGCACCCAGAGGGGGCTTCTAGAAGTGCCAAGGTCCACCAAATAGGTTACCTCACCCTTCTTCTCCACTATAGAATGGGGACCACTCCACTCAACTCGTTTTGGAGTGCCCTGGGAGCTCCAGGACCCATACTTTCTGCCCTGGCTGGTACACAGTTAGGACAGCCTTCAGGTCAAGCTACTAATTCTGCAGTTCTTGGATGGCCTGAATGGTTTTAGTGGCTTTTTCATATACTCAGCCATTCTAGTTCTGATGGCAAGTACATAATCCACAATGTCTTGTTTAGGGGGCTTGAAAGGTTGCTCCCAGCCCTCCCTTACAAGTGGACCCCTAACAGGGTGTCCAAACAGAAGTTCAAAGGGGCTGCAGCCCACTCCCTTCTGAGGAACCTCCCTGTAGGTATGGCAGTAGGACATCCCATCCACTCACGAGTCCCATGATGGAAAATCCGATGTTGGGGAACTTCACATACTACTGAAAACCTTTTTCTTCTAATAGATGTGCCTTTCACAGATTTCTCTCCTTATGAATTAATCCCAAAGCAATACCTTACTGGGAGGCGGGATCGATTACTGCTGATTAACCCTGAAAGTCTTGGAACATAGCGCAGTGTGAATGAGCTTTGAGACAATAATGTTTAGCAAAAGTAATTAAGGATGACCACATGGCTCAAGACAGATGTCAAACATTGGAACACCTCGTGAGTATTAGAAGAAGCAGTGGCCCTGGTAGAGTAGACACAAATTCCACCTAGTTTTCAAACTTGTTAAAGACACCCCCTTCCCCCTAAAGTGTGTGTGTGTGTGTGTGTGTGTGTGTGGGGGGGGGGGGGAGGGGGAGAAATAATAATAATATATTAAAAAAAAAAAAAAAATCAGCACTGAATAGACTAGCAAGCCCATCCCCATAACCGCGGTGGAGTAGACAGAATAATACTGACCCAAAAAAAAAATGTCATGCAAATAAATTCTTAAGCAAGGCCTGTCCAACCTGCGCATCTTCCCTAGCGTCTGTATCAAGGCAGTAATGCTGTGTAAAGGTATGGACCGATTTCCAAGTGGCTGCCTTGCATATCTCTGCCAAAGGGATATTTCTCATTAAGGCCGCAGTAGCTGCCTTCCCTCTAGTAGAATGGGATTTTGGCCTACCACCAAGAGATTTGTTCGCTAACTGATAACATAACAGTATACATGAAACAATCCACCTGGATAATGATTGCTTAGATGTGCCCAACCCTGTTCTAACTGGGCCATAGTTAACAAAGAGTTGCTGTTATTTACGTAAGCATTTTGTCCTGTCCAAGTAAAATTTCAAAACCCTCTTTACATCCAGAGAATGCAGAGTTCTCTCAGCAGTAGTTGGATTTTGAAAGAAAGTTGGTAATGAAATGGTTTGGTTCACATGAAAGTCGGAAACGACTTTTGGAAGGGTCCTCATCACTACTTTCGCAGAATGAAAGACCGTGTAGGGTTCTTGAGCGCAAAGGGCCTGGATTTCGCTGACCCTACGCGCTGATGTGATTGCAACCAGAAAGGCAGTTTTCCACGTGAGATGTTGAAGTGATGCTTTATGTATTGGCTCAAATGGAGGTAGCATCAGACGTGATAGGACAACATTCAGTTCCCATGGAGGAGATGGACTCCTAATGGGAGGAAAGACCTTTTTTAAGCCCTCCAGGAAGTCCTTGATAACTGGGATCCTAAAAAAGGAGGTTTGAGAGGGGCTCTTTCTATATGCCGTTAGAGCCGCCAAGTGCACTTTTATTGATGACAATTGTAAACCCGATTTTGCCAAACTTAGCAAGTATGGCAAGATAGTTTCCTCTCCACAGGATATCGGGTCAACGTTGTTGTCCAAACACCACACACAGAATCTTTTCCACTTGCATGCGTAAGCCGATCGTGTGGAAGGGCGCTTTGCCTCTCTTAGGATTTCCATACAGTCCTGAGGTAGGTTCAAGTGTCCATATTGCACTAGCTCAGGAGCCATGCTGTCAAACTCAATGATGAGGTTGGGATGAGATATCTGCCCTCTGAACTTCGTGAGCAGGTCCGGACGATGAGGCAGTCTGATGTGTGGCTTGAGTGACCGGTGAAGAAGGTCTGGAAACCACCATTGGCGTGGCCATTCTGGAGCAATTAGAATCATTTTGGACTGGGCATTGGATATCTTCTGAAGGACTGCCGGCATCGGGGAAGCGGTGGAAAGGCGTAAAGAAATGCTCCTGACCAGTTTATCCACAGGGCATTCCCCATTGTCCCTGGATGGTAATATCTGGAGGCGAAGTTTTGGCATTTTGTGTTTTCTGGGGTTGCGAAAAGGTCTATAGAGGGGGTACCCCATAGTGCGAAAATGGAACGAACGACATCGTCGTGTAATACCCATTCGTGGTTCTCGTCCATTACGCGGCTGAGAGCATCCGCTTGAACATTCTGTCTGCCCGGCAGGTGAGTTGCTACTAGCGACAGGTTCCTGGCTAGAAGCCAATGCCAGATTGTCTGAGCCTCTCTGGATAATATCCTGGACCTGGTGCCTCCTTGTTTGTTTACGTAATACATGGAGGCCACGTTGTCCGTCTGGAGGAGGAGAGTTTCCGTTTTCAGAGAAGGTAGGAAGGCCTTGAGCGCAAGATGGACTGCGCGAAGCTCCAGCAGGTTGATATGATAGAGACTCTCTCTCTCTCTGACCACTTGCCTTGGACTCTAAGATGATCCATGTGCGCTCCCCATCCGAGCAGTGATGCATTTGTTACGATGGTTTGAGCTGGAGGTTGTTGCTGGAAAGGAATCCCCACCAAGAGATTGTTGGGTGAACACCACCACTTGAGGGACTGTAGGGCGTGGGGAGCAAGAAGGACTCTGCTCTCCCAATCGTCCATCAGTTGACACCATTGATCCTTCAGGCATTCCTGTAAGGGTCTCATATGGAGGCGAGCATTGGGAACGAGGTGGATACAAGACGCCATTGATCCCAGTAGAGAGGCTATTACTCTTGCAGTGGTCTGTGGAGTTCTCTCTAGTTGTTTGCACTTTTGGAGAATCGATAATAGTCGTTCCTCCGAAGGAAACACCTTTCCTTGATTGGTATCTATAATGGCCCCTAAGTAATGCAGCCTCTGAACAGGCGTTGCTGTGGACTTCAGAAGATTGACTTGAAGACCGAGATTCTGTAGCAGCTGTTGCGCCCATTTGAAATGTTGTTGAGCCTCTAGATAGTTGGAGGCCTTTATGATCCAATCTTCTAGATAGGGGTAGACAAATATTCGATGCTTCCTCAGATGGGCGGCTACCACCGCCATGCATTTGTAAAAATTTCTCGGCGCTGATTTGAGGCCGAAGGGTAGAACCGTAAATTGGTACGGACTTTTGCCGACTGAGAACCTTAGGAATTTTCGATGTTTCTTGCTCACCGGAATGTGAAAATAAGCGTCGCAAAGGTCTATCGCGCAGAGCCAATCGCCCTGACGAAGATGCGGATAAATTTGGTGCAAGGATGGCATCCTGAATTTCTCTTTGCGAATCCACTGGTTTGCTGTCCTTAGGTCTAGAATGGGACGAAACTCTTGTTTGTCCTTCTTTGGCACTAGAAAATACCTCAAATAAATCCCTTTCCCGCTTTGATTGATCGGGACGGGTTCTATAGCTCTTTTTTGTAATAGAATAGCAACTTCTAACTGAAGAGCTTCGAGGTGGTGGCTGGCTGGTTTGGGTGGAACAGATGGAGGAGGACTGGTGATTTTGAGAGCGTAACCATGTCACACAATATTCAATACCCAGGCGTCTGATGTGATGCGTAGCCACTCTTCCAGATGATTCGAGATACTTCCCCCTACCAGAGTGGATAACGGAGGAGGGGGAAGCGAAGATTCAGGGCTTAGACGCGGGAGCCTGACGAGTTGCTGGAGTTTGCGGCGTGGATCGACCCCTTGTCGACTTTCACTGCGTCGAGAAGGGCCTTTGATGATGCTGTTGTTGCTGGGGACGTGAGGACATCCAGTGTGGTGTCTGATATCTGTGGGTGAAAAGCCTTCGCTGGTAGGGACGGAATACTTTTCGCTGTTCTTTTGGGCGTTCGATGCCTAACGCTTTTAAAGTGTCTAGCTCAGACTTCATTCTTGACATCTCGTCATCGGCATGAGAGCCGAACAAAGTAGAGCCTGAGAATGGTAAATTCTGAATTCTCTGTTGCGCCTCTGGTTTGAGAGATGTCAATCGCAACCATGCGTGTCGTCTTAGCGCTACTCCATGAGCGTAGTTATGTGCCGAAAGTACCGAAGAATCAGCAGCAGCGCTTATTACTTGGTTGGAAACCATGGATCCCTCACCCACGACCTCCAAGAAATCTTCCCTTTTGTCCTTGGGTAGGTGTTCCGCAAACTGCAGTATAGAGCCCCAAAGGGCCTGATCATATCTTCCTAATAAAGCAGTGGCACTGGCTGCTTTCATTGTGATGGCTGCGGTAGAGCATACTTTTCGGCCTGCAGCATCGATCTTTCTGCTCTCCTTGTCCGGAGGCGAGGAGGAAGACGGTGATGTAGAGTGTAGTTTCTTTGCAGCTACTATCACCACCGAGTCCGGCACCGGGTCCGACCTTAGAAATAGAGGATCTTGCTCCGGTGGACGATATTTTTTAATAAGTCTGGAAGGAGCAGATTTTGTTGTGGCCCGTGTAAGGAAATGCCTCCTTGGCATGGTTGCCCCCTGACTTTTTGCCTTTGCTGATGCTATGTTTACAATTGAAAGTGTGCTGAGGCCTGCTAACCAGGCCCCAGCACCAGTGTTCTTTCCCTAACCTGTACTTTTGTATCCACAATTGGCAGACCCTGGCATCCAGATAAGTCCCTTGTAACTGGTGCTTCTAGTACCAAGGGCCCTGATGCCAAGGAAGGTCTCTAAGGGCTGCAGCATGTCTTATGCCACCCTGGAGACCTCTCACTCAGCACAGACACACTGCTTGCCAGCTTGTGTGTGCTAGTGAGGACAAAACGAGTAAGTCGACATGGCACTCCCCTCAGGGTGCCATGCCAGCCTCTCACTGCCTATGCAGTATAGGTAAGACACCCCTCTAGCAGGCCTTACAGCCCTAAGGCAGGGTGCACTATACCATAGGTGAGGGTACCAGTGCATGAGCATGGTACCCCTACAGTGTCTAAACAAAACCTTAGACATTGTAAGTGCAGGGTAGCCATAAGAGTATAAGGTCTGGGAGTTTGTCAAACACGAACTCCACAGCACCATAATGGCTACACTGAAAACTGGGAAGTTTGGTATCAAACTTCTCAGCACAATAAATGCACACTGATGCCAGTGTACATTTTATTGTAAAATACACCCCAGAGGGCACCTTAGAGGTGCCCCCTGAAACTTAACCGACTATCTGTGTAGGCTGACTAGTTTTAGCAGCCTGCCACAAACCGAGACATGTTGCTGGCCCCATGGGGAGAGTGCCTTTGTCACTCTGAGGCCAGTAACAAAGCCTGCACTGGATGGAGATGCTAACACCTCCCCCAGGCAGGAATTGTCACACCTGGCGGTGAGCCTCAAAGGCTCACCTCCTTTGTGCCAACCCAGCAGGACACTCCAGCTAGTGGAGTTGCCCGCCCCCTCCGGCCAGGCCCCACTTTTGGCGGCAAGGCCGGAGAAAATAATGAGAAAAACAAGGAGGAGTCACTGGCCAGTCAGGACAGCCCCTAAGGTGTCCTGAGCTGAAGTGACTAACTTTTAGAAATCCTCCATCTTGCAGATGGAGGATTCCCCCAATAGGGTTAGGATTGTGACCCCCTCCCCTTGGGAGGAGGCACAAAGAGGGTGTACCCACCCTCAGGGCTAGTAGCCATTGGCTACTAACCCCCCAGACCTAAACACGCCCGTAAATTTAGTATTTAAGGGCTACCCTGAACCCTAGAAAATTAGATTCCTGCAACTACAAGAAGAAGGACTGCCTAGCTGAAAACCCCTGCAGCGGAAGACCAGAAGACGACAACTGCCTTGGCTCCAGAAACTCACCGGCCTGTCTCCTGCCTTCCAAAGATCCTGCTCCAGCGACGCCTTCCAAAGGGACCAGCGACCTCGACATCCTCTGAGGACTGCCCCTGCTTCGAAAAGACAAGAAACTCCCGAGGACAGCGGACCTGCTCCAAGAAAAGCTGCAACTTTGTTTCCAGCAGCTTTAAAGAACCCTGCAAGCTCCCCGCAAGAAGCGTGAGACTTGCAACACTGCACCCGGCGACCCCGACTCGACTGGTGGAGATCCGACACCTCAGGAGGGACCCCAGGACTACTCTGATACTGTGAGTACCAAAACCTGTCCCCCCTGAGCCCCCACAGCGCCGCCTGCAGAGGGAATCCCGAGGCTTCCCCTGACCGCGACTCTTGGAATCCAAAATCCCGACACCTGGGAGAGACCCTGCACCCGCAGCCCCCAGGACCTGAAGGACCGGACTTTCACTGGAGAAGTGACCCCCAGGAGTCCCTCTCCCTTGCCCAAGTGGAGGTTTCCCCGAGGAAACCCCCCCTTGCCTGCCTGCAGCGCTGAAGAGATCCCGAGATCTCTCATAGACTAACATTGCGAACCCGACGCCTGTTTCTACACTGCACCCGGCCGCCCCCGCGCCGCTGAGGGTGAAATTTCTGTGTGGGCTTGTGTCCCCCCCGGTGCCCTACAAAACCCCCCTGGTCTGCCCTCCAAAGACGCGGGTACTTACCTGCAAGCAGACCGGAACCGGGGCACCCCCTTCTCTCCATTCTAGCCTATGTGTTTTGGGCACCACTTTGAACTCTGCACCTGACCGGCCCTGAGCTGCTGGTGTGGTGACTTTGGGGTTGCTCTGAACCCCCAACGGTGGGCTACCTTGGACCAAGAACTAAGCCCTGTAAGTGTCTTACTTACCTGGTTAACCTAACAAATACTTACCTCCCCTAGGAACTGTGAAAATTGCACTAAGTGTCCACTTTTAAAACAGCTATTTGTGAATAACTTGAAAAGTATACATGCAATTTTGATGATTTGAAGTTCCTAAAGTACTTACCTGCAATACCTTTCGAATGAGATATTACATGTAGAATTTGAACCTGTGGTTCTTAAAATAAACTAAGAAAAGATATTTTTCTATACAAAAACCTATTGGCTGGATTTGTCTCTGAGTGTGTGTACCTCATTTATTGTCTATGTGTATGTACAACAAATGCTTAACACTACTCCTTGGATAAGCCTACTGCTCGACCACACTACCACAAAATAGAGCATTAGTATTATCTCTTTTTGCCACTATCTTACCTCTAAGGGGAACCCTTGGACTCTGTGCATGCTATTCCTTACTTTGAAATAGCACATACAGAGCCAACTTCCTACATTGGTGGATCAGCGGTGGGGTACAAGACTTTGCATTTGCTGGACTACTCAGCCAATACCTGATCACACGACAAATTCCAAAATTGTCATTAGAAATTCATTTTTGCAATTTGAAATTTTTCTAAATTCTTAAAAGTCCTGCTAGGGCCTTGTGTGTTAAGTCCCTGTTTAGCATTGTCTTTTAGAGTTTAAAAGTTTGTTAAAAGTTTGAAATTAGATTCTAGAAACAGTTTTAGATTCTTTAAAAAGTCTTCCAACTCTTAGCAAAATAATGTCTGATACAGAGATGAATGTGGTGGAACTCGACACCACACCTTACCTCCATCTTAAGATGAGGGAGCTAAGGTCTCTCTGTAATATCAAAAAAATAACCATTGGCTCCAGACCTACCAAAATTCAGCTCCAGGAGCTGTTGGCAGAGTTTGAAAAAGCCAACCCCTCTGATGATGACCTCACAGAGGAAGAAATTAGTGACTTGGAGGCCAATGTCCCTCCTCCAGTCCTAAATAGGGAGAACAGGACCCCTCAAGTCCTGTCTCCAACTGTGTTAGTCAGAAATAGTGAGTCCCTCACAGGAGGGTCCCACATTTCTGAAATCACTGAGGATGCTCTCAGTGAAGATGACCTCCTGTTAGCCAGGATGGCCAAAAGATTGGCTTTAGAGAGACAGCTCCTAGCCATAGAAAGGGAAAGACAAGAGATGGGCCTAGGACCCATCAATGGTGGCAGCAATATAAATAGGGTCAGAGATTCTCCTGACATGTTAAAAATCCCCAAAGGGATTGTGACAAAATTTGAAGATGGTGATGACATCACCAAGTGGTTCACAGCTTTTGAGAGGGCTTGTGTAACCAGAAAAGTGAACAGATCTCACTGGGGTGCTCTCCTTTGGGAAATGTTCACTGGAAAGTGTAGGGATAGACTCCTCACACTCTCTGGAAAAGATGCAGAATCTTATGACCTCATGAAGGGTACCCTGATTGAGGGCTTTGGATTCTCCACTGAGGAGTACAGGATTAGGTTCAGGGGGGCTCAAAAATCCTCGAGCCAGACCTGGGTTGACTTTGTTGACTACTCAGTGAAAACACTAGATGGTTGGATTCAAGGCAGTGGTGTAAGTAATTATGATGGGCTGTACAATTTATTTGTGAAAGAACACCTGTTAAGTAATTGTTTCAATGATAAACTGCATCAGCATCTGGTAGACCTAGGACCAATTTCTCCCCAAGAATTGGGAAAGAAGGCGGACCATTGGGTCAAGACAAGGGTGTCCAAGACTTCAACAGGGGGTGACCAAAAGAAAGGGGTCACAAAGACTCCCCAGGGGAAGGGTGATGAGACAACCAAAACTAAAAATAGTAAAGAGTCTTCTACAGGCCCCCAAAAACCTGCACAGGAGGGTGGGCCCAGAGCCTCTTCACAAAACAATGGGTACAAGGGTAAAAACTTTGATCCCAAAAAGGCCTGGTGTCATAGCTGTAAACAGCATGGACACCAAACTGGAGACAAGGCCTGTCCCAAGAAAGGTTCCACTCCAAACTCCCATCCAGGTAACACTGGTATGGCTAGTCTCCAAGTGGGATCAACAGTGTGCCCAGAGCAAATCAGGGTCCACACTGAAGCTATTCTAGTTTCTGAGGGTGGGGTGGATTTAGCCACACTAGCTGTCTGGCCGCCTAACATGCAAAAATACAGACAGCAACTCTTAATTAATGGGACTAGAATAGAGGGCCTGAGGGATACAGGTGCCAGTGTCACCATGGTGACAGAGAAACTGGTTTCCCCTGGCCAATACCTGACTGGAAAAACTTACACAGTCACCAACGCTGACAATCAGAGAAAAGTACATCCCATGGCAATGGTTACTTTAGAATGGGGAGGGGTCAATGGCCTGAAACAGGTGGTGGTCTCCTCAAATATCCCAGTGGACTGTCTGCTTGGAAATGACCTGGAGTCCTCAGCATGGGCTGAGGTAGAACTAAAAACCCATGCAGCAATGCTGGGTATCCCTGAACTGGTGTGTGTGAAAACAAGAGCACAGTGCAAGGCACAGGGTGAACAAGTAGAGCTGGAGTCTGGAAGAATGGCCCAGCCTACCAAGAGAACAGGAAAGTCAGTTGGGAAACCAACTACAACACAGCAAAAGAAAGGGAACCTCTCTTCTCAGGAAGAAGTTCTGCCCTCTGAGGGAACTGAGCCTTTGGAGCTTGAACCTTATCAGGTTGAGCTCTTAGGCCCAGGGGGGCCCTCAAGGGAGGAGCTGTGTAAGGGACAAGAAACCTGTCCCTCTCTTGAAGGCTTTAGGCAGCAAGCTGCTGAAGAGTCCAAAGGCAAGAAAAATGGAACGCATAGGGTCTATTGGGAAGATGGACTCCTGTACACTGAGGCCAGAGACCCCAAACCTGGTGCCACTAGGAGAGTGGTAGTGCCTCAGCTGTTCAGGAAGTTCATCCTAACATTGGCCCATGACATTCCCCTTGCTGGACATTTGGGACAAACCAAGACGTGGGAGAGGTTAGTCAACCACTTCTACTGGCCCAATATGTCCAACATGGTTAAGGAGTTTTGCCTCTCCTGCCCCACCTGTCAAGCCAGTGGTAAGACAGGTGGACATCCAAAGGCCCCCCTCATTCCACTTCCAGTGGTGGGGGTCCCCTTTGAAAGAGTGGGTGTGGACATAGTTGGTCCACTGGAACCTCCCACAGCCTCAGGAAATATGTATATCCTGGTAGTAGTGGATCATGCTACCAGGTATCCTGAAGCTATTCCCCTTAGGTCGACTACTGCCCCTGCAGTAGCCAAGGCCCTCATTGGTATCTTTACCAGAGTGGGTTTCCCTAAGGAGGTGGTGTCTGACAGAGGTACCAACTTCATGTCAGCATACCTAAAGCACATGTGGAATGAGTGTGGAGTGACTTATAAATTCACTACACCATACCATCCACAAACTAATGGCTTGGTTGAGAGATTCAACAAGACATTAAAAGGCATGATCATGGGGCTCCCAGAAAAACTCAAAAGGAGATGGGATGTCCTCTTGCCAGGTCTGCTTTTCGCTTACAGAGAGGTGCCACAGAAGAGAGTAGGATTCTCACCCTTTGAACTTCTGTTTGGTCATCCTGTAAGGGGACCACTTGCCCTTGTTAAAGAAGGCTGGGAGAGACCTCTCCATGAGCCTAAACAGGACATAGTGGACTATGTACTTGGCCTTCGCTCTAGAATGGCAGAGTACATGGAAAAGGCAACCAAAAACCTTGAGGCCAGCCAACAGCTCCAGAAGTTTTGGTATGACCAAAAGGCTGCACTGGTTGAGTTCCAACCAGGGCAGAAAGTCTGGGTTCTGGAGCCTGTGGCTCCCAGGGCACTCCAGGACAAATGGAGTGGCCCTTACCCAGTGCTAGAAAGGAAGAGAGTCAGGTCACCTACCTGGTGGACCTGGGCACAAGCAGGAGCCCCAAGAGGGTGATCCATGTGAACCGCCTTAAGCTCTTCCATGACAGGGCTGATGTGAATCTGTTGATGGTAACAGATGAGGATCAGGAGGCAGAGAGTGAACCTCTCCCTGATCTTCTGTCATCAGACCCAAAAGATGGCACAGTAGATGGAGTGATCTACTCAGACACCCTCTCTGGCCAACAGCAAGCTGATTGTAGGAGAGTCCTACAACAGTTTCCTGAACTCTTCTCCTTAACCCCTGGTCAGACACACCTGTGTACCCATGATGTGGACACAGGAGACAGCATGCCTGTCAAGAACAAAATCTTTAGACAATCTGACCATGTTAAGGAAAGCATCAAGGTGGAAGTCCACAAGATGCTGGAATTGGGAGTAATTGAGCGCTCTGACAGCCCCTGGGCTAGCCCAGTGGTCTTAGTCCCCAAACCTCACACCAAAGATGGAAAGAAAGAGATGAGGTTTTGTGTGGACTACAGAGGGCTCAATTCTGTCACCAAGACAGATGCTCATCCAATTCCAAGAGCTGATGAGCTCATAGACAAATTAGGTGCTGCCAAATTCTTAAGTACCTTTGACTTGACAGCAGGGTACTGGCAAATAAAAATGGCACCTGGAGCAAAAGAGAAAACAGCATTCTCCACACCTGATGGGCATTATCAGTTTACTGTTATGCCCTTTGGTTTAAAGAATGCCCCTGCCACCTTCCAAAGGTTGGTGAATCAAGTCCTTGCTGGCTTGGAGTCCTTTAGCACAGCTTATCTTGATGATATTGCTGTCTTTAGCTCCACCTGGCAGGATCACCTGGTCCACCTGAAGAAGGTTTTGAAGGCTCTGCAATCTGCAGGCCTCTCTATCAAGGCATCCAAATGCCAGATAGGGCAGGGAACTGTGGTTTACTTGGGACACCTTGTAGGTGGAGGCCAAGTTCAGCCACTCCAACCCAAGATCCAGACTATTCTGGACTGGGTAGCTCCAAAAACCCAGACTCAAGTCAGGGCATTCCTTGGCTTGACTGGGTATTACAGGAGGTTTGTGAAGGGATATGGATCCATTGTGACAGCCCTCACTGAACTCACCTCCAAGAAAATGCCCAAGAAAGTGAACTGGACTGTGGAATGCCAACAGGCCTTTGACACCCTGAAACAAGCAATGTGCTCAGCACCAGTTCTAAAAGCTCCAGATTATTCTAAGCAGTTCATTGTGCAGACTGATGCCTCTGAACATGGGATAGGGGCAGTTTTGTCCCAAACAAATGATGATGGCCTTGACCAGCCTGTTGCTTTCATTAGCAGGAGGTTACTCCCCAGGGAGCAGCGTTGGAGTGCCATTGAGAGGGAGGCCTTTGCTGTGGTTTGGTCCCTGAAGAAGCTGAGACCATACCTCTTTGGGACTCACTTCCTAGTTCAAACTGACCACAGACCTCTCAAATGGCTGATGCAAATGAAAGGTGAAAATCCTAAACTGTTGAGGTGGTCCATCTCCCTACAGGGAATGGACTTTATAGTGGAACACAGACCTGGGACTGCCCATGCCAATGCAGATGGCCTTTCCAGGTTCTTCCACTTAGAAAATGAAGACTCTCTTGGGAAAGGTTAGTCTCATCCTCTTTCGTTTGGGGGGGGGGTTGTGTAAGGAAATGCCTCCTTGGCATGGTTGCCCCCTGACTTTTTGCCTTTGCTGATGCTAGGTTTACAATTGAAAGTGTGCTGAGGCCTGCTAACCAGGCCCCAGCACCAGTGTTCTTTCCCTAACCTGTACTTTTGTATCCACAATTGGCAGACCCTGGCATCCAGATAAGTCCCTTGTAACTGGTGCTTCTAGTACCAAGGGCCCTGATGCCAAGGAAGGTCTCTAAGGGCTGCAGCATGTCTTATGCCACCCTGGAGACCTCTCACTCAGCACAGACACACTGCTTGCCAGCTTGTGTGTGCTAGTGAGGACAAAACGAGTAAGTCGACATGGCACTCCCCTCAGGGTGCCATGCCAGCCTCTCACTGCCTATGCAGTATAGGTAAGACACCCCTCTAGCAGGCCTTACAGCCCTAAGGCAGGGTGCACTATACCATAGGTGAGGGTACCAGTGCATGAGCATGGTACCCCTACAGTGTCTAAACAAAACCTTAGACATTGTAAGTGCAGGGTAGCCATAAGAGTATATGGTCTGGGAGTTTGTCAAACACGAACTCCACAGCACCATAATGGCTACACTGAAAACTGGGAAGTTTGGTATCAAACTTCTCAGCACAATAAATGCACACTGATGCCAGTGTACATTTTATTGTAAAATACACCCCAGAGGGCACCTTAGAGGTGCCCCCTGAAACTTAACCGACTATCTGTGTAGGCTGACTAGTTTTAGCAGCCTGCCACAAACCGAGACATGTTGCTGGCCCCATGGGGAGAGTGCCTTTGTCACTCTGAGGCCAGTAACAAAGCCTGCACTGGGTGGAGATGCTAACACCTCCCCCAGGCAGGAATTGTCACACCTGGCGGTGAGCCTCAAAGGCTCACCTCCTTTGTGCCAACCCAGCAGGACACTCCAGCTAGTGGAGTTGCCCGCCCCCTCCGGCCAGGCCCCACTTTTGGCGGCAAGGCCGGAGAAAATAATGAGAAAAACAAGGAGGAGTCACTGGCCAGTCAGGACAGCCCCTAAGGTGTCCTGAGCTGAAGTGACTAACTTTTAGAAATCCTCCATCTTGCAGATGGAGGATTCCCCCAATAGGGTTAGGATTGTGACCCCCTCCCCTTGGGAGGAGGCACAAAGAGGGTGTACCCACCCTCAGGGCTAGTAGCCATTGGCTACTAACCCCCCAGACCTAAACACGCCCGTAAATTTAGTATTTAAGGGCTACCCTGAACCCTAGAAAATTAGATTCCTGCAACTACAAGAAGAAGGACTGCCTAGCTGAAAACCCCTGCAGCGGAAGACCAGAAGACGACAACTGCCTTGGCTCCAGAAACTCACCGGCCTGTCTCCTGCCTTCCAAAGATCCTGCTCCAGCGACGCCTTCCAAAGGGACCAGCGACCTCGACATCCTCTGAGGACTGCCCCTGCTTCGAAAAGACAAGAAACTCCCGAGGACAGCGGACCTGCTCCAAGAAAAGCTGCAACTTTGTTTCCAGCAGCTTTAAAGAACCCTGCAAGCTCCCCGCAAGAAGCGTGAGACTTGCAACACTGCACCCGGCGACCCCGACTCGACTGGTGGAGATCCGACACCTCAGGAGGGACCCCAGGACTACTCTGATACTGTGAGTACCAAAACCTGTCCCCCCTGAGCCCCCACAGCGCCGCCTGCAGAGGGAATCCCGAGGCTTCCCCTGACCGCGACTCTTGGAATCCAAAATCCCGACACCTGGGAGAGACCCTGCACCCGCAGCCCCCAGGACCTGAAGGACCGGACTTTCACTGGAGAAGTGACCCCCAGGAGTCCCTCTCCCTTGCCCAAGTGGAGGTTTCCCCGAGGAATCCCCCCCTTGCCTGCCTGCAGCGCTGAAGAGATCCCGAGATCTCTCATAGACTAACATTGCGAACCCAACGCCTGTTTCTACACTGCACCCGGCCGCCCCCGCGCCGCTGAGGGTGAAATTTCTGTGTGGGCTTGTGTCCCCCCCGGTGCCCTACAAAACCCCCCTGGTCTGCCCTCCAAAGACGCGGGTACTTACCTGCAAGCAGACCGGAACCGGGGCACCCCCTTCTCTCCATTCTAGCCTATGTGTTTTGGGCACCACTTTGAACTCTGCACCTGACCGGCCCTGAGCTGCTGGTGTGGTGACTTTGGGGTTGCTCTGAACCCCCAACGGTGGGCTACCTTGGACCAAGAACTAAGCCCTGTAAGTGTCTTACTTACCTGGTTAACCTAACAAATACTTACCTCCCCTAGGAACTGTGAAAATTGCACTAAGTGTCCACTTTTAAAACAGCTATTTGTGAATAACTTGAAAAGTATACATGCAATTTTGATGATTTGAAGTTCCTAAAGTACTTACCTGCAATACCTTTCGAATGAGATATTACATGTAGAATTTGAACCTGTGGTTCTTAAAATAAACTAAGAAAATATATTTTTCTATACAAAAACCTATTGGCTGGATTTGTCTCTGAGTGTGTGTACCTCATTTATTGTCTATGTGTATGTACAACAAATGCTTAACACTACTCCTTGGATAAGCCTACTGCTCGACCACACTACCACAAAATAGAGCATTAGTATTATCTCTTTTTGCCACTATCTTACCTCTAAGGGGAACCCTTGGACTCTGTGCATGCTATTCCTTACTTTGAAATAGCACATACAGAGCCAACTTCCTACAGCCCGTGTTAGAAAAATATCCATTGCTAGTTCAATAAGACCTGGGACCAGTGGAAGTAAAGGTCTTGAAGATGTCCTCTGGCGTAAAGTCTCGAAAATCACTGAGGTCGATAGGGCGGGTACCGCCAGCGGGATATTTAGTTTGGTCGCCCCGCGCACTAGGACCTCTTGGAATGTATTCACGTCATCTATGGGGGACACTCTCGGGGACGGTGAGTCCGATAGGGTTGGAGAGTAGTCCCGTGTAGACGAAGAAGAATGCCTATGACGTGAATGTGGAGATCTACGATGGTGCCGAGAAGAAGATGAACATCTAGAGGAATGTCTGGAATGTCTTATGGATTCCACTGGAGTCCTCGGAACAGACTCTGAAGGGGGAGCCTGAAGAGGAGCCGTAGGTGTTACTGGTGTCTGCGGCAACGGCGGCTGTTGAGGCGAGAGCTGCGGTGAAGCTGGAAGCAGGATGAGTGAGGCCGAGGATTCTGAAGTGGTATAAACCCTTCTAGGTCTCGGACTGCCTCCTCGACGTCGAAGTACGGTGACGTCGGGTGCCTCTTGACGTCGATTCCCCTCGTCGCTGAGATCCTCTAGACGACGACCTTCTTCGCCGTCGATGGGATGACGGCGACCGTCTTCGACAGCAAGCAGTGTCTCTCGACGTCGATCGCCCTCGCCGGCGAACCGGACCCAGATCTTCGACGTTGACCGCCCTCGTCTCGTCGATGGCGACCCAGACCTTCTTGACGCCGAGCGTTCACGCCGTCTCAACGGCGAAACGGCAGCCGACGTAGAACGATGTTTCTTTCTCGCCGGTGAACCGGTCCTCGACGGCGAGCATGTTGGCGCCGTTCCTGGTCTCGACGTCGGAGACCTGTGCCGTTTCTGAGCAGGTCTGGCCGAAGTTGCAGAGGAACAGGGTGAGCCCTGGTAGAAGACTGACCTTCTCCTCGCTCTGTGGCAGATGGACCACTTCTTCTCCTGTCCTCTCTTGCTTGAAGTCAAATTTTCTCCCTATCACGAAGAGTCCTTCTGGAGAAAGTTCTACAGATGTCACAGGAATCAGGTTTGTGGCTGGATGGAAGGCAAATTATACAGACCCGGTGTGGATCTGTTTTAGCCTTTTTTCTGCCACAAGAAGGGCATTTATCAAAAAGTGAAGGCATTTCTAAAATAGAAAAAAAACTTACATTTCTGTCAGAATTTGACAGAAAAGATTAGCAAATGTTCACTCAATATTAAAAACGTCGAGTGAAAATGAAATTCAAAAGATTTTAATTGAATTTCTGTCAAAAACAGTTTTGTGAGGTAGAGCTCAATGCTTCAGGGTCCTGTCAGAAGGAGCCGGAAAAAAGAACTGAGGCAACTGCCTTTTGCTGTGCATGATGGGATACAGGAAGACTTTACTTTCTTAAAGGCACAACTCTATTTACATTCTGTATAATGGCAGCCTATGGGCTACACTGACCTGCATTGTTTTATTCTCATGAGGTGTAAATAAAGTATGAGAATGCATTTTTTATTACATTTCTAGAATAAATAGGTATTTGAACGTGAATTTACACTACAGCCGTTTTCTTTTCAACAATTTGGCCTGTGTAGCTGTTCACATAGGCTGCACAGTGTTATTCTTAAGTGGTTTTTGGCAGACCTTTTTTCAAAGGACTGGTATTTGCACTTAAGAATATACTTCACATCAGTGCTCCGGGGTCCCCGCAGACGCGCAGAACTATTCAGTGCTTATGACTAGACATGGAAATCCCCTACGAGAGAAGTATATTTTCAGCTTTGACCGTAAAGAGTTTGGCAGCCTATACAGACAGCAGTTACACTGATTGGTGATTAATGGCTCAAATAATGAACACTTGATAAAACTTCCACAAATGTAAAGCATGTTACAGTGCCGAGGTGATGAACCTACTGGTTACGATGATTTGCTGAAATAGTAACTGATGTCCACTGAACAACTACACCTCAGATAATTTCAGAGATGGCTCATGAGTGGGCCATCATAATAGAGCAAAGAGAACGGGAAAGCCGGTCAGTTGTACTAAAGAAAGTATTACAATTGACCCTACGATAAAGGATCTGCAATCTTCACATTTTTAAATAAACACACAAGGGATGTGGCATATGAACTTAAAGAACCGTGCCTGTTTACTGTAGACTCTGTGTTTCAGGTAGCTTGGCCTTTTAAAGAGGTGTTTATTGTAGCCGTGACTGTGAAATTTCCCATCTAGTTTGTGGCACAAGACTGCATAAAAGCTCTCCCCCCCCCCCCTTTCTAAGTAAAAAGGCTACATACATTTTGCAGAGTGTGTTTAGGAGACAGCTTAATCTGTTTCTGTGATTTAAATTGTGTTTAGAAACTGTCTGCATCCCCTGTTTTTTGCCTTAAAAAAAAGCCACATTTCAGTGTTTTTTTTATTTTATTTTTTACAATCTCTCCCTTACCTGGAAAGAAGATTCTGCTAGCTTGGAAGTGTGGATTCAGCCTGCATCCAAGGAGATTCTGAATAGAGCAGCAGCTGCCTCCTCCCTTCCCCAGGGGCTGGGCCTAGCTGATTGGCTCTCTGAGTCCCTGGCAACCTGAGCCCTCCTCCCACACCTGCTCTGGCCCCTTAAGTTTGTGGAGGGAAGCCAAGACAGCCACCTCCATTTTGTGAGCCCAGCATTTATCCTGTGACCTAATAAAGACCAGTGATCAAGGATTCCTAATAGACCTGGGTAAGGAGCTTGCAGAGCTTGTTTAATCTGTTTCTGTGATTTAAATTGTGTTTAGAAACTGTCTGCAACCCCTGGTTTTAGCCTTAAAAAAACCACACCGCAGAGTGCGTGACTAGCAGTATTTCAGTGTTTTTTTTGTTTGTTTTTTACAATCCTTGCCTTACCTGGAAAGTAGACTCTGCTAGCTTGGAAGTGTGGATTCAGCCGGTCTGATTCCAAGGAAATTATGAATAGAGCAGCAGCTTCCTCCTCCCTTCCCACAGGGACTGGGCTTCAGTTAACTTGGGCCTTATATAAGTTTCTATAGGCTGTTGCATATGGTGTTGTGATAGGTTGTTGGGGGTTGGTCTTTCTATTGGCTTAGGGATTAGAGTTGGGCTTGTGATTGGTAGTAGGGTTGAGATTCAGATTGGTTCCTAGTTTTTAAGGCTGGGCTTGTGATTGGTTGTCAGGATTAGGGTTATGATTGGTGATTAGGGCTGGGTCTCCCATTGGTTGTTTGAAATCGGGTTACATATCTGACGACGCATCTTCCCCCACCTCGGATTTCCACACAAGGTACAAGCTACTATCTCGCTTGTACTATCCAAACTGGATTATGCCAACAGCCTCTACCATGGATCATCTCTTATCAATTATGAAAAAACTACAACATATTCAGAACTCCGTATCCAGGCTACTATTACATATAAAGCCACAAGCCCACATCTCCCCTGCCATGAGAGCACTACACTGGTTACCCGTTGCCCAAAGATGCACCTTCAAGCTGCTTTGTATCACCCACAAAGCTATCCATGGAACAGGACCACTTTTTAACAGAAACAAAATAACCAAATACATTCAACAAAGAAACCTCCGCTCAAGACTGGTACCCGCCTTAGAACACCACCATACAAGAAAGACTATAGGTGGTACATCCTTTTCCGTTCAAGCAGCCAAACTATGGAATTCATGACCCCCAACTATAACAGCCACAGATAACTATCATGTCTTCAGAAAACTACGCAAGAGTTGGCTCTTTCCTTCATAACCACCATATTCAAACAGCTATGGACTGCATATGACTATATTGATCAATATTTTTATCCGATTATGTGTATATTCTAGTTATATATAGTTCTTTCGAAAATATGTATTGCTACTATGTCATAACAATAAACTACACACATACTCTTTAATCCTGTTTAATGTATATCTACTCATGGTTTAAATATGTATGTACATATGCGTGTGGGTGTATATATATATGTATGTATGTATGTATGTTATTCTATGCTTAACATGTTCATAGGTCAATGCATAACTGTAAGGAAATGCCTCCTTGGCATGGTTGCCCCCTGACTTTTTGCCTTTGCTGATGCTATGTTTACAATTGAAAGTGTGCTGAGGCCTGCTAACCAGGCCCCAGCACCAGTGTTCTTTCCCTAACCTGTACTTTTGTATCCACAATTGGCAGACCCTGGCATCCAGATAAGTCCCTTGTAACTGGTACTTCTAGTACCAAGGGCCCTGATGCCAAGGAAGGTCTCTAAGGGCTGCAGCATGTCTTATGCCACCCTGGAGACCTCTCACTCAGCACAGACACACTGCTTGCCAGCTTGTGTGTGCTAGTGAGGACAAAACGAGTAAGTCGACATGGCACTCCCCTCAGGGTGCCATGCCAGCCTCTCACTGCCTATGCAGTATAGGTAAGACACCCCTCTAGCAGGCCTTACAGCCCTAAGGCAGGGTGCACTATACCATAGGTGAGGGTACCAGTGCATGAGCATGGTACCCCTACAGTGTCTAAACAAAACCTTAGACATTGTAAGTGCAGGGTAGCCATAAGAGTATATGGTCTGGGAGTTTGTCAAACACGAACTCCACAGCACCATAATGGCTACACTGAAAACTGGGAAGTTTGGTATCAAACTTCTCAGCACAATAAATGCACACTGATGCCAGTGTACATTTTATTGTAAAATACACCACAGAGGGCACCTTAGAGGTGCCCCCTGAAACTTAACCGACTATCTGTGTAGGCTGACTAGTTTTAGCAGCCTGCCACAAACCGAGACATGTTGCTGGCCCCATGGGGAGAGTGCCTTTGTCACTCTGAGGCCAGTAACAAAGCCTGCACTGGGTGGAGATGCTAACACCTCTCCCAGGCAGGAATTGTCACACCTGGCGGTGAGCCTCAAAGGCTCACCTCCTTTGTGCCAACCCAGCAGGACACTCCAGCTAGTGGAGTTGCCCGCCCCCTCCGGCCAGGCCCCACTTTTGGCGGCAAGGCCGGAGAAAATAATGAGAAAAACAAGGAGGAGTCACTGGCCAGTCAGGACAGCCCCTAAGGTGTCCTGAGCTGAGGTGACTCTGACTTTTAGAAATCCTCCATCTTGCAGATGGAGGATTCCCCCAATAGGGTTAGGATTGTGACCCCCTCCCCTTGGGAGGAGGCACAAAGAGGGTGTACCCACCCTCAGGGCTAGTAGCCATTGGCTACTAACCCCCCAGACCTAAACACGCCCTTAAATTTAGTATTTAAGGGCTACCCTGAACCCTAGAAAATTAGATTCCTGCAACTACAAGAAGAAGGACTGCCTAGCTGAAAACCCCTGCAGAGGAAGACCAGAAGACGACAACTGCCTTGGCTCCAGAAACTCACCGGCCTGTCTCCTGCCTTCCAAAGATCCTGCTCCAGCGACGCCTTCCAAAGGGACCAGCGACCTCGACATCCTCTGAGGACTGCCCCTGCTTCGAAAAGACAAGAAACTCCCGAGGACAGCGGACCTGCTCCAAGAAAAGCTGCAACTTTGTTTCCAGCAGCTTTAAAGAACCCTGCAAGCTCCCCGCAAGAAGCGTGAGACTTGCAACACTGCACCCGGCGACCCCGACTCGGCTGGTGGCGATCCAACACCTCAGGAGGGACCCCAGGACTACTCTAAGACTGTGAGTACAAAAACCTGTCCCCCCTGAGCCCCCACAGCGCCGCCTGCAGAGGGAATCCCGAGGCTTCCCCTGACCGCGACTCTTTGAATCCTAAGTCCCGACACCTGGGAGAGACCCTGCACCCGCAGCCCCCAGGACCTGAAGGACCGGGCTTTCACCGGAGGAGTGATCCCCAGGAGTCCCTCTCCCTTGATCAAGTGGAGGTTTCCCCGAGGAACCCCCCCCTTGCCTGCCTGCAGCGCTGAAGAGATCCCGAGATCTCTCATAGACTAACATTGCGAACCCGACGCTTGTTTCTACACTGCACCCGGCCGCCCCCGCGCCGCTGAGGGTGAAATTTCTGTGTGGGCTTATGTCCCCCCCCGGTGCCCTACAAAACCCCCCTGGTCTGCCCTCCGAAGACGCGGGTACTTACCTGCAAGCAGACCGGAACCGGGGCACCCCCTTCTCTCCAGTCTAGCCTATGTGTTTTGGGCACCACTTTGAACTCTGCACCTGACCGGCCCTGAGCTGCTGGTGTGGTGACTTTGGGGTTGCTCTGAACCCCCAACGGTGGGCTACCTTGGACCACGAACTAAGCCCTGTAAGTGTCTTACTTACCTGGTTAACCTAACAAATACTTACCTCCCCTAGGAACTGTGAAAATTGCACTAAGTGTCCACTTTTAAAACAGCTATTTGTGAATAACTTGAAAAGTATACATGCAATTTTGATGATTTGAAGTTCCTAAAGTACTTACCTGCAATACCTTTCGAATGAGATATTACATGTAGAATTTGAACCTGTGGTTCTTAAAATAAACTAAGAAAATATATTTTTCTATATAAAAACCTATTGGCTGGATTTGTCTCTGAGTGTGTGTACCTCATTTATTGTCTATGTGTATGTACAACAAATGCTTAACACTACTCCTTGGATAAGCCTACTGCTCGACCACACTACCACAAAATAGAGCATTAGTATTATCTATTTTTACCACTATTTTACCTCTAAGGGGAACCCTTGGACTCTGTGCATGCTATTCCTTACTTTGAAATAGCACATACAGAGCCAACTTCCTACAATAACTCCTAGATAAGTTGTTATATTAGATACTTATGAATCCCTGCTCTCATTTTATATCACACTTTTGTCTACCCATCACCATATGTCATGTCTCTATCAATCTATCCTCCATTCCCACTCTGACTCATTCCAAATCCATTCTACTACTTTCATCTCCTAAATAACCCTGCCTAAGCTCTTCCCTCCTCTTCCACACCTAACTCACAAATCTCACTTTACTACCATGATCTCCCAAACAGCCCTACTAAATTCTCCCTAATTTATCTCATCCTGCTCTTCCCTCCTCCTCCATCCCCCGTTACTCATCCCAAGCCTAAATCCTATTACCATAAACTCCCAATTAACACTTCTGGATTCTTCCCTCCTCCAGACCTCCATTACTCCAGTCAATCCAACAAACTTACATATCCGCGGCTCAAATTAACTCATAATAATACTAAAACGGTACTCATATTTCCCTATACTAATCCACCACTAATTCCTTTTGGGTTCCGGAGTAGCGTACTACTTGCCAAAAAGCGCTTTGACGCCTCGCCAGGGGTAGTAAGTGCTATATAATGAAAATGTCACTTACCCAGTGTACATCTGTTCGTGGCATCAGTCGCAGTAGATTCGCATGTTCTGCAATAGCTCGCCATCTGGTGTTGGGCCGGAGTGTTACAAGTTGTTTTTCTTCGAAGAAGTCTTTCGAGTCACGGGACCGAGTGACTCCTCCTTTTGTCTCCATTGCGCATGGGCGTCGACTCCATCCTCGATTGTTTTTCCCCGCAGAGGGTGAGGTAGGAGTTGAATTGTAGTAATAGTGCCCATGCAATGGAGTGACTAAGTATGCACTTATTTAAGGTTGAGATGATACATATATAAATAATTGAAGGTAACTTCCAAACTGCTACAGGCTCCCGGGGAGGCGGGTGGGCACATGCGAATCTACTGCGACTGATGCCACGAACAGATGTACACTGGGTAAGTGACATTTTCAGTTCGATGGCATCTGTCGCTGTAGATACGCATGTTCTGCAATAGACTAGTAAGCAGTTATTTCCCCAAAAGCGGTGGATCAGCCTGTAGGAGTGGAAGTAGTCTGAAATAATGTCCTTAATACAGCTTGACCTACTGTGGCTTGTTGTGCGGATAACACGTCTACACAGTAGTGCTTGGTGAATGTGTGAGGCGTAGACCATGTGGCTGCCTTACATATTTCTTGCATTGGGATGTTTCCTAGAAAGGCCATGGTAGCACCTTTCTTTCTGGTTGAGTGTGCCCTTGGTGTAATGGGCAGCTGTCGTTTAGCTTTAAGGTAGCAGATTTGGATGCATTTAACTATCCATCTGGCTATACCTTGTTTTGATATTGGGTTTCCTGCATGAGGTTTTTGAAATGCAATAAAGAGTTGTTTAGTCTTTCTGATGTTCTTTGTTCTGTCAATGTAATACATTAATGCTCTTTTGACATCTAATGTATGTAGTGCCCTTTCAGCTACGGTATCTGGCTGTGGAAAGAACACCGGAAGTTCCACTGTTTGATTTAGATGGAACGGTGAAATAACCTTTGGCAAAAATTTAGGATTGGTCCTTAGGACGACTTTATTTTTGTGTAGTTGTATAAAAGGTTCCTGTATAGTAAACGCCTGAATCTCGCTTACTCTTCTCAGGGAAGTAATGGCGATGAGAAATGCCACCTTCCAGGTTAGGAACTGTATGTCGCAGGAGTGCATGGGTTCAAAAGGTGGACCCATAAGTCTAGTTAGGACAACATTTAGGTTCCATGAAGGAACAGGTAGTGTTCTTGGTGGTATAATTCTCCTAAGGCCCTCCATGAATGCTTTAATGACTGGTATTTTATATAGGGAAGTTGAATAGGTAGTCTGCAGGTATGCAGATATTGCTGCAAGGTGAATCTTAATGGAAGAGAAAGCTAGGTTAGATTTTTGTAAGTGAAGCAAGTAACCCACTACATGTTCTGGAGTTGTGTGTAATGGTTGTATTTGATTAATATGGCAGTAGCAAACAAACCTCTTCTATTTACTTGCATAGCAGTGCCTGGTGGATGGCCTTCTTGCTTGTTTTATGACTTCTATACATTCTTGGGTAAGTTGTAAGTGCCCGAATTCTAGGATTTCAGGAGCCAGATTGCTAGATTCAGCGATGCTGGATCTGGGTGTCTGATCTTTTGGTTGTGCTGTGTCAACAGATCTGGCCTGTTGGGCAATTTGATGCAGGGTACCACTGATAGGTCTAGCAGCGTTGTGTACCAGGGTTGCCTTGCCCAAGTTGGTGCTATCAATATGAGTTTGAGTTTGCTTTGACTGAGTTTGTTTACCAGGTAAGGAAGGAGAGGGAGAGGAGGAAAAGCGTAAGCAAATATCCCTGACCAGTTCATCCATAGGGCATTGCCTTGGGATTGTTTGTGTGGGTATCTGGATGCGAAGTTTTGGCATTTTGCGTTCTCCCTTGTCGCAAAAAAAAGTCTATCTGAGGTGTTCCCCAGAGTTTGAAATAAGTGTTCAGTATTTGGGGGTGAATTTCCCATTCGTGGACCTGTTGGTGATCTCGAGAGAGATTGTCTGCGAGTTGATTTTGTATCCCTGGTATAAACTGTGCAATTAGGCGAATTTGGTTGTGAATTGCCCAATGCCAAATTTTTTGTGCTAACATGCTTAACTGCGTGGAGTGCGTCCCTCCCTGCTTGTTTAGATAATACATTGTTGTCATGTTGTCTGTTTTGACGAGAATGTATTTGTGAACTATTATTGGTTGGAAAGCTCTTAGTGCTTGAAAAACTGCAAGAAGTTCTAGGTGATTGATATGCAGTTTTGTTTGATGTACGTTCCATTGTCCTTGTATGCTGTGTTGATCGAGGTGTGCTCCCCACCCTGTCATGGAAGCATCTGTTGTTATTACGTATTGTGGCACTGGGTCTTGAAAAGGCCGCCCTTTGTTTAAATTTATGTTGTTCCACCACAGAAGCGAGAGGTAAGTTTGGCGGTCTATTAACACCAGATCTAGAAGGTGACCCTGTGCTTGAGACCACTGTGATGCTAGGCATTGTTGTAAGGGCCTCATGTGCAGTCTTGCGTTTGGGACAATGGCTATGCATGATGACATCATGCCTAGGAGTTGTAATACCATCTTTGCTTGTATCCTTTGTGTTGGATACATGCGTTGTATGATGGTGTTGAAATTTTGAATTCTTTGTGGACTTGGAGTGGCTACTCCTTTTGATGTGTCTATTATGGCTCCCAGGTATTGTTGTACCTTGCGTGGCCGAATCTTGGATTTTGTGAAATTGACGGTGAACCCTAGTTTGAAGAGGGTTTGTATGATATGATTTGTGTGATTTGAGCACTCTATTAACGAATGGGCCTTGATTAGCCAGTCGTCTAGATATGGGAACACATGTATTTGCTGCCTTCTGATGTGTGCAGCGACTACCGCTAGACATTTGGTAAAGACTCTTGGTGCGGTTGTTAATCCGAAAGGCAGTACCTTGAATTGGTAATGTATTCCTTTGAATACAAACCTTAGGTATTTCCTGTGCGATGGGTGAATTGGTATATGGAAATAAGCATCCTTGAGGTCTAAAGTTGCCATGTAGTCGTGCAGCTTTAGCAATGGCAATACTTCTTGTAGTGTGACCATGTGGAAGTGGTCTGATTTGATGAAAGTGTTGACTACTCTGAGGTCTAGGATTGGTCTCAGTGTTTTGTCCTTCTTTGGTATCAGAAAGTACAGTGAGTAAACTCCTGTGTTTATTTGTGTGTTTGGCACTAATTCGATTGCATTCTTTTGCAATAGTGCCTGCACTTCTATCTCTAGGAGATTGGAATGGTGTGTTGTTAAATTTTGGTGGTATGTTTGGAGGGAACTGTAGAAATTCTATGCAGTAACCATGTTGGATAATTGCTAGAACCCAAGTGTCTGTAGTGATTTTCTCCCATGCTCTGTAATAATGACCTATTCGTCCCCCCACTGGTGTTGTGTGGAGGGGGTGAGTGACATGTGAGTCACTGTTTAGTAGTAGGGGTTTTGGGGCTTTGGAATCTTCCTCTATTTCTAGGGAATTGCCCTCCTCTATATTGTCCCCGAAAACCTCCTCTATACTGTCCTTGGTAACTGGACGGTGTGGCTTGTGAGGTGCTGGCTTGTGTGCTTTGACCCCGAAACCCCCCTCGAAAGGGCGTTTTACGGAATGAGCTGTAATTCCCTCTGCTCTGCGGGGAGTAGAGTGCGCCCATGGCTTTGGCAGTGTCCGTATCTTTTTTGAGTTTCTCAATCGCTGTGTCCACTTCTGGACCGAACAGTTCTTTTTGATTAAAAGGCATATTGAGAACTGCTTGTTGAATCTCTGGTTTAAATCCAGACGTTCGGAGCCATGCATGCCTTCTGATAGTTACAGATGTATTAATTGTCCGTGCAGCTGTATCTGCAGCGTCCATGGAGGAGCGGATCTGGTTGTTGGAGATGGCCTGTCCCTCCTCAACCACTTGTTTTGCCCTATTTTGGAAGTCTTTGGGCAGATGTTCAATGAGATGTTGCATCTCGTCCCAGTGGGCTCTGTCATAGCGCGCAAGTAGTGCCTGGGAGTTCGCGATGCGCCACTGGTTTGCAGCTTGTGCTGCGACTCTTTTACCAGCTGCATCAAACTTGCGGCTTTCTTTATCTGGGGGTGGTGCATCTCCAGATGTGTGAGAGTTGGCCCTTTTCCTAGCTGCTCCTACAACAACAGAGTCTGGTGGCAGCTGTGTTGTGATGAAAGCCGGGTCTGTAGGAGGCGGCTTATACTTTTTTTCCACCCTTGGTGTGATTGCCCTACTTTTGACCGGGTCCTTAAATATGTCTTTTGCGTGCCGGAGCATACCAGGGAGCATAGGCAGGCTTTGGTAGGAGCTGTGGGTGGAGGAGAGTGTGTTGAACAGGAAATCATCCTCGACCTGTTCTGAGTGGAGGCTTACGTTGTGAAATTGTGCTGCTCTAGCCACCACCTGAGAGTACGCGGTGCTGTATTCTGGTGGAGATGGTTTTGTAGGGTATGCCTCTGGGCTGTTATCTGACACTGGGGCGTCGTATAGGTCCCATGCGTCCTGGTCTTGGTCACCCTGGCTCATGGTGGTGTGAGCTGGGGAGTGTGATGGCGTTTGTGCTGGTGAAACGTTAATCACGGGCGGAGGAGAGGGTGGTGGTGTAACTCTTTTCACCACTTTTGGTTGTGGTGCTTGTTCCGTGTGGAACTCCAACCTTCTCTTTCTCCTAATGGGGGGGAAGGGTGCTTATTTTTCCTGTCCCCTGCTGAATGAAGATACGCTTTTGCGTATGGTCCGCATCAGTTGCTTGTAGCTCTTCCTCAAACCTATGCTTCTGCATTTGGGAGGTTAGCGAGTGCTCTTCTGTATAAGAGCCTGAAGCTGGGTCGCTTGCAGTTTGTTTCGGCGTCGAAACTGTGTCTGCGTGTTTTTTCGGCTCCGAGGTGACTTTTTTCCTTTTCGGGGCCGAAACCTCTCGGCGTCGATCTGTTTCGGTGCCGCTGTCTCGGCGTCGAGCCGTGTCCACACCGGCATCTCGGTGTCGAGGCTTGTCTCCAGCACTTTCTCGGTCCCGAGAAGGCTGCGTGCCGGTGTCTCGACCGGAGTCGGACGATCTCGGCACTGTTTGGGCCTTTTTCGGTGCCGACGGTCGGTCACCGATTTTATGGGTTGAGCCATGGCCTGGTGGCAGTGGCGTCCCCTGGGCCTTGTAAATGTTTCTTTGTGTGGTTTTCGACGTCTTACTCACGGTTTGTGTATCGTCGAATCCTTCGGAGTCTGAGTCTTGGATCGAGAAGGTACCTTCCTCTTCCTGTTCCTCGAACTCCCGTCGGGCTGTCGGTGCGGACGCCATTTGAAGTCTTCTGGCTCGACGGTCTCGGAGTGTTTTTCGGGACCGGAACGCACGACAGGCCTCGCAGGTGTCTTCGCTGTGCTCAGGTGACAGGCACAGGTTGCAGACCAAGTGTTGGTCTGTGTAGGGGTATTTATTGTGGCATTTGGGGCAGAAACGGAACGGGGTCCGTTCCATCGGCGTTCTTCAGCACGCGGTCGGGCCGACCAGGCCCCGACGGAGGATCGAAAAATTACCCCGAAGGGCACCGGAGCTCTTCGATCTTCGATGCGGTGTTGAATGTAAGTATGCCGATCCCGAACGCAACAATACCGACGAAAATCTTCCGAAATTAACTATTTTTTCTGTTCCGAAACTCGGAGCGACAGGAACACGTCCGAACCCGATGGCGGAAAAAAAACAATCGAGGATGGAGTCGACGCCCATGCGCAATGGAGACAAAAGGAGGAGTCACTCGGTCCCGTGACTCGAAAGACTTCTTCGAAGAAAAACAACTTGTAACACTCCGGCCCAACACCAGATGGCGAGCTATTGCAGAACATGCGTATCTACAGCGACAGATGCCATCGAACATACTATTACAATACAATGAGGAGGTAACGGCAATGACTTATGCAGTCTTGTTGGGTTTGCTGCTGGTGAGGTTCTTGGTATGGGGTGGGGGTGGTCCTATCTCTCCTTGTCACCAGGTGGAGTCTAACAGTGATGTGCTCTTCCCAAAGATCACAATTATGGTCTTGACGGTGTTTAACTTTAGACAGTTGGTCTTCATCCAGTGGCCGATTTCAGTTATGCACACACTGAACTTGATTTGGGTACTGGGTGTTTTGTCATTGAGGGAGAGAAGGAATTGTGTGTCATCAGCGTAGGAGAGGACGTTGATGCCAGGATAGTGGATGATGCATGTAATGCGGAGGGTCAGGCTCAGCGAAGATCCTTGCGGAGCTACGCAGATGAGACTGTGGTCATCTGAGGTGTACAGTGCCAGGCTGACTGGAAGGGTCCTTCCAGTCAGGAAGCAGCAGATCCATTGAAGCATGTGTCCTTGAATTTCAATGTCATGTAGGAGTTTGTAAGAAAGCGCCCTTGTTGACATGGTTAGCCCCCACTTTTTGCCTGGCTTCTGATGTGGCTTTGACTGTTAGTATACTGGGTCACTTTTAACTAGGGCCCCAGTGCCAGATCTCTTTCACCAAAACTGTATAGTTGTTCTGCACAATTGGCAAACTATTAAGTTAACACTGTAAGTCCCTAGTAAATGGTACTCCTGGTACCTAGGCCTGGGGTTCTAAGGTCTCGGAGGGCTGCAGCACCCTCAGGGACTCCTCACCAAACCCACACAGTGCGTCCACTGCAGAGCTGCGTGCGTTGGTGCAGGCTAAACTGAAAATACTACCTGTCACACACCCCTGTGTGCCAGATTCCCCCATCCCTGCATGTGCCAGGTATAAGTCACCCCTGAGGCAGGCTGCATCCAGACACATGCGAGAGCATGGCTGCATCATCAGATATGCTCCTGCTATGTCTGTCGATTCTAAGCCACAGTAAGTGCACATGGAAGCCATTTCAAATGCATGTGCTGGACAGTGGTCATTACAAGTTTCCCAGCTATTCTGAATCCTGGGAGGTTTGTTATCAAAAAGCTCAGAATAGTAAATCCATCACTGGAGTCAGTGAGGGTTTATTAAACGCACAGAGGGCACCTTAGAAACGCCCTCTGAAAACCTACCAGCTACTAGTGTGCTGACTGACTGGTTCAGACAAGTTCAGCCACAACAGGTGTGTTTCTGATCCCCCCCAACTCCCGGTGAGAGCCAGTGCTCTTGAGGGCCTGAGACAAAGCCTTTCTCTGGGCAGAATTGTGAGCTCCTCACAGGCAGGATGGACATTACAGGGCAGGGAGCCTGGTGGAGGTGACCGACCCCCCTGTTCTGATCCCACTTTTGGCAACAGCACAAGCAGGAAAATTAGGCAGATTAGGAAGTGTGTCCACTTCATGCCAGTCCCAACTCTAAAGTCGACGAGCTGAAGTGGACACTACTATTTAAATCCCTTCATTTGTTTGGAAGGAATTAGGCCACTATGGTTAGGGTTATGCCCACTTCCCACCAGATGTGGTGGTAAGAAGGGTGTAGTCACCTTAAAGGTGGTCAGCCCACTGGGTACGCCCTGGCACTCCCTGTAATCCCGCTAAATTGATTAGTTAGGTAGCACCCCTGAACCCTATAACTCAGATCCTGACTACCTGCGAAGAAGGACAAAGAAGAGTCGCCCCAACAGAAGAGGAAGAAGCAGAAGACCTGGTACCAACCCTTCTGGTCTGCCTGCTGACCTCTACAGACTCTGCACAAAAATACTTGCCCTGCAGCTGCAAGAAACCCAGGAAGCCTGCCTGCCTTCTAAAAAG
Organism: Pleurodeles waltl; assembly: GCF_031143425.1. NCBI lineage: Eukaryota > Metazoa > Chordata > Amphibia > Caudata > Salamandridae > Pleurodeles > Pleurodeles waltl. Next base: position 341,976,235 of record NC_090438.1, read on the forward strand.
ACTAGGATTCCTGTGAACAGCGGACTTGCTCAGCAACAAAGTATCCAACATGGACTGCAGACTGGAGACACGACACCTAAAGTGACCACAGCAACGGACAACCTCGACCTAGTGAGAAGCCCACCAGCTGTGCCATCAGCGCTCCCAAGCTGTGCTGAGCCACAGAGTCCACTCAAGTGTCACACCTCCTGGACTACTCCAAGTTTCTTGCAGCCCCTGCATGCAGGCCCACTCTCCCACAGCCTGGTGGTGAGAGAAACCCCAGACAACTATAGCAACCACTGCACCTGTCGCCCAACGCCAACTGAGGGCCACTGGTGCCAATAACATCCCCTGGATCCCCGGAGCTTGAGTCCACCTTGGTTGACCACCTGCAGGACACCCCAAAGACACCTGCAGCCTCAACATGCAGGACCCTCTGACCAGGAGTAGTACCGGATAGTAAAACCAAACGCCAAAAGACACCCCTGCATCCATCGCCTCTGGGCCCTTGAGACAAGGACCAACGGTGCACCTACCTTCCTGGACATCTCAAATATTTGACCTACCTGCTTGTTGTCCCCGAATGGCTTCCTAACCAGAGCCTGCAGCCTGTCTTCACACAGACCGTACTCCCATAGGAAACCATTGGGCACCAGATGCTTCTTGCACCTCTGCACCTGGCTGCCCCAGTGACACCCGGTGTGACCTATTGGTGTAGCTCTGATCAGTGCCCAATACTGCCTTAACTCACGGAGATTGGCTTTGTAAGTCGTTAACACTGTTTAATATTGTTTATCCTTCATAAGATAACAGAGAGAACTCTGAAAACTGCAGTATTGTTGATTTTAGAAACTACTAAATATTGAACTCTAAAAGTCTACTTACCCGATTACAAAATGATTGGGCTTTGAAATATACATAAAAGGATTTGTTATTTTTCTAAATTGGTCTTGGATTTATTTTTTGAGTGTTTGTCTCATTTATTGCCTCTGTGAGTCCAAGAAATGCTTAGCACTACCCTCTGATAAGCCTAACTGCTCGCGCATACTATCACAAATAGAGCATTAGTCTTATCTACTTTTGCCTCTGTGTAGGAAGTTGGCTCTGTATGTGCTATTTCAAAGTAAGGAATAGCATGCACAGAGTCCAAGGGTTCCCCTTAGAGGTAAAATAGTGGTAAAAATAGATAATACTAATGCTCTATTTTGTGGTAGTGTGGTCGAGCAGTAGGCTTATCCAAGGAGTAGTGTTAAGCATTTGTTGTACATACACATAGACAATAAATGAGGTACACACACTCAGAGACAAATCCAGCCAATAGGTTTTTATATAGAAAAATATCTTTTCTTAGTTTATTTTAAGAACCACAGGTTCAAATTCTACATGTAATAGCTCATTCGAAAGGTATTGCAGGTAAGTACTTTAGGAACTTCAAATCATCAAAATTGCATGTATACTTTTCAAGTTATTGACAAATAGCTGTTTTAAAAGTGGACACTTAGTGCAATTTTCACAGTTCCTGGGGGAGGTAAGTTTTTGTTAGTTTTACCAGGTAAGTAGGACACTTACAGGGTTCAGTTCTTGGTCCAAGGTAGCCCACCGTTGGGGGTTCAGAGCAACCCTAAAGTCACCACACCAGCAGCTCAGGGCCGGTCAGGTGCAGAGTTCCAAGTGGTGCCCAAAACACATAGGCTAGAATGGAGAGAAGGGGGTGCCCCGGTTCCGGTCTGCTTGCAGGTAAGTACCCGCGTCTTCGGAGGGCAGACCAGGGGGGTTTTGTAGGGCACCGGGGGGGACACAAGTCCACACAGAAATTTCACCCTCAGCAGCGCGGGGGCGGCCGGGTGCAGTGTCGAAACAAGCGTCGGGTTTGTAATGGAAGTCAATGGGAGATCTAGGGATCTCTTCAGCGCTGCAGGCAGGCAAGGGGGGGGTTCCTCGGGGAAACCTCCACTTGGGCAAGGGAGAGGGACTCCTGGGGGTCACTCCTCCAATGAAAGTCCGGTCCTTCAGGTCCTGGGGGCTGCGGGTGCAGGGTCTCTCCCAGGTGTCGGGACTTTGGATTCAAAGAGTCGCGGTCAGGGGAAGCCTCGGGATTCCCTCTGCAGGCGGCGCGGTGGGGGCTCAGGGGGGACAGGTTTTGGTACTCACAGTATCAGAGTAGTCCTGGGGTCCCTCCTGAGGTGTCGGTTCTCCACCAGCCGAGTCGGGGTCGCCGGGTGCAGTGTTGCAAGTCTCACGCTTCTTGCGGGGAGCTTGCAGGGTTCTTTAAAGTTGCTGGAAACAAAGTTGCAGCTTTTCTTGGAGCAGGTCCGCTGTCCTCGGGAGTTTCTTGTCTTTTCGAAGCAGGGGCAGTCCTCAGAGGATGTCGGGGTCGCTGGTCCCTTTGGAAGGCGTCGCTGGAGCAGGATCTTTGGAAGGCAGGAGACAGGCCGGTGAGTTTCTGGAGCCAAGGCAGTTGTCGTCTTCTGGTCTTCCGCTGCAGGGGTTTTCAGCTGGGCAGTCCTTCTTCTTGTAGTTGCAGGAATCTAATTTTCTAGGGTTCAGGGTAGCCCTTAAATACTAAATTTAAGGGCGTGTTTAGGTCTGGGGGGTTAGTAGCCAATGGCTACTAGCCCTGAGGGTGGGTACACCCTCTTTGTGCCTCCTCCCAAGGGGAGGGGGTCACAATCCTAACCCTATTGGGGGAATCCTCCATCTGCAAGATGGAGGATTTCTAAAAGTTAGAGTCACTTCAGCTCAGGACACCTTAGGGGCTGTCCTGACTGGCCAGTGACTCCTCCTTGTTGCTTTCTTTGTTCCCTCCAGCCTTGCCGCCAAAAGTGGGGGCCGTGGCCGGAGGGGGCGGGCAACTCCACTAAGCTGGAGTGCCCTGCTGGGCTGTGACAAAGGGGGGAGCCTTTGAGGCTCACCGCCAGGTGTCACAGTTCCTGCCTGGGGGAGGTGTTAGCATCTCCACCCAGTGCAGGCTTTGTTACTGGCCTCAGAGTGACAAAGGCACTCTCCCCATGGGGCCAGCAACATGTCTCTGGTGTGGCAGGCTGCTGGAACTAGTCAGCCTACACAGACAGTCGGTTAAGTTTCAGGGGGCACCTCTAAGGTGCCCTCTGTGGTGTATTTTACAATAAAATGCACACTGGCATCAGTGTGCATTTATTGTGCTGAGAAGTTTGATACCAAACTTCCCAGTTTTCAGTGTAGCCATTATGGTGCTGTGGAGTTCGTGTTTGACAGACTCCCAGACCATATACTCTTATGGCTACCCTGCACTTACAATGTCTAAGGTTTTGTTTAGACACTGTAGGGGTACCATGCTCATGCACTGGTACCCTCACCTATGGTATAGTGCACCCTGCCTTAGGGCTGTAAGGCCTGCTAGAGGGGTGGCTTACCTATACTGCATAGGCAGTGAGAGGCTGGCATGGCACCCTGAGGGGAGTGCCATGTCGACTTACTCGTTTTGTCTTCACTAGCACACACAAGCTGGCAAGCAGTGTGTCTGTGCTGAGTGAGAGGTCTCCAGGGTGGCATAAGACATGCTGCAGCCCTTAGAGACCTTCCTTGGCATCAGGGCCCTTGGTACTAGAAGTACCAGTTACAAGGGACTTATCTGGATGCCAGGGTCTGCCAATTGTGGATACAAAAGTACAGGTTAGGGAAAGAACACTGGTGCTGGGGCTTGGTTAGCAGGCCTCAGCACACTTTCAATTGTAAACATAGCATCAGCAAAGGCAAAAAGTCAGGGGGCAACCATGCCAAGGAGGCATTTCCTTACACAACCCCCCCCCAAACGAAAGAGGATGAGACTAACCTTTCCCAAGAGAGTCTTCATTTTCTAAGTGGAAGAACCTGGAAAGGCCATCTGCATTGGCATGGGCAGTCCCAGGTCTGTGTTCCACTATAAAGTCCATTCCCTGTAGGGAGATGGACCACCTCAACAGTTTAGGATTTTCACCTTTCATTTGCATCAGCCATTTGAGAGGTCTGTGGTCAGTTTGAACTAGGAAGTGAGTCCCAAAGAGGTATGGTCTCAGCTTCTTCAGGGACCAAACCACAGCAAAGGCCTCCCTCTCAATGGCACTCCAACGCTGCTCCCTGGGGAGTAACCTCCTGCTAATGAAAGCAACAGGCTGGTCAAGGCCATCATCATTTGTTTGGGACAAAACTGCCCCTATCCCATGTTCAGAGGCATCAGTCTGCACAATGAACTGCTTAGAATAATCTGGAGCTTTGAGAACTGGTGCTGAGCACATTGCCTGTTTCAGGGTGTCAAAGGCCTGTTGGCATTCCACAGTCCAGTTTACTTTCTTGGGCATTTTCTTGGAGGTGAGTTCAGTGAGGGCTGTCACAATGGATCCATATCCCTTCACAAACCTCCTGTAATACCCAGTCAAGCCAAGGAATGCCCTGACTTGAGTCTGGGTTTTTGGAGCTACCCAGTCCAGAATAGTCTGGATCTTGGGTTGGAGTGGCTGAACTTGGCCTCCACCTACAAGGTGGCCCAAGTAAACCACAGTTCCCTGCCCTATCTGGCATTTGGATGCCTTGATAGAGAGGCCTGCAGATTGCAGAGCCTTCAAAACCTTCCTCAGGTGGACCAGGTGATCCTGCCAGGTGGAGCTAAAGACAGCAATATCATCAAGATAAGCTGTGCTAAAGGACTCCAAGCCAGCAAGGACTTGATTCACCAACCTTTGGAAGGTGGCAGGGGCATTCTTTAAACCAAAGGGCATAACAGTAAACTGATAATGCCCATCAGGTGTGGAGAATGCTGTTTTCTCTTTTGCTCCAGGTGCCATTTTTATTTGCCAGTACCCTGCTGTCAAGTCAAAGGTACTTAGGAATTTGGCAGCACCTAATTTGTCTATGAGCTCATCAGCTCTTGGAATTGGATGAGCATCTGTCTTGGTGACAGAATTGAGCCCTCTGTAGTCCACACAAAACCTCATCTCTTTCTTTCCATCTTTGGTGTGAGGTTTGGGGACCAAGACCACTGGGCTAGCCCAGGGGCTGTCAGAGCGCTCAATCACTCCCAATTCCAGCATCTTGTGGACTTCCACCTTGATGCTTTCCTTAACATGGTCAGACTGTCTAAAGATTTTGTTCTTGACAGGCATGCTGTCTCCTGTGTCCACATCATGGGTACACAGGTGTGTCTGACCAGGGGTTAAGGAGAAGAGTTCAGGAAACTGTTGTAGGACTCTCCTACAATCAGCTTGCTGTTGGCCAGAGAGGGTGTCTGAGTAGATCACTCCATCTACTGTGCCATCTTTTGGGTCTGATGACAGAAGATCAGGGAGAGGTTCACTCTCTGCCTCCTGATCCTCATCTGTTACCATCAACAGATTCACATCAGCCCTGTCATGGAAGAGCTTAAGGCGGTTCACATGGATCACCCTCTTGGGGCTCCTGCTTGTGCCCAGGTCCACCAGGTAGGTGACCTGACTCTTCCTTTCTAGTACTGGGTAAGGGCCACTCCATTTGTCCTGGAGTGCCCTGGGAGCCACAGGCTCCAGAACCCAGACTTTCTGCCCTGGTTGGAACTCAACCAGTGCAGCCTTTTGGTCATACCAAAACTTCTGGAGCTGTTGGCTGGCCTCAAGGTTTTTGGTTGCCTTTTCCATGTACTCTGCCATTCTAGAGCGAAGGCCAAGTACATAGTCCACTATGTCCTGTTTAGGCTCATGGAGAGGTCTCTCCCAGCCTTCTTTAACAAGGGCAAGTGGTCCCCTTACAGGATGACCAAACAGAAGTTCAAAGGGTGAGAATCCTACTCCCTTCTGTGGCACCTCTCTGTAAGCGAAAAGCAGACATGGCAAGAGGACATCCCATCTCCTTTTGAGTTTTTCTGGGAGCCCCATGATCATGCCTTTTAATGTCTTGTTGAATCTCTCAACCAAGCCATTAGTTTGTGGATGGTATGGGGTAGTGAATTTATAAGTCACTCCACACTCATTCCACATGTGCTTTAGGTATGCTGACATGAAGTTGGTACCTCTGTCAGACACCACCTCCTTAGGGAAACCCACTCTGGTAAAGATACCAATGAGGGCCTTGGCTACTGCAGGGGCAGTAGTCGACCTAAGGGGAATAGCTTCAGGATACCTGGTAGCATGATCCACTACTACCAGGATATACATATTTCCTGAGGCTGTGGGAGGTTCTAGTGGACCAACTATGTCCACACCCACTCTTTCAAAGGGAACCCCCACCACTGGAAGTGGAATGAGGGGGGCCTTTGGATGTCCACCTGTCTTACCACTGGCTTGACAGGTGGGGCAGGAGAGGCAAAACTCCTTAACCATGGTGGACATATTGGGCCAGTAGAAGTGGTTGACTAACCTCTCCCACGTCTTGGTTTGTCCCAAATGTCCAGCAAGGGGAATGTCATGGGCCAATGTTAGGATGAACTCTCTGAACAGCTGAGGCACTACCACTCTCCTAGTGGCACCAGGTTTGGGGTCTCTGGCCTCAGTGTACAGGAGTCCATCTTCCCAATAGACCCTATGGGTTCCAGTTTTCTTGCCCTTGGACTCTTCAGCAGCTTGCTGCCTAAGGCCTTCAAGAGAGGGACAGGTTTCTTGTCCCTTACACAGCTCCTCCCTTGAGGGTCCCCCTGGGCCCAAGAGCTCAACCTGATAAGGTTCAAGCTCCAAAGGCTCAGTTCCCTCAGAGGGCAGAACTTCTTCCTGAGAAGAGAGGTTCCCTTTCTTTAGCTGTGTTGCAGTTGGTTTCCCAACTGACTTTCCTGTTCTCTTGGTAGGCTGGGCCATTTTTCCAGACTCCAGCTCTACTTTTTCACCCTGTGCCTTGCACTGTGCTCTTGTTTTCACACACACCAGTTCAGGGATACCCAGCATTGCTGCATGGGTTTTTAGTTCTACCTCAGCCCATGCTGAGGACTCCAGGTCATTTCCAAGCAGACAGTCCACTGGGATATTTGAGGAGACCACCACCTGTTTCAGGCCATTGACCCCTCCCCATTCTAAAGTAACCATTGCCATGGGATGTACTTTTCTCTGATTGTCAGCGTTGGTGACTGTGTAAGTTTTTCCAGTCAGGTATTGGCCAGGGGAAACCAGTTTCTCTGTCACCATGGTGACACTGGCACCTGTATCCCTCAGGCCCTCTATTCTAGTCCCATTAATTAAGAGTTGCTGTCTGTATTTTTGCATGTTAGGCGGCCAGACAGCTAGTGTGGCTAAATCCACCCCACCCTCAGAAACTAGAGTAGCTTCAGTGTGGGCCCTGATTTGCTCGGGGCACACTGTTGATCCCACTTGGAGACTAGCCATACCAGTGTTACCTGGATGGGAGTTTGGAGTGGAACCTTTCTTGGGACAGGCCTTGTCTCCAGTTTGGTGTCCATGCTGTTTACAGCTATGACACCAGGCCTTTTTGGGATCAAAGTTTTTACCCTTGTACCCATTGTTTTGTGAAGAGGCTCTGGGCCCACCCTCCTGTGCAGGTTTTTGGGGGCCTGTAGAAGACTCTTTACTATTTTTAGTTTTGGTTGTCTCATCACCCTTCCCCTGGGGAGTCTTTGTGACCCCTTTCTTTTGGTCACCCCCTGTTGAAGTCTTGGACACCCTTGTCTTGACCCAATGGTCCGCCTTCTTTCCCAATTCTTGGGGAGAAATTGGTCCTAGGTCTACCAGATGCTGATGCAGTTTATCATTGAAACAATTACTTAACAGGTGTTCTTTCACAAATAAATTGTACAGCCCATCATAATTACTTACACCACTGCCTTGAATCCAACCATCTAGTGTTTTCACTGAGTAGTCTACAAAGTCAACCCAGGTCTGGCTCGAGGATTTTTGAGCCCCCCTGAACCTAATCCTGTACTCCTCAGTGGAGAATCCAAAGCCCTCAATCAGGGTACCCTTCATGAGGTCATAAGATTCTGCATCTTGTCCAGAGAGTGTGAGGAGTCTATCCCTACACTTTCCTGTGAACATTTCCCAAAGGAGAGCACCCCAGTGAGATCTGTTCACTTTTCTGGTTACACAAGCCCTCTCAAAAGCTGTGAACCATTTGGTGATGTCATCACCATCTTCATATTTAGTTACAATCCCTTTAGGGATTTTCAACATGTCAGGAGAATCTCTGACCCTATTTATGTTGCTGCCACTATTGATGGGTCCTAGGCCCATCTCTTGTCTTTCCCTCTCTATGGCTAGGATCTGTCTTTCCAAAGCCAATCTTTTGGCCATCCTGGCTAACTGGATGTCCTCTTCACTGGGGCTATCCTCAGTGATTTCAGAGGTGTTGGTCTCTCCTGTGAGGGAACCAGCATCTCTGACTATTATTTTAGGAGTCAGGGTTTGAGGGACCCTGTTCTCCCTAGATAGGACTGGTAGGGGGGAATTGTCCTCCAAGTCACTATCCTCTTCCTCTGAGTTGCCACCCTCAGAGGGGTTGGCCTTTTCAAACTCTGCCAAAAGCTCCTGGAGCTGTATTTTGGTAGGTTTGGGGCCCATTGTTATTTTCTTTATTTTACAGAGTGACCTTAGCTCCCTCATCTTAAGATGGAGGTAAGGTGTGGTGTCGAGTTCCACCACAGTCACATCTGTGCTAGACATTTTGCTTCTAAAAGTTGGAATACTTTTTAAGAATCTACAACTGGTTCTAGAATCTAATTCAAACTTTTAACAAACTTTTAAACTCTAAAAGACAATGCTAAACAGGGACTTAACACACAAGGCCCTAGCAGGACTTTTAAGAATTTAGAAAACTTTTCAAATTGCAAAAATCAATTTCTAATGACAATTTTGGAATTTGTCGTGTGATCAGGTATTGGCTGAGTAGTCCAGCAAATGCAAAGTCTTGTACCCCACCGCTGATCCACCAATGTAGGAAGTTGGCTCTGTATGTGCTATTTCAAAGTAAGGAATAGCATGCACAGAGTCCAAGGGTTCCCCTTAGAGGTAAAATAGTGGTAAAAATAGATAATACTAATGCTCTATTTTGTGGTAGTGTGGTCGAGCAGTAGGCTTATCCAAGGAGTAGTGTTAAGCATTTGTTGTACATACACATAGACAATAAATGAGGTACACACACTCAGAGACAAATCCAGCCAATAGGTTTTTATATAGAAAAATATCTTTTCTTAGTTTATTTTAAGAACCACAGGTTCAAATTCTACATGTAATAGCTCATTCGAAAGGTATTGCAGGTAAGTACTTTAGGAACTTCAAATCATCAAAATTGCATGTATACTTTTCAAGTTATTGACAAATAGCTGTTTTAAAAGTGGACACTTAGTGCAATTTTCACAGTTCCTGGGGGAGGTAAGTTTTTGTTAGTTTTACCAGGTAAGTAGGACACTTACAGGGTTCAGTTCTTGGTCCAAGGTAGCCCACCGTTGGGGGTTCAGAGCAACCCTAAAGTCACCACACCAGCAGCTCAGGGCCGGTCAGGTGCAGAGTTCCAAGTGGTGCCCAAAACACATAGGCTAGAATGGAGAGAAGGGGGTGCCCCGGTTCCGGTCTGCTTGCAGGTAAGTACCCGCGTCTTCGGAGGGCAGACCAGGGGGGTTTTGTAGGGCACCGGGGGGGACACAAGTCCACACAGAAATTTCACCCTCAGCAGCGCGGGGGCGGCCGGGTGCAGTGTCGAAACAAGCGTCGGGTTTGTAATGGAAGTCAATGGGAGATCTAGGGATCTCTTCAGCGCTGCAGGCAGGCAAGGGGGGGGTTCCTCGGGGAAACCTCCACTTGGGCAAGGGAGAGGGACTCCTGGGGGTCACTCCTCCAATGAAAGTCCGGTCCTTCAGGTCCTGGGGGCTGCGGGTGCAGGGTCTCTCCCAGGTGTCGGGACTTTGGATTCAAAGAGTCGCGGTCAGGGGAAGCCTCGGGATTCCCTCTGCAGGCGGCGCGGTGGGGGCTCAGGGGGGACAGGTTTTGGTACTCACAGTATCAGAGTAGTCCTGGGGTCCCTCCTGAGGTGTCGGTTCTCCACCAGCCGAGTCGGGGTCGCCGGGTGCAGTGTTGCAAGTCTCACGCTTCTTGCGGGGAGCTTGCAGGGTTCTTTAAAGTTGCTGGAAACAAAGTTGCAGCTTTTCTTGGAGCAGGTCCGCTGTCCTCGGGAGTTTCTTGTCTTTTCGAAGCAGGGGCAGTCCTCAGAGGATGTCGGGGTCGCTGGTCCCTTTGGAAGGCGTCGCTGGAGCAGGATCTTTGGAAGGCAGGAGACAGGCCGGTGAGTTTCTGGAGCCAAGGCAGTTGTCGTCTTCTGGTCTTCCGCTGCAGGGGTTTTCAGCTGGGCAGTCCTTCTTCTTGTAGTTGCAGGAATCTAATTTTCTAGGGTTCAGGGTAGCCCTTAAATACTAAATTTAAGGGCGTGTTTAGGTCTGGGGGGTTAGTAGCCAATGGCTACTAGCCCTGAGGGTGGGTACACCCTCTTTGTGCCTCCTCCCAAGGGGAGGGGGTCACAATCCTAACCCTATTGGGGGAATCCTCCATCTGCAAGATGGAGGATTTCTAAAAGTTAGAGTCACTTCAGCTCAGGACACCTTAGGGGCTGTCCTGACTGGCCAGTGACTCCTCCTTGTTGCTTTCTTTGTTCCCTCCAGCCTTGCCGCCAAAAGTGGGGGCCGTGGCCGGAGGGGGCGGGCAACTCCACTAAGCTGGAGTGCCCTGCTGGGCTGTGACAAAGGGGGGAGCCTTTGAGGCTCACCGCCAGGTGTCACAGTTCCTGCCTGGGGGAGGTGTTAGCATCTCCACCCAGTGCAGGCTTTGTTACTGGCCTCAGAGTGACAAAGGCACTCTCCCCATGGGGCCAGCAACATGTCTCTGGTGTGGCAGGCTGCTGGAACTAGTCAGCCTACACAGACAGTCGGTTAAGTTTCAGGGGGCACCTCTAAGGTGCCCTCTGTGGTGTATTTTACAATAAAATGCACACTGGCATCAGTGTGCATTTATTGTGCTGAGAAGTTTGATACCAAACTTCCCAGTTTTCAGTGTAGCCATTATGGTGCTGTGGAGTTCGTGTTTGACAGACTCCCAGACCATATACTCTTATGGCTACCCTGCACTTACAATGTCTAAGGTTTTGTTTAGACACTGTAGGGGTACCATGCTCATGCACTGGTACCCTCACCTATGGTATAGTGCACCCTGCCTTAGGGCTGTAAGGCCTGCTAGAGGGGTGGCTTACCTATACTGCATAGGCAGTGAGAGGCTGGCATGGCACCCTGAGGGGAGTGCCATGTCGACTTACTCGTTTTGTCTTCACTAGCACACACAAGCTGGCAAGCAGTGTGTCTGTGCTGAGTGAGAGGTCTCCAGGGTGGCATAAGACATGCTGCAGCCCTTAGAGACCTTCCTTGGCATCAGGGCCCTTGGTACTAGAAGTACCAGTTACAAGGGACTTATCTGGATGCCAGGGTCTGCCAATTGTGGATACAAAAGTACAGGTTAGGGAAAGAACACTGGTGCTGGGGCTTGGTTAGCAGGCCTCAGCACACTTTCAATTGTAAACATAGCATCAGCAAAGGCAAAAAGTCAGGGGGCAACCATGCCAAGGAGGCATTTCCTTACACACTGCAATACCAATTGGGGATCCACTGGACTCTGCATAGTGTACTCCATTTTAGTGCACTACATAGAGAGCCAGCTTCCTACAGTGTTGTATGCAGATAGGGTGAGAGACTGTCAAATGCGGCAGAGAGGTCCTGGAGGATGAGGGCCACCATGTCTCTTCTGTCCAGAGGCACGCCAATGTAATTCGTGGCAGGGATGACGGCAGTGTCCGTGCTCAGGTTGGGTCTGCAACCAGACTGAATGGTGTAGAGGGATGGGCAGTCGTTAAGTTGTTCAGTGAGTTGCCCATTAATGATTTTAAGACGTTGGCCAGGAATTGTATTAGGTTTATGGGTGCAGGGGTTATGTTATACAGTTAAGGTTTAGGGTAAATGGTTATGGGCTTGGGCATATGGTTGTTTGGCTGAGGTAAAGGATTAACCGCCATGTTTAAAATTATTTAGTGTCATTTTCGGAAATGTGCTTATTTTAAAAAGAGTGCTGAGTGCTACTTTTAGTTTGTCTGCTTAAAATTTTTTTATATTTTGCTTTTCTCAAAGTCTGCACATAATTCATTTCAATTTAACACACTACAATTTTTAAGTGGTGCAATTATAAAAGTTACAAAATAACCAACACTATCTCAGTTAAAAATAAAAAAAACAATTAAAGCACAGCCAAAGAACACTGAAGGTCAGCCTAGATTGTGGAATGACCAAGCAATAAATACATTTAGGGTTGCAGCTTCAAAAAGCTGTGTGTGTTCTAATCTTAATTGTCTTTTTAATTTGCCTTCAAGGAGTATGCCTCTTAGATGTCATGGGTAGCACCAACAGGAGAGGGCATGATTTAGAGTTTGGTGGAGGGGTTACTTCGTCACAATGGTGAGGGATCTCTTGTTCACCAAAATATAAATCCCATTATAAATCCCATGGGATTTATATTTCAGCAGACAGAATATCTGTCACCATCGTGACAGAGTAACTTCTCCACCAAACTCTAAATCAGGCCCTGGGGTTCCTCTCTTATTTACTTTCTCACGTTAGATCAGAATTTCCAAACCCTTGGAGTTTAACTTTGTTGCTCCTGGTGAGTCAAGTGTCCAAATGGAATTATTTGGCTAGCCAACTGGTAAGAAATTTTACAGATCGCCTTCGGGCCTTAGCTGGAGATAGTAGCCACAGAGGAAGCTTCCCATTTGCAGCGACTGTCACAAGATCCTATGACAATGCATCTCAACTGTGCACAGGCGGGACGCTGCTCTTTTTTTTTTGGGAATGAAGAAAGACTTTTAAAGTTTACTGTTTGTGATAGAGAAGCAGTAATCAAAAATATGCATTGTATAAACATGCAATTGGCATTTTAAGTGAATAAATGTTTCTGTACCTACCGCAAGTTTGATAAACAGGTCCACAAGATTTCTTGGTGGCATGACAATGGAAGTGTTCAGTGCAATCACATAACACTTGCGCAATTGCAGATCAAAGTATGCAGTCAGGAGCTAGTGCAAGAAGAAAAGTAAATGAATAGTGACATTCACAAACTGGACAACAGGCGAGATATAGCAATTCTGTGATTAACCAGTTCACTTTATTATTTTCTGTATCTTATCACGTCTTTATGTACCTCAAAATAACACCAACCCATTCCCAAATTAGGAAATCACTTATATTTTTCAACAGCATTTGAACTGCTAATGGTTTAAAAACCTTGCAGTTTTCACACTTCCACTGCCTCATACCATTTAACTAGTCAGAAAGCTTTAACTCCACTAAAATAGGACTGCAAGGAACTGAAATATTAACAGCTTACCAACAAGAATCATTCTTAGAGAAGACGAAAAGAAATGGTGAAGCTAACATTAAAATTAACAACAGCTTTACACAAACCTTCTTAGACACGGTTTTGTCTAAAATTCACTGGTGTTCTGCATCACAGGATCTAATTTAAATGCTGGTGCTTTAGCATTCAGGTCCTTTCATACTCAGTACATGGGGCTAGTATGATCTTTGTCCCACGTTCTCTATGAGCCAGGATACAATGAATTTACACTCTTAGGATTCGTAATCTAAATGTTGCAAGGCTTGCCTTTAGAGAAACCGCACTGTAATTTTGGAACTTAGTCTAAATCTGCAAACTAGCTATATTTTATCGAAGTTGTCAGGAGGGAATTAGAAACATTTACAAAAGCTTTAGGAAATTGAAGCGATAAACCATCTAGCATAAGAAAATGAAGAACCAGTTCTTTCTGGATCTTGATGGGTTTGTGGCACTTTGTCCATCATCTTTTAAGCCAAGAAATCAAATCCCCCCTCTTCCCCAGCTTTTCGGACCACTATTGTTGTAGCACTGCATTCCCCTTGAATTGTCCCTTCTGTCCCAAGTTAAAAAGGTTAGAGATAGTGATCCTAGGAAGTAATTTAACAAATACCAATGACACTATTCAAACTCCAGTCCCCCAGTATCTACCATCTCTCCCAAAAAATACCCCTTGAAACAAGCACCAAACAACTTTAACCCCTTCGCTGCCAGGCCTTTTCCCCCCTCCTGTGCCAGGCCTTTTTTTTTGTCTATTTGGAATAGTTCTCGCTTAGGCCCTCATAACTTTTTGTCCACATAAGCGAACCACGCCATATTTACGTCCTTTTTTTCCAACATCCTAGGGATTCTAGAGGTACCCAGACTTGTGGGTTCCCCTGAAGGAGGCCAAGAAATTAGCCAAAATACAGTGAAAATTTCATTTAAAAAATAAAAAAATAAAAAAAAAGGGAAAAAAGGGCTGCAGAAGAAGACTTGTGTTTTTTTCCCCCCTGAAAACGGCATCAACAAAGGGTTTGCGGTGCTAAAATCACCAGCTTCCCAGCTTTCAGGAACAGGCAGACTTGAATCAGAAAACCCAATTTTTCAACACAATTTTGGCATTTTACTGGGACATACCCCATTTTTACGATTTTTTTGTGCTTTCAGCCTCCTTCCAGTCAGTGACAGAAATGGGTGTGAAAACAATGCTTGATCCCAGAAACTTAAACATTTCTGAAAAGTAGACAAAATTCTGAATTCAGCAATGGGTAATTTGTGTAGATCCTACAAGGGTTTCCTGCAGAAAGTAACAACTGAAATAAAAAATATATTGAAATTGAGGTGAAAAAAACAGCCATTTTTCTCTATGTTTTACTCTGTAACTTTTCCCTGCAATGTTAAGATTTTTTAAAGCAATATACCATTATGTCTGCTGGACTCTTCTGGTTGTGGGGATATATAGGGCTTGTAGGTTCATCAAGAACCCTAGGCACCCAGAGCCAATAAATGAGCTGCACCTTGCAGTGGGTTTTCATTCTATACCGGGTATACAGCAATTCATTTGCTGAAATATAAAGAGTCAAAAATAGGTATCAAGAAAACCTTTGTATTTCCAAAATGGGCACAAGATAAGGTGATGAGGAGCAGGGGTTATTTGCACATCTCAGAGTTCTGGGGTGCCCATACTAGCATGTGAATTACAGGGCATTTCTCAAATAGACGTCTTTTTTTACACACTGTCTTATATTTGGAAGAAAAAAATGTAGAGAAAGACAAGGGGCAATAACACTTGTTTTGCTATTCTATGTTCCCCCAAGTCTCCCGATAAGATGGTACCTCACTTGTGTGGATAGGCCTAGTGCCCGCGACAGGAAATGCCCCAAAAAACAAAGTGGACACATCACATTTTCTCAAACAAAACAGAGGTGTTTTTGCGGGGGGGGACCTGTGTTTTTGGTCCTGGGCTCAGCAGCCATCTAGGGAAACCTACCAAACCCAGACATTTCTGAAAACTAGACACCCGAGGGAGTCAAGGGAGGTGTGACTTGCGTGGATCCCCCAATATTTTCTTACCCAGAATCAGCAGCAAACTGCAAATCTAGCTAAAAAAAGAAAAAGAAAAAAAAAAAAAAAAAAAAAAAATCACATTTTTCCCACATTTCTGATTGGGATCACTGCACCTGGACAGATTTCCTACCACCCAACGTTCACCTCAGTCTCCCGGTAAAAATGATCCCTCACTTGTGTAGGTGGGCCAAGTGTTTGTGACAGGGAAGAGCCAAAAACACATCAAAATTGAGGGGGAACCAAAGTGGGTCCAAAAGGGCAGTTTTGAAAAAAACATTTTTAGGCTGACAAATGAAGCCGAAATTTTATCGGTATAGATGAGACAATGCTGGGTGGTAGGAATTTTGTGGATTACTGCAGATTCTGGAAGGTTCCATCACAAAAATGTGTGTTTTCCAACAAAGTTGCAGGTTTGCAGGGCATTGTGGGTAAGGAAATAGTGCAGGGTGCATGTGAAGCACTCCACCCTAGAATCAACTAGATGTTTAGTTTTCAGATGTGTCTAGGTCCTGTGGATTTTTCTACATGGCAGCGTCCCAAAGTAAAAAAAAAGTGCAGCCCTCACCATTCCAAGTGGGACGATTTTGAGAGTTACCAAGCTCTCATGGCCCAAATGTAAAACAAAAAACAAAAATAATCAAATGTCCTCTTGCTTGCCATGGGATAAGATGTTTTAGTATGCGGGGGAGAGCTGAAAGACTGTTAGCCCCTTCAGTTCGGGTGGGGGCATAACCAGGCCCATACTGGTTGGTAGCCACCACCCCACTATTTTCTTTTATTTTTTTTATTTCCTGGCATCTTGTAGACTTTCTGTCCCCCCGGGGTGTGGATCGGGGGGGGGGGGGTAATTGCCTAGAACAACTTTGGCCCCCTTTTTTTGGGGGTGCAGGTATGGCCATACCCCCAACCTCTTATTTTGAAAAATAATTCTTCCCCGGTCTCTGGTGGGCTTTCTGCCCCCCTTGGGGACAGATGGGCCGTCCAAAATAGGCCAGTTATGGCCAACAGTAGTGTGCCCCCATGGGGAGAGACCCTTGCCCAAGGGGCTGCCCCCCCCCAAACAAAACGCACACATACACACACACCAATCCATGGTGTCTAGAGGTTTCTGCCCCAAGGGGGCAGATTAGCCTTACAAAAATAGGCTGATCTGCCCCCAAGGGGGGCAGAAATGGCCTAAATACAATTTGCCCCCAGAGGAGCGACCCTTGTCTAAGGGGGGGGGGGGCAGAAATGACCTAGAAATAAATTCCACCCCCCGAGGAGCAAACCTTGCCCTAATAAAAATAGGCCGATCTGCCCCCAAGGGGGGCAGAAATGGCCTAGAAAAAATTGAGCCCCAGGGGAGCTACCCTTGCCTAAGTGGTCGCTCCCCACAAATGAAAAAAAAAAAAAAAAAAAAAAAAAAAAAACAATCCCTGGTGTCTAGGGGGGGTTTCTGCCCCCAGGGGGGGCAGAAACAGCCAAAAAATAAACTGCCCCCCTGGAGAGCGGCCCTTGCCCAAGGGGCCGCTCTCCTTATGAAATGACCCCCCCCCCCAAAAAAAAAATCCCTGGTGTCTAGTGGCATCTCTGCTGCCCGATCGCATCGCAATCAGGCAGCAGAAATGCTCAGAGAAGCCTGAAAGGAGAGGAAAGGCCTTTCCTCTCCTTCCAGGCTTCTCTGACCCCCTCCACGTGATCGTCTGAGAAATGCCTCTGATGAGGTCAGCGCGCGAAAGCGCAATGACGCCATCCGACGCCATTTTGGGGTAGAAGGGGAAGCGATTCCCCTTCCATCCCTGCCTAGGGGAGGGGCGTACCTGGCCATCGGGGGGGCCCTAGCAGGACGAGGTGATCTCGTCCAAGACACCGGAGATCACCTCGTCCAAGGCACACTAAGGGTTAATACTACATTAAGACAGGAGGAAAAAGCATCAGCACTGTTGGAGATGAGAGCGCCAATGCCTTGGATGCCTCAGCCTGGAAGACTGGCACTCAGCTACAATTTTTTGTTTTCAATAAACTGTCCACTGTGATCCGAATGAAGTACTGTAATTGGGGGACTGAGATGGGAGTGGAGATTTACTCCTCAAATGCAGTACACCAAGCCAGTCTACAACATACAGTTGCACATCAAATCTTTGAGAATTGAGTTGTTGGTTGACTGAGGTGTGAGCCCTGGTCAAGCAGGAACCACAATCATCGTCAGAGTACGGTATAAGCAAACCCCAAATTAACCTGCAGGGGTGTGGAATTTAATAAAATATCTACTTGTCTGTGGGACAGGTTGCTTTAAAAATCTGCTGGTCCTGTAAAAAAAAAAAAAAAAAAAAAAAAAAAAACTCAGCCTTTTGGTGCCATGTAGTGCAGCATGCAATCTCATTATATAAGAGCTCTAATAATAGCCTCTCTGATTACGCCAGGAGTCATAATATAGTGGAGTTTGAATAGTAGCAATTCCCTTATTTTGCCACCTTTCAGCAGATCTACATACTGGGACTGAAATTATCGATAAACAGTAGTACCAAGGTTGGAATGCCCTTTTGAGTCTGTGCAAACCCACGAACTTGCTTTTTTTAGGGGTTTTCACCAGCTCTTCGCTAAACTTTTCCCATACTTAGAGGCTAAAAATGTACTCCTGAAAAAGGCAGAAGTAAAACATATTCCAGGGTTTGGGGAAAAGTGGTTGGAGGGAAAGTGACTTGCGAACGCTCAACAGATTTTTGCATAAGCAAATCTACACATCAGGGATGTGGAATTCCTATCGCCCGACGCCCGGGACATCTTGATTGGGGTCAAGGGCAACAAGTTTTTATGTTTACTTTGTCCTTGGGACAAGTAGGCCCAACCCCCTGCAGCACAAACCCTTTGGCTGCCTGTTTACAGAGAGAGAAACTCTCTGCAGTTGAGGTAATGTGTTTCCAAAACATAATGCTGTTCGAACTTGTATTTATGGTTCATTATTTGAAAGTCTTCATTATTAGGGTGAGTGTTGTAAATAAATGTTTTAAGGTCACACTTCACTACTGACGTTGGTTCCAGTACAAAAAAAACAAAAACGTGCATACACATGTTTGAAAAGTTTAGGCTATGAGGCTCAGTATAATGCTCCCAGAATGCTCTCTGATTAGATGCAAATGAAGTGTCATTTAGTAAAATGTGTTGATGCATGCTAGTATTTCCCAAAAATATTTCTAATGGAAAATCAGTGTAACCATTTTCAACACAATTATGGGAAGCATGAAAATAAACAAACACTGACAAATCCAACTGATCTGACATATTTTTATAAGTCTTTTAGTTTCATCAATGCGTGTCTTGTTTTGACATGCCTTTTGTAACACTTTATTGTTGTGGGAGCTACCAGGCCCTCAACATTGTAACAAACACTGGCAAAACCCAGCCAAAAAGTTTTTGAACTCTAAAAGCACATGTTGCCACCAGAGGAATAACAAAGGCCCGCAGCCGCCCTCCAGGGGCCCCTTCAGCACAGCACCTGCCCTGAGTGAGTCTGGAGAGGGGGCTCCTCCATGTTCTTTGCAAAGGGGTACCCTCCAGTTTCGTTACGTCACTGATTGCCACTGTAGTTCCTGCCACTGAACAAAACTACTTTGTGTGGCAATATGCTCCTTGTGGAAGAGCAGAATGCGATCACTCACAGTAAAGCCAGCCGAGAGAGAGAGAAATAGAAGTTTAATAAAAACAAAATGTCTTTGTTAACACCACACCTAATTAGGGACCAAGACCCACATGTAGGTAGCTTTTTGCATGTCGCAAACAGCGACTTTCGCTGTTTGCGACGTGCAAAAAGCACATTGCAATGCACAAACCCAGTTTTGCGATTCGGTAACCTGGTTACCGAATCGCAAAACGGGTTTGCGACTCGCAATTAGTAAGGGGTGTTCCCTTCCTAATTGCGACTCGGAGTGCAATGTAGGATTGTTTTGTGACCACGAACGCGGGTGCAAACCAATCGCAGTTTGCACCCATTTCAAATGGGTGCTAACACTTTCGCAAAAGGGAAGGGATCCCCATGGGACCCCTTCCCCATTGTGAATGTCACTGTAAACATTTGTTCAGTGCAGGCAGTGGTCCTATGGACCACTGCCTGCTCTAAAAAAATTAAACGAAAATGTTTCATTTTTCGTTTTTGTTATGCATCTCGTTTTCCTTTAAGAAAAATGGGCTGCATTACAAAAAAAACTGCTTTATTGAAAAGCAGTCACAGACATGGTGGTCTGCTGTCTCCAGCAGGCCACAGTCCCTGTGAGGGCCCCCATTCGCGAGGGGTTGGCAAATTGCGACCCACCTCATGATTATGCGAAGCCCTTGCGAATAACAGATGGTGTAGGCACACCATCCTACATTAGGATTTGCGACTCGCAATTTGCAGGTCGCAAATCTGAACCTACCTACATGTGGCCCCAAATTCTTAAAGAAAGTCACAAAAGTGCACCCATTGTATATGTCGTACCCCTATAAAATATTTGTGAACTGTATTTTAGCATGGGTAAATACGATGTGTAGATTTGCTCATGTGAAAATCTATTGAGCATTAGCAAGTTCATTTTCCCTCTAGCCACTTTCTTCCCCGTCCTGGAAGAAGTTCTAATTCTGCCATTGTCAGAAGTAAATGTCCAACCTTTCTTATTATGGAAAAATATTAGAGAGAAGCTGGTAAAAATCTTTAAAACATGCAGGTTAGTAGGTTTGCAGACTCAAAGGCATTCCAGCCCTGGAACTATTGCTTACTGCTTCCTCCAGCCCCAGTATGCAGATCTGCAGAAAGGTGGCAAAATAAGGAAATTGCTACAGTAGGGATTGAAACTGCAAGTATTCAAGCCCTACTATGGTAATAGCCCTGGCATAATCAGAGAGGCTATTATCAGAGCACTTACATAATGTGATTGCGGCCATAATTTGTCGCCACACTACATGGCACCAAAGGGACAAGTAGATCTTTTTACAGGACAAGTAGATTTGAGAAGCAACCTGTCCCCTGGACAAGTAGATATTTTAATAAATTCCACACCCCTGCACATGCATATTTGCTCATAATAAAATGCAGCTCACAAATATTTTTTAGGAGTACGATCTTCCAGCCTACTTCTGTAAATGCTTGTGAATTCATGAAAGCCGTAAATCTGCATTAATGTAAGGACATTTACCATAGGTGCACTTTAGTGACTTTCTTTAGGAATTGGGTCCCTAATTAGATCTGGTGTTAACCAAGACCTTTTGTTTTTTTAAGAAATTCTGTCTCTAGCTGGTGACTCGCTTCACTGTGAGTGACAGCATTCTGCTCTTTCACAACAAACATATTAGCACAAAAAGAAGTGCCAGGGACTACTGTGGCAATGTGTGCTATTCTAGACCAAAAGATTTGTTTGCTTTTTGCCAATGTTTGTTATAATGGTGAGGGCTCAATAGCTCCCACAGCAAAGTCTTACACAAACAATGGCAAAACAAGACATGCATTGACAAAACCAGGAGGCTGATCACCAATATTAGACATATTGGTTTTGTCAATGCTTGTTTATTTTCATGTTTACCATACTTTTGTTGTAACTGGTTACACTGATTTTCCATTTTGAATATTTTTGGAAATACTAGCATGGCATCAACACATTTTACTAGAAATTGTATCTAAAATTTTTACAGGAGTTTGTACAGGAAAACAATTTTTTTTTCCTAGTCACATTTGTTTGTTAAAATTTCATTTGAAAACAAAGAATCATCACCGTCTTTCAAGCTTCTGCAAATATTTGCATCTTATCAGAGAGCATTATATCTAGCCTCGTTGTGGTAAACTTTGCTAACGTGTACACTTTATTATGCTGGAACCTCTCAGTAGTGCAGTTGGATCTTACAGCATTTCCTTAGAGCACCCACCCTAATAAAGGCAGAGAATTCCCTTCCACATTGTGATACTGTAAACTGGCAGTGAAAATAAACATGAAAACTTGACCTTGACCTCCAAACACCATGTCCTGGCCGTTGGACTATAGGAATTCTACATCCCTGAACCTGTTCTCAACCCCCTCACAGCTGGCACAGAGCAGCCAGACCTAACTTACAGGCAATGTGTAAAGTATTTGTGCAACATTTCAAACAACGCCACAGTGAAAACACCACAAAATGATCCCACACAAAATAGAGCAAAATCTAATAAATAAAACAAGACCAAAACTATAGAAATCCAAGCAGTAGACCCGGAGTTATACATTTTGAAAGATTAAATGTGTAACATGATGCCAAAAAACACAGCGACAACTGTGGCAATCTGGGCGTGCTAAAGCAGGTTACACTCTCAAGTCCACCGCAATGCAGCGCAAGTTAGATAGTCAACAGGCTAGGCCCGCTGAAGTTTACCTTCTCAATGTCTGTGCCAGGGTCCTGTTCTCATTGAAGAGGGCCATGAGGAGCTGTGAGAACATTGCAGGAGGCTGTTGGCATAGGGCGAACAGCCAGCGTTGGGGGTGGGGTGAGGGCATGGGGTGTTGCTGTAGCTTCGCGTTGGCGGTCCCGTTAGTGGGTGATGCTGTAGCGAGAATAGGTGGCTGACGGAACTTCGCATGAATTTGTGCGGATGGTGAGGTCTTGGTGTGAACAGACCCCTGGGGGTCGCTAAGAGCCCAAAAGCTTGAATTCAGATCCCTTGAGCCACACCAAGGATCCAGGGCCTGACTAGGAGGCCAGCAGACTAGCCCTTGAAGTCATTCTAGTGTCCTGGGTTCAAGGATGAAGTTACAGGTCAATTCTCTTCTTAGCCATGAGAGAGGGCTGCTGGTCAGCACAGCAGGGCAGCAGTTCCTTTAGAGCAGCAGTCCTTTATGGCAGAGTATCCACAGGTCCACATGTGTACTGTAGTGGTGGTGTTTGAGGTCCAGAATTTATACACAGTTGTACCTTTGAAATGGGGAGAAGCTTCAAGAGGCTTGCCTTTGAAGTGTACAGGTGCGCTGCCTTCCTGGCCCTGGTTTAAGACAATGTAGCCCTTTGTGGAGACAGGACACAGCCTATTCAAGTGTAAGTTGGGCTGGGTCCAGTTCTTCCCTCTCATCCTGACACCGACACCCCACTCAAGAATACCTAACCTGCCCATTGTGTGTGGCTAGGAGAAAAAACAGAAAGCTTAACTGTTAGCTACGCTCAGTCATGTGACCCAAAGACAGGCTGCAAGCACCAAGTGGCAAAGGCAAGAAAATGCCAATTTTCTCTAATTTCACTATTGTAATTTAAAATTTGCCTTCATCGTAAGTTAGAATTTTATATTCCAATTTCAGAGACACCAAACATGAATTGGTCAACTGTTTCCCTTTTGAAATTACATTGACAAAATGTAATAAGGTAACTCCAATGTTATCCTATGAGAGAGGTAGGCCTTGCAGCAGTGAATGCAAATGTAATAGTTTTTCATTACCAGGACATGTAAAACTTAAAGAGCATGTACTACCTTTTAAATACATTGCACCCCACCCTCTGGGCTGTCCCATCGGGGGTGATGTATATGTATTAAAAAGAAGGCTGGGTCTGGCAAAAGGTTTACATTGCCAGGTCGAAAATGCAGTTTCAAAACAGCACACAATCAGGCTGCAACGTCAGGCCTGAGACATGTTTGACACGGCTAATTAAGTGGGTGGCACAATCAGTGCTGCAGGCCTTCTAGTAGCATTCAATTTACAGATCCTTCGCACAGATAGTGCCACATTATTAGGGGATTACAAGTAAATTAAATATGCCAATTGGGTACAGGCCAATTGGACATCTTTTAAGAAAAAAAAAAACACAAGGACTTTAGCATTGTTAACAGTGTAAAGTGCATAGAGCCCTAAGGTCAGCAAAAACAGGAGGTATGAAGGCAAAAAGTTAGGAGAAAACATGCCAAGGATGCCAAGTCTAACAACATCCAATACCATACCACTAATACCACAAAATATTACTTCACACCATAAAATATCTAGCTTCACCACACATTTCCGTTACACTTTATAGTATGGCACTTCTGCCATCTAGTTGAGATACTAGGCCTGACAATAATGCCGAAGTCAGGATGAAGGTTTAAGTTTTCTGATGAGGTGGAGCTGGGATGAAACCGTTTCAATCAGTTTGGAGATATGCGGTCCTACAGAGATCTTATGGCCAATGATGCATCCAAGAATTTGGCAATAGGAAACAAGGTGGACGAGATGCCTAGGTTGGTGAGAGTGATCAGCAGCTTTTGGACGTGAGGTTGTGGATCTGAAGAATAAAGGTGGAAGAATTGCTTTTTACAAGATTTAGCTTTAGAGAGAGAATGAGTTCACTCACTTTCTAAGATTTTTAAAAGTAGTAATATCTGAAAAGTTTCATATTCTAAAGTAAAGCTGGGTGTAAATGATTAACATGAGGATGATTTCAGAATCTAGCTCCCAGTTCCCATATTGGCAAGTGGGTGTTGCGGAGTTGGGTAGGTGGAGGAATAAGAGAGGTGTCAAGTAGGGTGCCATGATCAATCATGTCAGTTGCTGCAAGTCTATCAACACTAAAAAAGCAGGCACCTCATCAGAATGTATTACGACGGACAGGATATCCGTCATGTTTGCAATGGAGTAATCCCATTCGCCAAACTCGTAATGAGGCCCTATATGTCAGCATGATTTTTTAATGAAATTGTTTACTCAATAAAAATATGATCTATTAAGATTTACAGAATCTCAAACATCAGTGGAAATGTGAAGGAGGATCCTACAATGGAGAACGGCAACCCAATACATTTTATATCACTGACTTGCTTTTCCATGTCTCTCTGTAGGAGGCTTTTTGTTAAGTAGGAACTGGTCGTCTTTAAGGCTCTTTCATGAAGTAATTTATTTCTAAGGCTGTCCAATCAACCAATCTTGACTGATTCATAGACAAGAAGCCAAGCAGAACTTTGCTTTACTCACCTTATCAAAGTCGTGCACAATTGCAGCTGGGTCACTGCTTGAGAAACTGGGAACTGGGACATCAAGGATTGCAACATTATCATCAACACGAATATCAGCATCTTCAGCGATGGGCAAGTAATATGGCTCTGAAGTATGCTCTACATTTTCAGACTCATAGTAACGCATTTCTCCATGGTATAATCTTTGCTAAAAGAGAAAAACACTGAAATCAATTCATCAGTAAATCAGTTACAAGTGAAATATTCAATTTTTTTTTTTTATTTGAAGAGCTCTGTCGTTCTTCGTTGAAGCTTCGCTCCCCTCACATGAATTGAATAAATCAGTATTCACCAAATTCACACCTGAATTTTATATTTTTGTATTATTTTTACACAGCAACGAAAAGCCAAGACGAAAAAAAACATAAGCACAACAGTTACCATAAGAACAATGCTTACGAAAGAAGTCCCTACATTGGCCTCCTTTGCTAGGAACACTGCCTCAGCAGTTGTAATTTAGTGTGCGTGTGCATTGGGAAAGGGTAGTTGGAAACACTAAGATAGTGGAAGCATTCTCTGACAAACAGTATATGAAAAAAAAACAATCAGTGTCCATATGCACCACTGGTTGACACTGGTGCAGACAGAGTCCCCAAATTCACCACTAGTGTTCATCACCTTCCCTCGGCCCACTCTCTTAATTGGAGTTGTGGATTAACACTGTTAGCTCAAGTTTTATCAGAATAACCCTTATGGAATTCCAGACAGGCAATTTGTGGCCTTCAACTGCACTGAACACTGCAGTTCAGAGATAGCCCCTGTTTCCGCCCGATACCATGGCCTCTTCCTCCTCAGAATTCCACCCCATTGGGGATGGAGCAGATGATGAAGGAAATCAATCAAATGTGAAATATTTAAAAGGAAGTAACATAACACAACTAAATCAGAGACTGTACTAGAAGCAGGTCTCAAAACGTTTGCCCAAATCAGTAAAAAGTGGTATTTAAAAGATTTGGAAAACAGCACTGCCCCAAACTCCTGGAGGAGAGGATTACTGTGCTTCAACAGGGGGTGGGCGTTAATATAAACATGTGAAGAAATATTGGTAATTGTGGCTGCCTTTTAGCTTTGGACAGGATCTAGCGAGGAGTAAAGGGTGCCTATACAATCAAGTTGGATTGGCATTCTTCGGTGATCCCCGGTCATAAAGCAAGTTGGGACTGGATCTGTTGATTGAGGAATAGCGTTCTGATCCACCCAAGAGATCCAAGCAAGGAACCGCCAAGCATCAACTAGGTTCAAGCACTAAAAGGGAAGGAAAATGTAACTCCCAGTGCATGGCCATCAGGTCCATGTGAGCGCTCGCTGGACTTTCCAGCAGCTGAGCATGCCTGATCCCCTAGTGGTGGGAGCTTGGCTGAGTAACTCAGCTAAAGCTCAACTTTTCTGAGGCTTGGCCCATCTTGTTACTTAAGAGGAGTACTGACCTAAGATTTAGTTTTACCGAACCATACAAATTCAGACTAATACCCGCTGGGGGCCTAGATCAAGAGCAGTCTGCATTGGTTTGGCGAATCCTGGTGAGTGCACTTTTTGACCCTGCATACTGAAGGTGATGGCAAGCCAGGATAACTAACTAGAACCACCAAGTAATAAACTTACTCTGCTTAAGACTGAAAGGGGGAGGGGGGAATCTAAAGGGTAGAGGTAGGAGGGGCTTCAATGGATATCCATTTGGACAATACTGAAGAAGGGGTAGCCCTGACCAAATGTATTTGAACATTTGATGGCCTCACATTAGTGTTGTTGCGCCTAATACAGAACACAAGCCATTCAGAAACAAAATCTATTAAATCTCATTCATCCCGAATTAGATTTATTTTCCAGGCACAAACTGCAATGGATCGAAGTCAATCTTCAATAGCACTACCACTGTGAGCGTTCCAGTTGTTTTAAATAATACAAATTAAAACAAATTAATAAACTACACAGAAATCTGGTTATACACCTGAACTCAACACCATTAAAAGATTGCATGTAGAGGGCACCTTAATCCAAGAAGCTGAGATGGCTGAGCAAGAGATTTGTTGCAGTCTTCCCCCTCTCACCACAGAGAATGCTGGGCATAAGAGCCAGCACACGAACGGGAAGCTAGGAGGCAAATTGTCACAGCTAATCATAAGAAGCAATGTCACGTTTCCTTTCGACAGCTATTGCAGGTGAATTTTCAAAACCATACCTTGCCAGGGAGCAACATCCTGCCCCTTTTTGTATTCTCTTCGACTAAGGCACCTGCACGTTTACTTATTCCTGTAGCACCATTACAAACTCTGCCTCCAGCAGCGCTTGCTCATTTACCCTTCACCAGTGTCACTTGCTTATTTCCTTTGCTTCAGTGAAACGTGCTCACGTCCAGTCTTCCCACAGCACCCAGGGATAGGGAATGTTGCCCTGCTCCTCACCAGTAAGTCAGATCTGCTGGGCTTAGAATTGGACAAGACTCTTCTTTTCTTGAAGATTGAGAAATATCATTGCTCAGTTCGTACAGTGTGCAACAGGCATGGAGTAATCAAGTTAATATTTTTGGGGGTTGGGCATCCCACTGCTCAGTTCCCCAATTTGTGCACCAAGTATGTTGCTGGCTAGGGATCCGAACAAGCTGGGAAATACTTTTGGAGGGTTGGGTCTTTAGTTGTGCAATCAGAACAAGGGTAGACCTGAGGAATATGGGAGCTCTGAAGCACTTCCAGGGACAGCATCTTGGCTAGCTTAGACCCTGCATTCTTTCAATTTTGCCCTTACCAGACAAACTGACATGCATTAACTTTTGTATCATTAACAATACGATCACTGCTAATGGAACAGCAGCCGAAAAAGGTTCTATCAGACAAGGAAGTAATCGATGAAGCTTTAAAACAGCAAAGAGCAAATATGTAGCTGCTGATATCACGAAAGCTGATGGGAACCTTATGAGTAATTTGGTCACTAAAGTTTTTGGCTGAAAAAATGTTCATGATAATAACGGAGTAGTCCCCAACAACGGAGGAGCAATAGATGAGTAACTCTACAAGTACACTTTTAAAAGCAGTTTAACAGCCTTGTGGGTGCTCATAGCTTTTTTTTACGGGCGAGCTCAAAGCGCTCTGTCCCATGCTGTCATCTTTGGGCTTCCAACCACGCCCATGACACGTCAGTCACTTTCATTGGTTCGTGGGCTTGCCTTTTAAAATCCGCTTGCTTTCATTTGTGAAAGGCATGCATACGTCATGCCTTTTCCGGTGTTTAGCCCACCTACACAGCACCGGTAAACTACTGAAAAAATACGAGGCTTGATGTTTTCAGCATGATTTCCGGACTACTTTATCTGTATATTTTTTATGCAGCTCGATCACGCTGCATTTTAATAGCGCAATTGCGCTGTGTTTTTTTTTTTTCCCATTTAATTTGTGTGGCAAGAAAAGTCTGGTTAGGAGTTTACAACGCTAATAGCTTTAACTCGAGCAAATGCAAGACCCGTTGCATTGAAAATGCTTGGTTTTTTTTTTTTATACCCCTCATAAGGAATGCAGGGTTTTTGGAAAGGAAAATTGGGTCATGAGGTGAACTTTCACTCATGTGTCACATTTCTTCCTATGTATGTATCCGTTAATGTATTTTTTCAATGCGGAAAGCACTACTGATTTAAGTGACAGAAGCTCCCTTTTGGGCGTTCTCAAAAGATCTCAGAGTTTTGGTAGAAAAAGCTTGCCAATTATTAGCCTCGTGATTTATGGCTTAGTGGAAGGAAGTTAATGCACGCCTCAGGGAAGTTATCAATGTATACTTTCTTTAGAACACAAGCCTTACATGACAAACAGAAATGTGAAAATAAATGTTACCCTGATTCAACAGCTAACCACACATCCCAGTGTTCAAGGAGCTAAAGACAGGTATTGTGCCCAGGAAAAACAAGATCAGCTCATCTCGGATAAAAGGTAGCACTTAGCTATGCAGTGTTTGCTGCTTTAAATAGAAGTCCCTTTTCAAGGCTGTTTTCCTTATGAAAACATTTAGAAATAAAGCTTTTGAGTACAGAGCATCTATTTTACTGGCAGGAGTACAGGACCATATATGATGTACATATGTTCCTCACTGTACTGCAGTGCTGCAATGTACTGCATTAAGTGAATAGTTTTCTCATATATACACACACACATACAAATAATATATATAAAAGAAATGTGCATGTATGGTATTTCCCTAGCGCACACCTAGCCTTACATTTCTAATGCACGTATGTATATAGTAGATTTGTATGTATATAGTATTTCTATAGCACAAAACTAGCCAAAAGGCATGAATGTTGCCTCATGCTGCCACTGTTTTAACTATACATGGAAAACCAACATAACGTCTTGTGAACTGAATGATATCTGGCAATACTTATCTGGTGAGATCGGGGAATGAAGACGACTACTGGAGGTCCTATTTGGATGCACTACGAGCACAGATTTCCTTTTTTTTTCTTTGTCCCCTGTTTCTGGACATTCATTCATTTAATATTCTGTGAAACATGTTTCTGCCTTTGGCCACCAATGACCAAATGGTCTGACCAAAAAAGAGCAACTACAATGAGCATTGTGTTATGTTTAGCTCTACAAATGCAAAAGGAACGCATTTGGAATTATTTTTTGCTTTGTATTGAAAATTTAGATTTTGACAGTTTATCTCTACCTCACTGCATAAAGTTGTCACTTTCACAGAAACAATACAAATGTATGCACCTACATTTAAGAAGAGCACAATTTGAGAAATGATCTGGTAAAAAGTAAATAATGGGTATAATATTCTAGGCTATGGATAGACACACCGTTTTAATATTAAATCACTAACGTGAAATGGATACCTACATGAAATTATACATAACTTACTAAAATTAACAAAAATGAAAATATATTACCTTAGGCATGAAATATTTGTAGATGCAGGCACCACCAACTATCAGCCCAGCAAGTATGAAAGCAAGCCCAAGTAGTGTGAGTAAACACCTTCCAGTTGAATTGTCAGTTCGATGAGCCACAATTTCAGGATCCTTTAACAACAACAACAAAAAAAGTTATGTTATATATTGTCTCTTTGTTAAATCAGCCTCATTATGTCAATACACATAAGATCTTCATCACAAAAGGAAAATAACTAAATATTTGGAGATGATGAAAGCCTTCTTTAGAAAACAAATGATTTGGGAAAATCCAGAACTGCTTTCTTAACATGGGTTGGATAGTACAGTCCTACTAAACAAAGCCTCTTTCATTTCAACATGGACACAAGCAGCGACCTGTTCACTGCAAAAATTGGCCAGTTCACCAAACAATGCCCTAAAGAGTGAGTGGTTGCAGAAATTAGCCCCCAGATGGTTATTCTTATACCCACATGTTTATCATATGAATCCAAGTTGGGAGAAGAAAGTTAAATAATATGATTCCAGCGTTAAACCTTGGATAAGAAACCCATTTGTTACATCTAATGTGCTCTTTAATTTCTTGTGAGTTATCTGCATCACTATTCCAATGATAAGTGCATTCTGTGTTGCATATGTTTTACAATACCAATTCAAATTAAGCAGTTGAATACAGTTCACTAATACTTAACAGGCTTTAAAATCGTTTAAGCTGGGTGTTCATTACCGATATGCAAGGGGTGACGATTACCTGACACCACAATTCATTTACAAATCTGTTTGAGATATGTTTTAGCCCAAGCTTTAATTTTTGAATCTGTAGTTTGTCCCTTACAGGAATCACATTTGGAGTCATTCCAGCCCGCTTGTTTTTTATATAATGTTGGAGCTAGCTGCAATACCCAGTTTTTCAGCATATTGGTCATTAAGTGATAGGGGCACCAGCAAAGAGAATGCTCCCATTATAACTTCGTACCCTAGTGGCGCATCAATTATAGCATAATACTTGTGAATGGAGATTTTTCCCACACAGGTCATAGGACTCTGTCAACTGAGTCCAGAAAAAAAATCACTGAGATTATTTGTTCAATATAAACTTAAATCGGATTCTGTACTTTAAACTAGATCTAGTCCAGTATTACTATTTATATATGGTCATTATTCTCCACAATGAGTGGGTCTTTAGTTTTTTGTGGGCTGTATTTACTTCTGCCACAACATCTAGTATTGCCAATACTCATGCCTGTTCTTCAGTAGAACTCTTTCTATAAGGCATCATACTTCCTTGTCGCTGCTACTCTTTTCTTTTGAAAAGGATTCTGTGGTGAGCCCAAGTGACGGTAGGTTCCTGTTCCTTGCTGATATGCTGCATCACTTAATATTGCAAAGAGCTAGATCAGATACAGTATCAATGATACTTTTATGCTTCATTCTTAAATCTACTGCAGGGAGATCTAATTGTTCTTCCTTCATCTGTTTTCTGTAAGCTCTGCAATAAAGCAATTAAAGGAATGGCGTGCAGTCAAATATAGGGTAACAAATACACATCCCCATAAACAACACTGTATACATTTGGTACCAATCCTATTGATAAACTCACATTCAAAATGTGTTGATCATCCTGTGGAGTAGAATGAGGAAACACCAATTCTAATCAATACGTTTTTCTTTACTAACAAACTGTATTTAATTTTGTTTAGCTGGCCAATGGCCCATTATAGCATTTACTGTTGGTGGACTAATTAATATTGCTTCTGTGGGTGCTTGAACAAACTACTACTTTAATACCTCAGTGCAGCAATAGGTACTACCTCAACTGTCTGTATATGTTCACAACTTCAGTAGGCTTTTCCTTAGCCCTTACTATTTGAAGCTGTTCCCATTCTGGATGGTGGGTGTATATAGCCAATGTAAGCCTACTCTGCCCTGGTAATGAGAGGAGACCTAACCATTGATTTTGCAATATGTGTGGAAGTTCCCTCTGAATAAATGTTATGTATGCAATGCAAGTCAAGGGCACCTCAATATAAACAAAAGAATCCTGCTTGGATGAAGGATCAATCCTTACATGCACCTGCTGCGCATATAGCGTCTAGTGCAATGCATAGTAAAACACCTCTGTTATATACCGGGTCTGCTCTGACCACTAGTACTAACCACCCCACCCCCCACAATTTAATGGGAATCCCCTTGCTGTCATACTTAAGTTAAGGACAGGGCAAATGTCTCCTGGCATCTTTAATGAATCAAATTCAATGTCCTCTAATTCTACAGCCATTGCTCATAAAGACTCAATAACTGTACTCCAAATAAGGGTTATTCCTTTGCATGTTAACAGCTTAACAAACCCCCAACCGCTCCTGTTTTTTTCTAAGATCGTAAAATTCTTCCATAGGTTACCTAGTAAGTAAAGTAATTGTAAGCAGTGGGGTTGTTAAAACTAAAAAAAAAAAACTAAAAAAAAAAAAAAAAAAGACGATTGAGGGTAGGCCCTTCTTTTAAGGTAGTGGTTAAGACACTAATCAAAAAAGCACAGTTAAAAATACCTCGAGGAGACCCTGTGTGGTACAATTTTTTCTTTTTAAAGGGTTGAATAATTCAAACCTTGTGGGTGGTCAAGATGTTTCAGCCCCTAACATGGCCCACTATAAAGGTGCTTGTGGACTTCTACCAGGACTCAAATGGATTTCTCTTTATAAGGAGACCTCATTAGGCAATTTTTCACATTATACCATGTGAGGACACAACTAAAGACATGACTAAAGATGTTTAGCCGACCGTCAGGAAGTTTTCACTTACTTAGATGTGGTAGGGGTAGTGAGAAAGAGAGCTATGATAATGCATACCACAACATTGGTGGGTGAGGATTACCACCCTTACACAAAGGAATCTATCACACACTGATCCGCTTTAAAAAAAAAAAAAAAAAAAAAAAAAAAAAAAAAAAAATCGCATTGCTTCACCATTTCCCTTACCCACTGGGTACCCTTGGTTGCAATACATTGAATAAAGTCCGATTGCTTCCCGTCACATTACTTAGGACTGGACACATTTATTTTATTTGTATGGCATGTAGCACGTGGTGGCAATATCCTTAGAAATGGAAACAAGCCTACCCCAAATAATAATACACTTTCTTGAAGTATATCCAACATATGTCCGTATATAACGTATATCCAGGATCCAACATGGCGCCCGCTCGGGATACCGCAATTACGATCTCAGGATCGTTTTGAGGATTAGTCTATCGAATATAAGACTATCTACACCAAGAAATTAATTTTTCTTGATGAACAACGCAAATGCCTTGAAAAAGCCCCAGGTGAACACACCACAAGGGGGCGAAACGGTCAGCTGTCTCGCTTCGCATTTTCTGACAAACTCATTGTGTATGGAACCAATAAATGCACTGAAATCGAAAACATGGATTCTAAGCTTTATTGCCTGAACATAATTTGATATACGAATATACTTTCAATCTTTTCAAAGTGTGTTCTCGATTCTTTTGGACACCCAATGCCTCGTAAGCAGCGAGCTGGACTACGGCAATGCCCTCTACGCAGGAACCACAGCCAAACTCCAGAAGAGGCTGCAACGCATCCAAAACACATTTGCACGCCTCATCCTGGACATCCCCCACCACTGCCACATCACAGACCACCTGAAAAACCTGCACTGGCTCCCAGTCAACAAGAGAATCACCCTCAAACTCCTCACCCACGCTCACAAAAGCACAGCACCGGACCAGAATACCTCAGCCGACTCTCCTTCTACACCCCAACCCGGCATCTCTGCTTCACCGCCCTCGCAGCCATCGCACGCGTCTGCAGAACTACAACTGGCAGTAGATCATTCTCGCACCTCGCTGCCAAAAAGTGGAACACTCTACCCACCCACCAGTGCCAGACCAAAGACCTCCTTACCTTCAGGAAACTCCTCAAGACCTGGCTGTTTGAGCAGT
Source organism: Pleurodeles waltl (assembly GCF_031143425.1). Lineage (NCBI taxonomy): Eukaryota > Metazoa > Chordata > Amphibia > Caudata > Salamandridae > Pleurodeles > Pleurodeles waltl. The sequence continues at coordinate 342,009,396 of NC_090438.1, forward strand.
AGCAGCACCCCTCCCTCCCCCCCCTCCCCCTCAGTGCCTTGAGACCCTCACGGCGAGTACTGCACTTTACAAATTTCTGATTGATTGAACTAGTCCGATATCCTACAACACTATAACATTACAATATTTGTATAATATTTATATTGAACATGTGCCTAATCTTTGCTACTGTTGTGTTTCAAATCATTCTCATTGAAAACAAGTATCCATACCTTGCTTTTTATTAACTTTTGTATTTACGTATGTTCTGTCGTCAGTCTCATCACAGTCTCACTCCAGTGTGAAGCACTCTGACGTCGACTTGATCGGTGCTATGCAAAACCTCAAAAATCAATTCTCTAGGTCAATGTTCACACCGTGGGAGGTGGATTGAGAACGCCCGTGGATTAATGGGACACATAGCTCCACTGCTTGCTTTTGGAGACGCTGTGTAGGGGAGACATAAGCATTCACCTTTCCAATGCGTACAATCACAGAGGTCCCGAGGGACCCAGCTTAGATTGCTTTAATAAGACACTAACTCTTCCCTGCAGAGCGAGATTTCAAAAAAAGTTCGACATGCGAACTGTAAACAAAAAACGATCATGAAAAACATTTGATGTCGTAAAAAAATATATATATATATATGGAAGTGCTCATCTAAGCTAAGGTCCGATTGCCGTTAAATAGAAGAATAGCTTTTCAGTTCCGGATTTCCCCTTGGCTCGTTTACAATGGTATTACCTACTAAGGAAATCCACTGCTTCAGAGAGCATAGCTAAAAGTGTTGGATCCTAGTCAATAAAAAATAATTTCAAAGGCACCACTGCTGCACGAACCCATGGCCCTACTCAAATCCAAGTCTTTACAGCGGAATGCGTTCGTTGGCCCTTAACTGAAAATAGTACCGTATCCCCTCAATACCATCCTCAATAACCGAATCCCTGGTGGCATGGATACACATTTTTCCGCCCAATTGATCAAAATTAAGAAGTTGTGGGTGGACCATAGTTTTTTGCGGCCGAGGGACTTACTGACTCCAACAGGTACGGAACTGTGGCCCATCTCTAACCCCGCCTTTAGCTGCCTCCATTACCTGCTCGGGTACCAAGGCCTCGGCATCCTTCTTGGGCTCCTTGGCTCCAGAAAAAGGGGAGCTGAAGGCAATCTTCACCATGTTTGAGAAAGAAGCGACGATGTCGCCGCACGGGATCTTGGTCTGAATACTGCAAGCCTATGCTTTCTGTCTTGCATGTGACGCAACTTCAGCAATGGCTGCCCCTGCGTACAGCCTCAAAACAACCACAGACACTCCTCCTCCTCCTCCTCCCCCTCCGTGCTACAGGCTAGAGAGGTGCTCGCGATCAACTAACAGCAAAAAAGGTGGCCATTTCCCAGTGGCGTAAAATGCTGTTGTGAGGTCACAAAACCACAATTTAGACCTATTTTTGGAAACATATTTTAAAGTTTTGTTAATTTTCTTACTATCAGTACTTAGTGATACTAAACACTTGGGACTTTTAATTTTCTGCTATTTCAACATTTCATAAATAAATGGCAGAAGTCGCTAACAATAGGAAATAGAAATCGAAATATAGAGACATTTGTTTACGGGTTCTGCTTCTTTTCTATTTCGTAGACCTTCTTCAGTAGAAAATTGTGAGTAAAAGATGGCAACATCGTTTGTTTTTACGAAGCACCGACATGGCGTCGACAGACTTCCTCATTCCTTGAAGGGTTGGGTGCATTAAGGAACTGCGTCACGACCAATGACAAGAGTACGCCCCACAGCAAACTCAGTGAAAAAGAAAGAAACTTAGAAGAGCACTCTTGACTTCTGGTGCAGCAACTTTTGTTCTGTTTTCTGGGCGATTCCTTTTGCCATACCCAGGCATTCCAGATCTTTATCAGTCTGTAGTGCCACGGGGTCAGATTAGCAGTGGTGTCTAGTGTTTCTCAGCGTTACAATTTTTTATTAAAATGTTTGTTTGGGAATATCTAACCTGATTTTCGTCTTACATTTTTTTTTTACTAGATTTTTTTTAATCATACCACAGGACAGGGGTACAGTGTTGTTTAGCGCACTACTTGTGTGAACGCTGAATTTTACTAATAAATATTCATGTATTCTAAATGTTGAATCTGCATAGAAAATGAATTAATGTAGAAAATAATGCACAACTTGGAAAATGTGCCTACTTGGTGGCTGCAAATAATCACAGTGTCCTTATTAATTGCTTATTAATATGAAAAGATGTGCTCATGTTTAGATTAATGTAGTAGTATGTTATATTAATGATTATGTGTTATGTATTTGTTTATTAATTGTAGGCGAGGTCTTGGGCCTAGTTGCACAGCCTCATGTTAAGTTGCACTGTTCAAATAAAAAATGGCTGTTGAGAAATTAATACTTGTAGTGTTCCACTGCGTTGACCATACACTAGTAGATGGTCTTCCTTTCCCATGAGAACTGCTTGTTAGAATATGCTGTATTAGATATCTTTACAATGTTAAGTTTAGTGTGTGTGAAAACAATGTTCCCAGGAGCTAACAATGGATGCACTGACTGAAGGACAGAGAGATACAAAATTGTTACCTGACGAGCCCAATGATGGGAACAGAAAAAGAGGAGCCAATTATCAAGATGTGAATGACAGTTTAGTTATATCTTGGATTTGAAATTCAGCTTGGACTAAATGTAAACATACGATTCTTTAACCAATGGCAACGTTTGAAGAGTTTAGAGGATTTTAACTCAGCCTGACTGCACGGAGAGAAGGGAGCTAATTTTTCTTAATCCTTTGCTGAGAGGCCATTCCGATCATTCTTACCTTCCTTGCTCATTCGTATTTGATTCCTTTACTTAGAGAATTCTATCTTTAATTTTATTACTTAGACTTTTGATGCTGAATTCTGATCCTTAAACTATGTCTTACACATGGTTCGGATAGCTTAGAGCATGGGTACTCACAAACTTTTTCTCGGGGGCCACTGAAGTGACAGCGGGGGGGGGGCGGGGCTTAGAGGGGGAACAACCACCCCACCCCCTTTTTCAAAACATCGCCATCTGCTCTCACCCCTGCCCCAGTAACACACACAGCGCCATCTGCTCTCACCCCTACCTCAGTAACACACACAGCGCCATCTGCACACAGCGCCATCTGCTCTCACCCCTACCCCAGTAACACACACAGCGCCATCTGCTCTCACCCCTACCCCAGTAACACACACAGCGCCATCTGCTCTCACCCCTACCCCAGTAACACACACTGCGCCATCTGCACACAGCGCCATCTGCTCCCACCCCTACCCCAGTAACACACACAGCGCCATCTGCTCTCACCCCTACCCCAGTAACACACACTGCGCCATCTGCACACAGCGCCATCTGCTCTCACCCCACCCCAGTAACACACACACAGCGCACACACACAGCGCCATCTGCTCTCACCCCTACCCCAGTAACACACACAGCGCGCACACACACAGCGCCATCTGCTCTCACCCCTACCCCAGTAACACACACAGCGCTCACACACACAGCGCCATCTGCTCTCACCCCTACCCCAGTAACACACACAGCGCGCACACATACAGCGCCATCTGCTCTCACCCCTACCCCAGTAACACACACAGCGCGCACACACACAGCACCATCTGCTCTCACCCCTACCCCAGTAACACACACACACAGTGCACACACACAGCGCAATCTGCTCTCACGCCTACCCCAGTAACACACACTACATTAAAAACAAATAAATAAATAACCAAAGAGCCTTACCTGACTCAAAGCACTGTAAAGATGCCACAAATGTGGAACAGCAGGCAGGCAGGCGGGCAGCAGACGTGGAGCCGGTGAAAGGAAGCAGACGACCAAAGCCCCATAAAAGTTAGCTGCAAGCGCTGACTTTTATGGGGCTTTGGCTTCCAGGATCGTCAAGGCAACGCCATAAACAATGGCCGCCGTATGTAAACATAGAGGAGGGCCGCGGGAGCCTGCTCCCGCGGCCCTCTTCTATGTTTACATACTGCTGCTATTATGATATGGCGTTTGGTGTGCGTCTCGCGGGCCGCCAAGCTAGGTCCGTGGGGCCGCTGGCGGCCCGCGGGCCGTACTTTGAGTACCGTTGGCTTAGAGTCCCCTTGTTCTGAAACATTTCCCTTTCATAGTCCGTTGCTGATGCTGACCAAACAGATGTCCAATTGACAAAGACAGTCTCAGCTTGTTGATCCATACTGAGGAGAGGTATTAATCAAATGTTATTGTTTGATGTAATTTGTCTTTTGTTTCCTAGGTACCAACCGCAATTTTGATAGAGCCATAGTTAGATGTTTTTCCAAATTTGTGTTGACTAAATTGTTTTGCATGAAGTCCAAACATGCTATCCTAATCAGAAGGTTACCTAGGAGACCCAGAGAAGATGTTTGCTAAATATTAACAATATTCAATGTCATTTCTTTGCTGAATCTAAATGTATGCTATTTCTATTGCACAGTTATTCTTGTTAGTGATTTGTACTGTAATCCTAGAATGCGTAACTATACATGCTTTGGTTAAATTGAGATTCCTTAGAAGATTTTGTCAACCAGTGTTATTTCTGCATGTGTATCATCTGATTTTGAGACTAAGTTACGTGATATTAGCATTTTTAATATAGGGAATTAAACATTCTAACTTTTACAAGAAAGGTGTTGTTTGTTATTCCTGGCCAAAGGGGTCATGGTGTGTGGAAATTACTGACTCCAAAGATTATTGATATTGTTGATTGATATTTGTTATTGATTTGTATTGAAGTCGAGTCCTATGGTGGGATTTACTCTAAGCGCAGTCAAAAGGTCCATTGAACCTCTAACGCGTCCCCTTATGAATTAAAGATAAGAAACCAAATAAGGTCAGACTCGCTAACACTTGTAATATTGTTAACTGGCAGTGTACAGAAGTCTGAATTTGTTGTGTTAAACCAACCTTTATTATTTTCATATTCTGTTCGTACAATTTGTTTGTAGCCTCATACAATTTTCTTGCAGCCAACGCGTTTCGTCAATATGAACTTCTTTAGGGTGAACATGCTAACGTTGTAGAAGAGGAAAGTGGGATATTTAAACAAAAAAAGAATCAGAAGAATGTATTTCTTTCATTGACTGCTATGGAGGACTGAATCAGGTCCATTGGTGTGTTTGAGAATTGCAAGTGTGCTGGTGCAGTGTTGGGTATCAGAAATACATATGTGCGTTTTTAGGGTCAAGCCTGCAAGTGCATGGGCTAGCACATGCATCTCGCTTGCAGGATTCTGTTGTGTACAGTAAAAGGCTTGGAGCCCCCTGTTGCTTACCATTTGTTGGCTTACTTGGCACTCTGCTTTACAGCCTCGTAATTAGTCACTACAGGCCTACCATCTTTTCTGTTACTCTGTCTGGAGCAGGAATAAAGCACTGACCTATTCCACTTGATCAGTGCCCGTCTGCTGCTTTCGACGTGATTGGGGTACTATTTTTTTCCTTTTAACTTCTAGTTCCCTGCAAACAGCAGGCATGTGACTGTCAAAAACGTGCACAGCAGGACAAACAAAATTGCAAAGTTAATTTTTTTTATTGCTAACTTTCTTTTATTTTGCCAAGTTGTCTTTTCTCTCTTTGCACTCATGCTTTCTTTTGTTTTTGCTTATGGGCGCTGTTCTCAAAAGCTGACGATTATCTTGTTCTAAATATTGCAAAGCAGCATTGTTTCTTTATTACATGTAATTTCTGAAATTATGCTTTAACACATAATGGTGCGGTACACCCAAATCCACCCCACTCCAATTTGTCCAACCTCACCCACACCAGTCCACCCCGATTCAATCCACTCCAACCCACCTTTATCTAATCTGCCCCACTTAAATCCAAAACAATCTACACTACTCCAAAACAATCTGCCCCAATCCAAAGCAGTCAGCCACCACTCCAATCTTCCCCACTCCAATCCAAAACAATATGCTCTACCCCAATCCAAAACAATATGCCCCATTCCCATCTACTCCACTCCAATCCCAAAGAATCTGCCCCACACCAATCTGCCCTATCTAAAACAATCTGCCCCACTTCAATGTGCTGCACTTCAATCCAAAACAGTCTGCTTCACTGCAGCCTGAAACCATTTGCCCAACTCCAATTCAAAACAATCAGCCCTACTCCAATTCACCCCACTCCAATCCAAAACAGCCTGCCCATTCCTCCCCAAAAACATTGCAAGGTCTTTCTTATGAGTGAAATCAACGCATTGCAAGCCCTTTTTGAAGCACACTCGCCCGTGCGGGGTTATTTTTGACGCACCCAGGTACATTTTCACGCTAACAGCATTAGCTTTGTGTTTAATATTACATGAAGACTCTTTTTGCATTTTTAGTGATAACTTGACTTGTGTATTGTGTATTTTGGGCGTTTTGGTCTTGTTCTGTTTAGATAAATATTTTCTATTTTTCTAAACAGTGTTGTGTCATTTTGTAGTGCTTTCATTGAATTACTGTGTGTGTTGGTACAAATACTTTACACCTAGCACTCTGAAGTTAAGCCTTCCTGCTCGTGCCAAGCTACCAACAGGGTAAGCAGGGGTTAGCTGAGGGTGATTCTCTTTTACCCTGACTAGAGTGAGGGTCCTTGCTTGGACAGGGGGTGTAGGAAGTTGGCTCTGTATGTGCTATTTCAAAGTAAGGAATAGCATGCACAGAGTCCAAGGGTTCCCCTTAGAGGTAAAATAGTGGTAAAAATAGATAATACTAATGCTCTATTTTGTGGTAGTGTGGTCGAGCAGTAGGCTTATCCAAGGAGTAGTGTTAAGCATTTGTTGTACATACACAAGACAATAAATGAGGTACACACACTCAGAGACAAATCCAGCCAATAGGTTTTTATATAGAAAAATATCTTTTCTTAGTTTATTTTAAGAACCACAGGTTCAAATTCTACATGTAATATCTCATTCGAAAGGTATTGCAGGTAAGTACTTTAGGAACTTCAAATCATCAAAATTGCATGTATACTTTTCAAGTTATTGACAAATAGCTGTTTTAAAAGTGGACACAGTGCAATTTTCACAGTTCCTGGGGGAGGTAAGTTTTTGTTAGTTTTACCAGGTAAGTAGGACACTTACAGGGTTCAGTTCTTGGTCCAAGGTAGCCCACCGTTGGGGGTTCAGAGCAACCCCAAAGTCACCACACCAGCAGCTCAGGGCCGGTCAGGTGCAGAGTTCAAAGTGGTGCCCAAAACACATAGGCTAGAATGGAGAGAAGGGGGTGCCCCGGTTCCGGTCTGCTTGCAGGTAAGTACCCGCGTCTTCGGAGGGCAGACCAGGGGGGTTTTGTAGGGCACCGGGGGGGACACAAGTCCACACAGAAATTTCACCCTCAGCAGCGCGGGGGCGGCCGGGTGCAGTGTAGAAACAAGCGTCGGGTTTGAAATGTTAGTCTATGAGAGATCTCGGGATCTCTTCAGCGCTGCAGGCAGGCAAGGGGGGGATTCCTCGGGGAAACCTCCACTTGGGCAAGGGAGAGGGACTCCTGGGGGTCACTTCTCCAGTGAAAGTCCGGTCCTTCAGGTCCTGGGGGCTGCGGGTGCAGGGTCTCTCCCAGGCGTCGGGACTTTAGGTTCAAAGAGTCGCGGTCAGGGGAAGCCTCGGGATTCCCTCTGCAGGCGGCGCTGTGGGGGCTCAGGGGGGACAGGTTTTGGTACTCACAGTATCAGAGTAGTCCTGGGGTCCCTCCTGAGGTGTTGGATCGCCACCAGCCGAGTCGGGGTCGCCGGGTGCAGTGTTGCAAGTCTCACGCTTCTTGCGGGGAGCTTGCAGGGTTCTTTAAAGCTGCTGGAAACAAAGTTGCAGCTTTTCTTGGAGCAGGTCCGCTGTCCTCGGGAGTTTCTTGTCTTTTCGAAGCAGGGGCAGTCCTCAGAGGATGTCGAGGTCGCTGGTCCCTTCGGAAGGCGTCGCTGGAGCAGGATCTTTGGAAGGCAGGAGACAGGCCGGTGAGTTTCTGGAGCCAAGGCAGTTGTCGTCTTCTGGTCTTCCGCTGCAGGGGTTTTCAGCTGGGCAGTCCTTCTTCTTGTTGCAGGAATCTAATTTTCTAGGGTTCAGGGTAGCCCTTAAATACTAAATTTAAGGGCGTGTTTAGGTCTGGGGGGTTAGTAGCCAATGGCTACTAGCCCTGAGGGTGGGTACACCCTCTTTGTGCCTCCTCCCAAGGGGAGGGGGTCACAGTCCTAACCCTATTGGGGGAATCCTCCATCTGCAAGATGGAGGATTTCTAAAAGTTGGAGTCACTTCAGCTCAGGACACCTTAGGGGCTGTCCTGACTGGCCAGTGACTCCTCCTTGTTGCTTTCTTTGTTCCCTCCAGCCTTGCCGCCAAAAGTGGGGGCCGTGGCCGGAGGGGGCGGGCAACTCCACTAAGCTGCAGTGCCCTGCTGGGCTGTGACAAAGGGGTGAGCCTTTGAGGCTCACCGCCAGGTGTTACCGCTCCTGCCTGGGGGGGGTGTTAGCATCTCCACCCAGTGCAGGCTTTGTTACTGGCCTCAGAGTGACAAAGGCACTCTCCCCATGGGGCCAGCAACATGTCTCTGGTGTGGCAGGCTGCTGGAACTAGTCAGCCTACACAGACAGTCGGTTAAGTTTCAGGGGGCACCTCTAAGGTGCCCTCTGGGGTGTGTTTTGCAATAAAATGTACACTGGCATCAGTGTGCATTTATTGTGCTGAGAAGTTTGATACCAAACTTCCCAGTTTTCAGTGTAGCCATTATGGTGCTGTGGAGTTCGTGTAAAACAGACTCCCAGACCATATACTCTTATGGCTACCCTGCACTTACAATGTCTAAGGTTTTGTTTAGACACTGTAGGGGCACAGTGCTCATGCACTGGTACCCTCACCTATGGTATAGTGCACCCTGCCTTAGGGCTGTAAGGCCTGCTAGAGGGGTGTCTTACCTATACTGCATAGGCAGTGAGAGGCTGGCATGGCACCCTGAGGGGAGTGCCATGTCGACTTACTCATTTTGTTCTCACTAGCACACACAGGCTTGTAAGCAGTGTGTCTGTGCTGAGTGAGGGGTCTCTAGGGTGGCATAAGACATGCTGCAGCCCTTAGAGACCTTCCTTGGCATCAGGGCCCTTGGTACTAGAAGTACCAGTTACAAGGGACTTATCTGAATGCCAGGGTGTGCCAATTGTGGATACAATGGTACATTTTAGGTGAAGGAACACTGGTGCTGGGGCCTGGTTAGCAGGGTCCCAGCACTCTTCTCAGTCAAGTCAGCATCAGTATCAGGCAAAAAGTGGGGGGGTAACTGCAACAGGGAGCCATTTCTTTACACAAGCCCCCCCCCAGCCCACAGGCCAGGAGACTCAGCCCAAGCTGGGAGAGTCTTCCTAGTCTGTCAGGCGAGGAAGAGTAGGAGAAATAGGCTGGTTAGTTGCAGGGCCTACTCTGCCTTACATCCTTCTGTTCAGGTCATTCCCTTTGGGGAACTGACCTACTTCCACAGTGATAGGACCTAGTCTGAATTGCCTCTTGTCTGCCTCTTCAATGTCTCCACCCATTCTTTCTATTTTGGTCTTAGAGGTATCCACCTCTGCTAACCTTATCTTGGCCAGGGTTACCCCTAGCTTACCCAGAGAGGTTACCCAGAGCTGGAGTAACCCCACCATGACTAATAGGGTCAGGGGGCCTAACTTGCTATTTGGCATGGGGTCAGACCACCATGCTAAGGATAGTGCAGCCATAAAGGCTAACACCCAGCAGAGGCCACTGACAGCTGTCAGTGCCCAGAACCACACCTTTAGCTCTTCACCTAAAAGGGAAGGGGCTAAGTTACAGGCCTCTTTGGGTTCAGGTTGCCTGTCTGCTGTATTGGAGTGGGGGGTTACCACATCTTGTAGTAAACACCCTTCTTCCACTCTTTCTTCTGTTAGCTGAGGAGCCACCCACTCAGGTTTAACAGTTGCCTGACTAGCCAGGACTTCTTGTGGGTCAGGTTGGACTTTATCAGGGCCATTTTTGGAGTTCTCCCCTACTGGAGCAGAATCTCCCTGGCTTGCTGTAACCTTGGCTAAAGGTTGTCCACCCCTCCTACTCTGTTTTCTTTTCTTCTTCTTCTGGGGCCTGCTTGCATTTACTGCAGAGGCAGGATTTCCAGAATCCTTGGGAGAGGACTGGCACTGGACCAGTTCCTCTCTTGGGCTCTGACTAACCTCTGGGTAGTCATTTCCAAGGAGACAATCAAGGGGGAGGTCTGTACTGACTACTACCCTTCTCCAGCTAAGAGTGCCACCCACTTCTATGGGCACTAAAGCCACAGGCCTCTTAGTGACCCTGTCTAGGCTAACTCTTACCCTGGCAGTCTCACCTGGGATGTACTGGTTCGAGAGCACCAGCCTGTCATGCACAATAGTGTGACTGGCACAAGTGTCTCTCAGGGCAGTGGTTGGGATTCCATTCACCAGTAGGTGGTGGAAGTGTCTACTTCCCTCTGGAATCTCCAACTCACCTGTTGGGCCCTGTTTCCAGTTGAAGGCTATGAAGACCTCCTCATCTGAGGAGTCATCTCCCATGGCTACACTGGTTACCCCTGGAATTTTGTTCTGGGGTTTGTTTTTGGGACAAGAAGTGTCCTTGGTGTGGTGCCCAGACTGTTTACAGTTGTGGCACCATGCCTTAGTGGCATCCCAGTTCTTACCCTGGTACCCACCTTTGTTTTGGGTTGTGTCTTGGGGCCCACCCACCTGTTCTGGTTTTTGGGGGCCTACAGAGGACTCTTTTTCTTTGTTTCTAGTGTCACCCACTTTCTCCTGGGGAGTTTTTGTAACCCCTTTCTTTTGGTCACCCCCAGTGGAAGTTTTGGTTACCCTAGTCTTGACCCAGTGGTCTGCCTTCTTTCCCAATTCTTGGGGAGAAATTGGACCTAGGTCTACCAGATACTGATGCAACTTTTCATTGAAGCAGTTACTTAAAATGTGTTCTTTCATAAACAAATTATAAAGCCCAACATAGTCACACACTTCATTTCCAGTTAACCAACCATCTAGTGTTTTTACTGAGTAGTCTACAAAATCAACCCAGGTCTGGCTCGAGGATTTTTGAGCCCCCCTGAATCTAATTCTATACTCCTCAGTGGAGAATCCAAAGCCCTCAATCAGGGTACCCTTCATGAGGTCATAAGATTCTGCATCTTTTCCAGAGAGTGTGAGGAGTCTATCCCTACACTTTCCAGTGAACATTTCCCAAAGGAGAGCACCCCAGTGAGATCTGTTCACTTTTCTGGTTACACAAGCCCTCTCAAAAGCTGTGAACCATTTGGTGATGTCATCACCATCTTCATATTTAGTTACAATCCCTTTGGGGATTTTTAGGATGTCAGGAGAATCTCTGACCCTATTTAAGTTGCTGCCACCATCGATGGGACCTAGGCCCATCTCTTTTCTTTCCCTTTCTATGGCTAGGAGCTGCTTTTCCAAAGCCAATCTTTTGACCATCCTGGCTAACAGGGGGTCATCTTCACTGGAGTTATCCTCAGTGATTTCAGAGGTGTTGGTCTCTCCTGTGAGGGAACCAGCATCTCTGACTATTATTTTTGGAGTCAGGGTTTGAGGGACCCTGTTCTCCCTAGATAGGACTGGTAGGGGGGAATTTTCCTCCAAGTCACTATCCTCTTCCTCTGAGTTGCCACCCTCAGAGGGGTTGGCCTTTTCAAACTCTGCCAAAAGCTCCTGGAGCTGTATTTTGGTAGGTTTGGGGCCCATTGTTATTTTCTTTATTTTACAGAGTGACCTTAGCTCCCTCATCTTAAGATGGAGGTAAGGTGTGGTGTCGAGTTCCACCACAGTCACATCTGTGCTAGACATTTTGCTTCTAAAAGTTGGAATACTTTTTAAGAATCTACAACTGGTTCTAGAATCTAATTCAAACTTTTACAAACTTTTAAGCTCTAAAAGAAATGCTAAACAGGATCTAACACAAGGCCCTAGCAGGTCTTTTAAGAATTTAGAAAACTTTTCAAATTGCAAAAATCAATTTCTAATGACAATTTTGGAATTTGTCGTGTGATCAGGTATTGGCTGAGTAGTCCAGCAAATGCAAAGTCTTGTACCCCACCGCTGATCCACCAATGTAGGAAGTTGGCTCTGTATGTGCTATTTCAAAGTAAGGAATAGCATGCACAGAGTCCAAGGGTTCCCCTTAGAGGTAAAATAGTGGTAAAAATAGATAATACTAATGCTCTATTTTGTGGTAGTGTGGTCGAGCAGTAGGCTTATCCAAGGAGTAGTGTTAAGCATTTGTTGTACATACACAAGACAATAAATGAGGTACACACACTCAGAGACAAATCCAGCCAATAGGTTTTTATATAGAAAAATATCTTTTCTTAGTTTATTTTAAGAACCACAGGTTCAAATTCTACATGTAATATCTCATTCGAAAGGTATTGCAGGTAAGTACTTTAGGAACTTCAAATCATCAAAATTGCATGTATACTTTTCAAGTTATTGACAAATAGCTGTTTTAAAAGTGGACACTTAGTGCAATTTTCACAGTTCCTGGGGGAGGTAAGTTTTTGTTAGTTTTACCAGGTAAGTAGGACACTTACAGGGTTCAGTTCTTGGTCCAAGGTAGCCCACCGTTGGGGGTTCAGAGCAACCCCAAAGTCACCACACCAGCAGCTCAGGGCCGGTCAGGTGCAGAGTTCAAAGTGGTGCCCAAAACACATAGGCTAGAATGGAGAGAAGGGGGTGCCCCGGTTCCGGTCTGCTTGCAGGTAAGTACCCGCGTCTTCGGAGGGCAGACCAGGGGGGTTTTGTAGGGCACCGGGGGGGACACAAGTCCACACAGAAATTTCACCCTGAGCAGCGCGGGGGCGGCCGGGTGCAGTGTAGAAACAAGCGTCGGGTTTGAAATGTTAGTCTATGAGAGATCTCGGGATCTCTTCAGCGCTGCAGGCAGGCAAGGGGGGGATTCCTCGGGGAAACCTCCACTTGGGCAAGGGAGAGGGACTCCTGGGGGTCACTTCTCCAGTGAAAGTCCGGTCCTTCAGGTCCTGGGGGCTGCGGGTGCAGGGTCTCTCCCAGGCGTCGGGACTTTAGGTTCAAAGAGTCGCGGTCAGGGGAAGCCTCGGGATTCCCTCTGCAGGCGGCGCTGTGGGGGCTCAGGGGGGACAGGTTTTGGTACTCACAGTATCAGAGTAGTCCTGGGGTCCCTCCTGAGGTGTTGGATCGCCACCAGCCGAGTCGGGGTCGCCGGGTGCAGTGTTGCAAGTCTCACGCTTCTTGCGGGGAGCTTGCAGGGTTCTTTAAAGCTGCTGGAAACAAAGTTGCAGCTTTTCTTGGAGCAGGTCCGCTGTCCTCAGGAGTTTCTTGTCTTTTCGAAGCAGGGGCAGTCCTCAGAGGATGTCGAGGTCGCTGGTCCCTTCGGAAGGCGTCGCTGGAGCAGGATCTTTGGAAGGCAGGAGACAGGCCGGTGAGTTTCTGGAGCCAAGGCAGTTGTCGTCTTCTGGTCTTCCGCTGCAGGGGTTTTCAGCTGGGCAGTCCTTCTTCTTGTTGCAGGAATCTAATTTTCTAGGGTTCAGGGTAGCCCTTAAATACTAAATTTAAGGGCGTGTTTAGGTCTGGGGGGTTAGTAGCCAATGGCTACTAGCCCTGAGGGTGGGTACACCCTCTTTGTGCCTCCTCCCAAGGGGAGGGGGTCACAGTCCTAACCCTATTGGGGGAATCCTCCATCTGCAAGATGGAGGATTTCTAAAAGTTGGAGTCACTTCAGCTCAGGACACCTTAGGGGCTGTCCTGACTGGCCAGTGACTCCTCCTTGTTGCTTTCTTTGTTCCCTCCAGCCTTGCCGCCAAAAGTGGGGGCCGTGGCCGGAGGGGGCGGGCAACTCCACTAAGCTGCAGTGCCCTGCTGGGCTGTGACAAAGGGGTGAGCCTTTGAGGCTCACCGCCAGGTGTTACCGCTCCTGCCTGGGGGGGGTGTTAGCATCTCCACCCAGTGCAGGCTTTGTTACTGGCCTCAGAGTGACAAAGGCACTCTCCCCATGGGGCCAGCAACATGTCTCTGGTGTGGCAGGCTGCTGGAACTAGTCAGCCTACACAGACAGTCGGTTAAGTTTCAGGGGGCACCTCTAAGGTGCCCTCTGGGGTGTGTTTTGCAATAAAATGTACACTGGCATCAGTGTGCATTTATTGTGCTGAGAAGTTTGATACCAAACTTCCCAGTTTTCAGTGTAGCCATTATGGTGCTGTGGAGTTCGTGTAAAACAGACTCCCAGACCATATACTCTTATGGCTACCCTGCACTTACAATGTCTAAGGTTTTGTTTAGACACTGTAGGGGCACAGTGCTCATGCACTGGTACCCTCACCTATGGTATAGTGCACCCTGCCTTAGGGCTGTAAGGCCTGCTAGAGGGGTGTCTTACCTATACTGCATAGGCAGTGAGAGGCTGGCATGGCACCCTGAGGGGAGTGCCATGTCGACTTACTCATTTTGTTCTCACTAGCACACACAGGCTTGTAAGCAGTGTGTCTGTGCTGAGTGAGGGGTCTCTAGGGTGGCATAAGACATGCTGCAGCCCTTAGAGACCTTCCTTGGCATCAGGGCCCTTGGTACTAGAAGTACCAGTTACAAGGGACTTATCTGAATGCCAGGGTGTGCCAATTGTGGATACAATGGTACATTTTAGGTGAAGGAACACTGGTGCTGGGGCCTGGTTAGCAGGGTCCCAGCACTCTTCTCAGTCAAGTCAGCATCAGTATCAGGCAAAAAGTGGGGGGGTAACTGCAACAGGGAGCCATTTCTTTACACAAGCCCCCCCCCAGCCCACAGGCCAGGAGACTCAGCCCAAGCTGGGAGAGTCTTCCTAGTCTGTCAGGCGAGGAAGAGTAGGAGAAATAGGCTGGTTAGTTGCAGGGCCTACTCTGCCTTACATCCTTCTGTTCAGGTCATTCCCTTTGGGGAACTGACCTACTTCCACAGTGATAGGACCTAGTCTGAATTGCCTCTTGTCTGCCTCTTCAATGTCTCCACCCATTCTTTCTATTTTGGTCTTAGAGGTATCCACCTCTGCTAACCTTATCTTGGCCAGGGTTACCCCTAGCTTACCCAGAGAGGTTACCCAGAGCTGGAGTAACCCCACCATGACTAATAGGGTCAGGGGGCCTAACTTGCTATTTGGCATGGGGTCAGACCACCATGCTAAGGATAGTGCAGCCATAAAGGCTAACACCCAGCAGAGGCCACTGACAGCTGTCAGTGCCCAGAACCACACCTTTAGCTCTTCACCTAAAAGGGAAGGGGCTAAGTTACAGGCCTCTTTGGGTTCAGGTTGCCTGTCTGCTGTATTGGAGTGGGGGGTTACCACATCTTGTAGTAAACACCCTTCTTCCACTCTTTCTTCTGTTAGCTGAGGAGCCACCCACTCAGGTTTAACAGTTGCCTGACTAGCCAGGACTTCTTGTGGGTCAGGTTGGACTTTATCAGGGCCATTTTTGGAGTTCTCCCCTACTGGAGCAGAATCTCCCTGGCTTGCTGTAACCTTGGCTAAAGGTTGTCCACCCCTCCTACTCTGTTTTCTTTTCTTCTTCTTCTGGGGCCTGCTTGCATTTACTGCAGAGGCAGGATTTCCAGAATCCTTGGGAGAGGACTGGCACTGGACCAGTTCCTCTCTTGGGCTCTGACTAACCTCTGGGTAGTCATTTCCAAGGAGACAATCAAGGGGGAGGTCTGTACTGACTACTACCCTTCTCCAGCTAAGAGTGCCACCCACTTCTATGGGCACTAAAGCCACAGGCCTCTTAGTGACCCTGTCTAGGCTAACTCTTACCCTGGCAGTCTCACCTGGGATGTACTGGTTCGAGAGCACCAGCCTGTCATGCACAATAGTGTGACTGGCACAAGTGTCTCTCAGGGCAGTGGTTGGGATTCCATTCACCAGTAGGTGGTGGAAGTGTCTACTTCCCTCTGGAATCTCCAACTCACCTGTTGGGCCCTGTTTCCAGTTGAAGGCTATGAAGACCTCCTCATCTGAGGAGTCATCTCCCATGGCTACACTGGTTACCCCTGGAATTTTGTTCTGGGGTTTGTTTTTGGGACAAGAAGTGTCCTTGGTGTGGTGCCCAGACTGTTTACAGTTGTGGCACCATGCCTTAGTGGCATCCCAGTTCTTACCCTGGTACCCACCTTTGTTTTGGGTTGTGTCTTGGGGCCCACCCACCTGTTCTGGTTTTTGGGGGCCTACAGAGGACTCTTTTTCTTTGTTTCTAGTGTCACCCACTTTCTCCTGGGGAGTTTTTGTAACCCCTTTCTTTTGGTCACCCCCAGTGGAAGTTTTGGTTACCCTAGTCTTGACCCAGTGGTCTGCCTTCTTTCCCAATTCTTGGGGAGAAATTGGACCTAGGTCTACCAGATACTGATGCAACTTTTCATTGAAGCAGTTACTTAAAATGTGTTCTTTCATAAACAAATTATAAAGCCCAACATAGTCACACACTTCATTTCCAGTTAACCAACCATCTAGTGTTTTTACTGAGTAGTCTACAAAATCAACCCAGGTCTGGCTCGAGGATTTTTGAGCCCCCCTGAATCTAATTCTATACTCCTCAGTGGAGAATCCAAAGCCCTCAATCAGGGTACCCTTCATGAGGTCATAAGATTCTGCATCTTTTCCAGAGAGTGTGAGGAGTCTATCCCTACACTTTCCAGTGAACATTTCCCAAAGGAGAGCACCCCAGTGAGATCTGTTCACTTTTCTGGTTACACAAGCCCTCTCAAAAGCTGTGAACCATTTGGTGATGTCATCACCATCTTCATATTTAGTTACAATCCCTTTGGGGATTTTTAGGATGTCAGGAGAATCTCTGACCCTATTTAAGTTGCTGCCACCATCGATGGGACCTAGGCCCATCTCTTTTCTTTCCCTTTCTATGGCTAGGAGCTGCTTTTCCAAAGCCAATCTTTTGACCATCCTGGCTAACAGGGGGTCATCTTCACTGGAGTTATCCTCAGTGATTTCAGAGGTGTTGGTCTCTCCTGTGAGGGAACCAGCATCTCTGACTATTATTTTTGGAGTCAGGGTTTGAGGGACCCTGTTCTCCCTAGATAGGACTGGTAGGGGGGAATTTTCCTCCAAGTCACTATCCTCTTCCTCTGAGTTGCCACCCTCAGAGGGGTTGGCCTTTTCAAACTCTGCCAAAAGCTCCTGGAGCTGTATTTTGGTAGGTTTGGGGCCCATTGTTATTTTCTTTATTTTACAGAGTGACCTTAGCTCCCTCATCTTAAGATGGAGGTAAGGTGTGGTGTCGAGTTCCACCACAGTCACATCTGTGCTAGACATTTTGCTTCTAAAAGTTGGAATACTTTTTAAGAATCTACAACTGGTTCTAGAATCTAATTCAAACTTTTACAAACTTTTAAGCTCTAAAAGAAATGCTAAACAGGATCTAACACAAGGCCCTAGCAGGTCTTTTAAGAATTTAGAAAACTTTTCAAATTGCAAAAATCAATTTCTAATGACAATTTTGGAATTTGTCGTGTGATCAGGTATTGGCTGAGTAGTCCAGCAAATGCAAAGTCTTGTACCCCACCGCTGATCCACCAATGTAGGAAGTTGGCTCTGTATGTGCTATTTCAAAGTAAGGAATAGCATGCACAGAGTCCAAGGGTTCCCCTTAGAGGTAAAATAGTGGTAAAAATAGATAATACTAATGCTCTATTTTGTGGTAGTGTGGTCGAGCAGTAGGCTTATCCAAGGAGTAGTGTTAAGCATTTGTTGTACATACACAAGACAATAAATGAGGTACACACACTCAGAGACAAATCCAGCCAATAGGTTTTTATATAGAAAAATATCTTTTCTTAGTTTATTTTAAGAACCACAGGTTCAAATTCTACATGTAATATCTCATTCGAAAGGTATTGCAGGTAAGTACTTTAGGAACTTCAAATCATCAAAATTGCATGTATACTTTTCAAGTTATTGACAAATAGCTGTTTTAAAAGTGGACACTTAGTGCAATTTTCACAGTTCCTGGGGGAGGTAAGTTTTTGTTAGTTTTACCAGGTAAGTAGGACACTTACAGGGTTCAGTTCTTGGTCCAAGGTAGCCCACCGTTGGGGGTTCAGAGCAACCCCAAAGTCACCACACCAGCAGCTCAGGGCCGGTCAGGTGCAGAGTTCAAAGTGGTGCCCAAAACACATAGGCTAGAATGGAGAGAAGGGGGTGCCCCGGTTCCGGTCTGCTTGCAGGTAAGTACCCGCGTCTTCGGAGGGCAGACCAGGGGGGTTTTGTAGGGCACCGGGGGGGACACAAGTCCACACAGAAATTTCACCCTCAGCAGCGCGGGGGCGGCCGGGTGCAGTGTAGAAACAAGCGTCGGGTTTGAAATGTTAGTCTATGAGAGATCTCGGGATCTCTTCAGCGCTGCAGGCAGGCAAGGGGGGGATTCCTCGGGGAAACCTCCACTTGGGCAAGGGAGAGGGACTCCTGGGGGTCACTTCTCCAGTGAAAGTCCGGTCCTTCAGGTCCTGGGGGCTGCGGGTGCAGGGTCTCTCCCAGGCGTCGGGACTTTAGGTTCAAAGAGTCGCGGTCAGGGGAAGCCTCGGGATTCCCTCTGCAGGCGGCGCTGTGGGGGCTCAGGGGGGACAGGTTTTGGTACTCACAGTATCAGAGTAGTCCTGGGGTCCCTCCTGAGGTGTTGGATCGCCACCAGCCGAGTCGGGGTCGCCGGGTGCAGTGTTGCAAGTCTCACGCTTCTTGCGGGGAGCTTGCAGGGTTCTTTAAAGCTGCTGGAAACAAAGTTGCAGCTTTTCTTGGAGCAGGTCCGCTGTCCTCGGGAGTTTCTTGTCTTTTCGAAGCAGGGGCAGTCCTCAGAGGATGTCGAGGTCGCTGGTCCCTTCGGAAGGCGTCGCTGGAGCAGGATCTTTGGAAGGCAGGAGACAGGCCGGTGAGTTTCTGGAGCCAAGGCAGTTGTCGTCTTCTGGTCTTCCGCTGCAGGGGTTTTCAGCTGGGCAGTCCTTCTTCTTGTTGCAGGAATCTAATTTTCTAGGGTTCAGGGTAGCCCTTAAATACTAAATTTAAGGGCGTGTTTAGGTCTGGGGGGTTAGTAGCCAATGGCTACTAGCCCTGAGGGTGGGTACACCCTCTTTGTGCCTCCTCCCAAGGGGAGGGGGTCACAGTCCTAACCCTATTGGGGGAATCCTCCATCTGCAAGATGGAGGATTTCTAAAAGTTGGAGTCACTTCAGCTCAGGACACCTTAGGGGCTGTCCTGACTGGCCAGTGACTCCTCCTTGTTGCTTTCTTTGTTCCCTCCAGCCTTGCCGCCAAAAGTGGGGGCCGTGGCCGGAGGGGGCGGGCAACTCCACTAAGCTGCAGTGCCCTGCTGGGCTGTGACAAAGGGGTGAGCCTTTGAGGCTCACCGCCAGGTGTTACCGCTCCTGCCTGGGGGGGGTGTTAGCATCTCCACCCAGTGCAGGCTTTGTTACTGGCCTCAGAGTGACAAAGGCACTCTCCCCATGGGGCCAGCAACATGTCTCTGGTGTGGCAGGCTGCTGGAACTAGTCAGCCTACACAGACAGTCGGTTAAGTTTCAGGGGGCACCTCTAAGGTGCCCTCTGGGGTGTGTTTTGCAATAAAATGTACACTGGCATCAGTGTGCATTTATTGTGCTGAGAAGTTTGATACCAAACTTCCCAGTTTTCAGTGTAGCCATTATGGTGCTGTGGAGTTCGTGTAAAACAGACTCCCAGACCATATACTCTTATGGCTACCCTGCACTTACAATGTCTAAGGTTTTGTTTAGACACTGTAGGGGCACAGTGCTCATGCACTGGTACCCTCACCTATGGTATAGTGCACCCTGCCTTAGGGCTGTAAGGCCTGCTAGAGGGGTGTTTTACCTATACTGCATAGGCAGTGAGAGGCTGGCATGGCACCCTGAGGGGAGTGCCATGTCGACTTACTCATTTTGTTCTCACTAGCACACACAGGCTTGTAAGCAGTGTGTCTGTGCTGAGTGAGGGGTCTCTAGGGTGGCATAAGACATGCTGCAGCCCTTAGAGACCTTCCTTGGCATCAGGGCCCTTGGTACTAGAAGTACCAGTTACAAGGGACTTATCTGAATGCCAGGGTGTGCCAATTGTGGATACAATGGTACATTTTAGGTGAAGGAACACTGGTGCTGGGGCCTGGTTAGCAGGGTCCCAGCACTCTTCTCAGTCAAGTCAGCATCAGTATCAGGCAAAAAGTGGGGGGGTAACTGCAACAGGGAGCCATTTCTTTACAGGGGGTAAACTAACATTCAAGCAAAGACCCCATTTCTAACAGTGTCATTCTTACTCCCCACTTCAAGCGTAACACAGCATAGGTCAGTATAAGGATGCACGATTGTTAGAACAGATGCCCAGTGCAGTACAAGGCATGGCGCCTTGAGCACAGATTTAGTGAGCTATATATCTCGATAAATTGTGTTGTTCAATGGAGGTTTCCTTTCAAAGGGTCTTAAAGCACGTTCATGTAACCGCTTTAAAAAAATGCATACCTGATCCTTCTTGAAAATTGGCAGTTAAAAACAACATATAAAAACAAAAAGTTGATCTCACTGTAAGAATTAAATATTGCGCTTCCTCACCAATGAGTTTATATAAGGTTATGGTAATTTTAGAAACACAGAAAAAGCATCCCCCATCCCTCAACTGGTGATGGATGTGAATATGCATTTACAGGCGCCAAATGTGGTGGCCACTGTAGGAAAATAGGATCTTTCTGACATGGTCGCCCCCACTTTTTGCCCGGTGTCAGTGTGTTTTGACTGTAGTACACTGGGATCCTGCTAACCAGGACCCCAGTGTCAGTGTTGTCTCCTCTAAATTTGATTGGTAAGTACTTCTTACACCTCACATTTGGCATACTGGTGTACCCATGTGAGTCCTTAGGTACCCAGGGCACTGGCACACCAGGTGTCACCCAAGGGCTGCAGCATGTATTATGCCACCCATGGGAGCCCATGCTAATTGTGTCTACAGGCCTGCCATTGCACCCCAGATACAAGGTTATCTTATATCCGGGTCACTGTACTCTGACCCTGCAAGTCACCCCTAGAGTAGGCCCTTCATCCCAAGGGTAGGGTGCATTGTTCTACGTTTAAGGGTACCCTTGCATGAGCAGAGGTACCCCTACAAACCCAACCCCAGACACCATTTTCTGGGATTTGTCAGTGTGGGGAATCCATTTTAAGGTATGTAGTGAACATTGGTCATCATGAGATGTCCACTTACATAATGGCTTCACCGAACCTAGTCATGTTTGGTATCAAACATGTTGGAATCATGCAACTACACTGATTCAAGTGTTAGTTGAATGATACCATGTACTTTGGGGGTTCCTTAGAGGATACCACGTTTGCCTGTACAGGCTGGCAGGGTCTGCGTGCAAGCCAGTGCTGCCGCTGACACCAACATTGCCCTGCCCTCCTGCTGCTGAGCTTATCTCAGGCATGGGAAGGCAGAACAAAGAATTTCCTGTAGAGGAGAGGTGTCAACACCTCTCCTTTAGAATTAGGTGTCTCTGGGCTAGGGTGAGGGTGCTCCTGAGGGCCACCAGACTACTTTGAAGGGCACATTTGGTGCCCTCCTTGCATAAACCAGTTTGCTCCACTGTAGGAGCCCCCGGATCCCACTCTGGCATGAAACTACACAAAGGACAGGGGAGTGCCCACCCCCTGTCCAGCTCCTCCCCTCAGGAGGTGGCCAGAGCTCTGCCAGGTGGCCACTTGATTCTGCCATCTTGGAAATAAGATGAGCAGAGGCCGCTGAGGGCATCTGACTGGCCAGTCCATCAGAGTATTGTCCCTGATTCCCCGATAAGTGGGTCACTGCAGAAGCTGCCCAACCACCTTCCTCTGTTACTTAAGGGCTCCCCTGAGGGTGGGGCTCTAGATTTGCCTGCAAGATTCTTCTTCAAGGCACGTCTGCTACTGGACACCGGATTCTGCTGCTGGACCTCACTGAGAACCAAGACAAGACTGCAACTGGTAGGAGGGCTTCTACTGCAACTTTGTCCCCAGTATTGCAAGGACTCTGCAACGTCCTTGGCCATGCATCCTCCAGAGTCACAAGGACTCTGTCTACATTAAGGACAACAAGAAGAAATCTCCCTTTGAGTGAAGGAGTCACTCCCCTGCATCCGCAGGCACCTCAGTGTTGACGACTGGTTTGTGGATCCTGTTGTCCCACGGACTCTTCAAGGCTCTGCAGTACAGGTGGTGGTACTGTGGCTCTCCAGAGATACGACCTGTCTTCTTTGCAACTGGTAAGATGTGGTCGCCTGTAGGAGCTGATTGGATGGAACCCCTGTGCACCTGTGCACCCCTGTGTCTGTTTGTTGTTGCCAAGGCTTGCTCGCCTGGCAAAACCTAGTTATTTACCTCTGGTGTTTCAGTACTTAAACAACCCTGAAGATCATTGAGTGTCAATCCTGGTTAGTTGTGGCTTTCACATCCCATTTGTTAGTATATAGTTTTTAACATATGGTAGTATAGCGGCTCATGTTACTTTATGCCTTTACCTACCTGTTTCTCAGTATATTTTTGTGCGTATATTTCTCCAGTTACCAGATATACCAAAGATAGGTTAGTGCATGTGTTTTAAATAAATAATACATTATTTTACTAACACTGGTGTGGTTCTTTCCTGTGTGAAGATCACTGACTGACTGTTCTGGTATTTGCAATTGCGTTATACCCTCTCCGATAAGCCTTATCTGCTCTCCACAGCTACCCTAGGAGAGATTTGGTTATTTGGAACCACTAACACTATCACTAAGGGTTACCTGGACTCAGTACAGAGTGCCTCACCTATAGGTGTATACCATATCTAAGCCAGCCTCCTACAGCCACCAAGTGGACCCATGTCAGCGGTCCCGGGTTTTTAGATCTTGCATTCTGGGACTTGTAGTTCCATGTTTACCAATTTTGTGATATGCTCAAAAACCAAAATATGAAAAGTGATGCAGGTTGACAAGCCAGAACTTGCTTATGGTGTCACGCCTGACATGGGGCCATCTGATAGCTAGGGTGCATTATTCATTCTGTGGCATGGCTGACAACTGTGTTAAGATTGAATCAGTAAATCTACCATTCTTCCTGGGTCTCTGGATCCGAACGACAGGTGACGATTGTATATATGAATTAATACACACCTAAAGTTTTAAAAAGATGCTAAGTAGCAGTGAGTGCTCAGACATTCAGACAGGCTCATTGGCTGCAATCACTTATGACATTGAACTGAAGAACACGTTGAAAATGATAAGTACTTTCACCTCGGTGAAAGGTACATAAGAGTTCGCTCAGATGTGAACACATGCTACAGGAACACTGGGATAAAATACGGCTCTTGTCCTGAGATAGTAAAAGTAATGCATTCAGTGTCTTGCCAGTTGGCATCTTCTGCTTGGTAGTTTTTATCTTCTACACTCCCCCACCAATAAAGTAAAACCCCTCTGTGAGCTCTGCACATGTGGTCCAGGACAGACCTTAACACCACTCAGGCTTAAAACTCTAGCGACGCCAGCAGGCTCCTCACCACTTTAAAATACACACACTAAACTCTCAGAAATTTGCATCCTTCAGAGATAACAAAGGCTTTGACAAAAGCACTGAAGTGGGGAATGGAGGCAGGGTGCCCAAGACTTGCACCGCAAAACTGAAAGTTCTGAGCCAGCCTGCTGAACAACCAATAATTCATTCATGTATGAAATGCAGACCGCCCTGATCAGACAAATGTTTACAGCAATCTGTTTTCCTGAGATGCCTCACACCTCGTTGTGAGTGATAATATCTTTTAAGGGAATGGGCTGAGGCGAGGGGTGAGGACGATAAAGCTTGAGCTGGGTACTGCTGAGCCTCTGGAGCCCACTGCTGTTTGTTTTCTTCAACCAAACAAAATTGCAAAGTTGTATTCTTTAAAGGTAACTTTCTTTTATTTTGCCAAGTTGTCTGCCCTCACTTTCCACTCATGTTTTCTTTTGTATGCTGGTGGGCGCTCTTCTCAGAAGATGGCAATTAAGTTGTTCAAAATATTGCAAAGTGACAGTGTTTCATTATTATGTGTAATCTGTGAAATGATGCCTTAACACCTAATCATGCACTACACCCCAATCCATCCCAATCAAATCCCCCCAACTACAATCCACCCCAATCCAACCCACTTTACCCCACACCAATCAACCTCACCTAAATCCAGTCCATTCCAACCCACCTTACTCCAGTCCTCCCTAAACACCCCTATCTAATCTGCCCCACTCTAATAAAAAATAATCTGCATCACTCCAAAGCAACCTGCACCACTCCAAAGCAATGTGCCCCACTCCGATTCGCCCTACTCTAATCAAAAACAATATGCAACACTCCAAAGCATTCTGCCCCAATCAAATTTGCCCCACTCTAATTAAAACAATCTTCACCACTCCAAAGCAATCTGCCCCACTCCAACCCAAAACAACAACCCAAAACAATCTGCCCTACTCCAATCTGCCTCACTCCAATCCAGAACAAACTGCCCCAATCCAATCCAAAATAATCTACCCTACTCCAATCTGCCCCACTCTCATCAAACACAATCTACAAATCTCCAAAGCGATCTGCCCCACTCAATGTGCCCCACTCTAATCAAAAACAATCTGCTCCATTCCAAACCAAAGCAATCTGCCCTACTTCAATTCGCCCCAATCTAATCTGCCCCAATCCAACCGAAAAGAATCTGCCCCACTCCAATCTGCCCTACTGCAATCTAGAACAATCTGCCCGACGCCAATCCAGAACAATTTGCCCCACTTTAATCTGCCCCACTCTAATCAAAAACAATCTGCTCCACTCCAATCCAAAGCAATCTGCCCCACTCCATTGCGCCCCACTCCAATCCAAAATAATCTGCTCCACTCCAATCCAAAACAATCTTCCCCACTCCAATCCGGCCCGCTCAAATTCGGTCCACTCCAATCCAAAACAATCTGCCCCACTCCAATTCAAAACAGTCTGCCTCACTCCAATCTAAAACAATCTGCCCCGGTCCTATCCAAAACAATCTGCCCCACTCCAATCCACCCTAATCCAAACTGCCCCACTCCAAATCAAAACAATCTGCCCCACTACTATGTGCGCTACTCTAATCAAAACAATCTGCACCACTTCTAAGCAATCTGCCCCACTCCAATTCTCTCCACTATAATTAAAAACTATATGCACCACTCCCATTTTCCCCACTGTCCTTAAAAACAATCTGTACCACTCCAATCCAAAACAATCTGCCCCACTCAAATCCAAAATAATCTGCCCCACTCCACTCCACTCCAAAGCAGTCTTCCCCACTCCAATTCGCCCCACTCTAATCGAAAACAATCTGAACCTCTCCAAAGTAATCTGCCCCAATCCAATTTCCATCACTGTCATCAAAAACAATCTGGACCACTCCAATCCAAAACAATCTGCCCCACTCCAGTTCGCCCCACTCCAATCCAAAGCAATCTACCCAACCCTAATCCAAAACAACCCCTCCCACTCCAATCCAAAACAATCTGCCCCACCTCCAATCCACAACACTCTAATAAAGAAAATCTTCACCATTCCAGAGCAATCTGCCCGCTCCAATGTACCCCACTCAAATCCAAAACAACCTGCCCCACTGCAATCTGTCCCACTCCAATCCAAAACAATCTGCCCCACTGCAATCTGTCCCACTCCAATCCAAAACAATCTGCCCCACTCCAAACTAAAACAATCTGCCCACTCCACTCCAAAGCAATATGCCCCACTCCAATCCAAACCAATCTGCCCTACTCCACTCCAAAACAATCTGCCCCACTACAGTTCACCCCACTTTAGTCAAAAACAATCTGCACCACTCCAAATCAAAACAATCTGCACCACTCCAATCCGCCCCACTCCAGTCCAAAACAATCTGCTGCACCTCAGTCCAAAACAAATTGCCACAATCTACCCCACTGTAGGAGGCTGGCCTGGCTTATAGTGGGTACCTGGTGGTACTTACAACTTGTGCCAGGTCCAGTTATGCCTTAGTAGTAGATTAGTAGTGTTCTAGCAGCTTAGGCTGATAGAGGTAGCTATACCAGAGCAGCTTAGGCTGAACTAGGAGACATGCAAAGCTTCTACTATACCACTTAAATCATATAGCACTATATCACAAGAATCACAATACTCAGAGTTACTAAAAATAAAGGTACTTTATTTTAGTGACAATGTGCCAAAAATATCTCAGAGGATATACTCCCTTAGGAGGTAAGTAAAATACACAAAATATACACACAAACCAAAATCAGGTAAGTAAACAGAAAAGTAGTGCAAACACTGTAGAATACAATAGGATGCAATAGGCCAAGGGGCAACAAAAACCATACACTAAGAACGTGGAATGCGAACCACTTAGGGACCCCAGGCCTAGTGTTGTGTGTAGAGGGTCTCTGTGAGTGTTAGAAAACACTAAGGGTGTCCAAGATACCCCACCCCAAGACCCTGAAAAGTAGGAGTAAAGTTACCCTACTTCCTCAGAAACACACTAAAGTCGTGATACGAGATTCTGCAAAGACCACAACTGACTGCAAAGCACTGAAGACGGATTCCTGGACCTGAGGACCTGTAAAGGAAGGGGACCAAGTCCAAGAGTCACGAAAGTGTATGGGGGGCAGGAGCCCACTAACCCCCGGAAGAAGGTGCAAAATGGCTGCCTCTGGGTGGAAGAAGCTGAAGATTCGGAAGACGCCAGGAATTTCTCCTTTGCACAGAAGATGTCCCACGGCGTGCTGGAGGATGCAGAGTTGTTTCCACGCAGAAAGACCGCAAACAAGCCTTGCTAGCTGCAAAGGTCGCGGTTGAAGAAAATGGGTGCTGCCTGGGCCCAGGAAGGACCAGGAAGTCGCCCCTTGGAGGAGGAGACAGAGGTGGCGCTCAGCAACACAGAGAGCCCATGCAGAAGCAGGCAGCACCCGCAGAAGAACTTGAACACAGGTTCAAGAAAATTGAGCACGGCGGTCGTCTCAACACTACAAAGGAGGGTCCCACGACGCCAGTAGTCAACTCAGCGAGTTGAACAATGCTGGACGGAGTGCTGGGGACCTGGGTTGTGCTGTGCACGAATGATTCCTTGCAAAAGTGCACAGAAGCCCTTGCAGCTGCAGTTCACGCAGTACAGAGGTTTACTGTCTGGCGTGGGGAGGCAAGAACTTACCTCCACCAAATTTGGACAGATGGACCACTGGACTGTCGGGGTCACTTGGATCCAGCTCTTGTGTTCCAGGGACCACGCTCGTCAAGATGAGAGGGGACCCAGAGGACCGGTGAAGCAGAAGTTTGGTGCCTGCGTTAGCAGGGTGAAGATTCCGTCGATCCACAGGAGATTTCTTCTTGGCTTCCAGTGCAGGGTGAAGGTAGACAGCCCCCAGAGCATGCACCACCAGGAAACAGTCGAGAAAGCTGGCAGGATTAGGCACTACAGTGTCGCTGGTAGTCTTCTTGCTACTTTGTTGCAGTTTTGCAGGCGTCCTGGAGCAGTCAGCGGTCGATCCTAGGCAGAAGTCGAAGAGGGAGATGCAAAGGAACTGTGGTGAGCTCTTGCATTCGTTATCTGAAGAGAAGCCCACAGGAGAGACCCTAAATAGCCCTCAGAGGAGGATTGGCCACCTAGTCAGTTAAGCACATATCAGGAGAGGTCTCTGACGTCACCTGCTGGCACTGGCCACTCAGAGGCCTTCATTGTGCCCTCACACCTCTGCATTCAAGATGACAGAGGTCTGGGACACACTGGAGGAGCTCTGGGCACCACTCCTGGGGTGGCGATGGACAAGGGAGTGGTCACTACCCTTTCCTTTGTCCAGTTTTGCACCAGAGCAGGAGCTGAGGGATCCCTGAACGGGTGTAGACTGGCTTATGCAAGGAGGGCACCATCTGTGCCCTTCAAAGCATTTCCGGAGGCTGGGGGAGGCTACTCCCCCCCAGCCCTTAACACCTATTTCCAAAGGGAGAGGGTGTAACACCCTCTCTCAGAGGAAATCCTTTGTTCTGCCTTCCTGGGACTGGGCTGCCCAGACCCCAGGAGGGCAGACGCCTGTCTGTGGGTTGGCAGCAGCGGTAGCTGCAGTAAAAACCCCAGAGAGCTAGTTTGGCAGTACCAGGGGTCCATGCTGGAGCCCAGGGGATGCATGGGATTGGCACCCCAATACCAGATTTGGCATGGGGGGACAATTCTGTGATCTTAGACATGTTACATGGCCATATTCGGAGTTACCATTGTGAAGGTACATATAGGTATTGACCTATATGTATTGCACGCGTGTAATGGTGTCCCCGCACTCACAAAGTCAAGGGAAATTGCCCTGAACTATGTGGGGGCATCTTTGTTAGTGCCAGGGTGCCCTCACACTTAGTAACTTTGCACCTAACCGTCACTAAGTGAGGGTTAGACATATAGGTGACTTATAAGTTACTTAAGTGCAGCGTAAAATGGCTGTGAAATAACGTGGACGTTATTTCACTCAGGCTGCAGTGGCAGTCCCGTGTAAGAATTGTCTGAGCTCCCTATGAGTGACAAAAGAAATGCTGCAGCCCATAGGGATCTCCTGGAACCCCAATACCATATACTAGGGAATTATAAGGGTGTTCCAGTGTGCCAATCAGAATTGGTAAAAATGGTCACAAAATGCACAAGGAAGATGCCAACCAGCCCAGCCCAGACGTTGATTGGAGACAGGCTGTAAAGCACAGATGGATTTTAAGTGCAGAGAAATGCTCACTTTCTAAATGTGTTATTTCTAACATGTAATATAAAAGCCAACCTCACCAATAAACAGGATTTTCTATTACCATTCTGGCCATATTAAATATGACCTGGTTACCCCTTTCTGATCAGAATCTACCACTCCAACAGTATATGAGCGTAGCCCTGATGCCATCCTATGAAAGGAGCAGGCCTCACAGTAGTGAAAAATGAATTTAGGAGCTTTCCACTACCAGGACATAATAAACACACATGTACATGTCCTGCCTTTTAACTACATAGTACCCTGCCCTATGGATTACCTAGGGCCTACCTTAGGGGTGATGTATATGTAGAAAAAGGGGAGTTTAAGACTTGGCAAGTACTTTTAAATGCCAAGTCGAAGTGGCAGTGAAACTGCACACACAGGCCTTGCAATGGCAGGCCTCACACATGCTTAAGGGGCTACTTATGTGGATGGCACAACCAGTGCTGCAGACCCAGTAGTAGCATTCACCTTACAGGCCCTGGGCACACGTAGTGCACTTTACTAGGGACTTACAAGTAAATCAAATATGCCAACTGGGGATGAACCAATGTTACCATGTTTAAGGGAGAAAGCATATGCACTTTAGCACTGGTTAGCAGTGGTAAAGTGCAGAGAGTCCTAAAACCAGCAAAAACAGTGTCAGAAAAGTGGAGGAGGCAGCCAAAAAGTGGGGGGATGACCACCTTAAGGCTGTCAGGTCTAACAGGATCACTGTCTGTTCCATGTCATGCTACTACAGCCAGAGCACCTCCTTTATATTGCCTCCTGGGACTTGTAGTGCTGCATTTAAAAGCAAAACTACCGGTATCAAGATACAAAGAATCAAAGTAGGACTGGCTGAACTTATAACATTTATAATGTTGGCTGCTTTGATGGAGGAGATGATCTCTTCAGCTTCATACAGGCCTGCTATGAAAAACTTAGTTTCTACAAATCTTATACATTGTCAAATAATAACAACATGTATACCACCAAATGTATACATTTATTATAGTTTTCACCCATCTCTTCAAATATCAGTCTATCAGATGTGCATATTGTGTCTTTTGGACTTTTTTGATTATGCAGGGTCTTTCCCAATCTTTTTGCCTCCTGCCTCCTATTTTTTCTGATGTGTTGCTGTTGGCTTTTGAACTCTGAGCACGTTACCACTGCTAACTAGTGCTAAAGTGCATATGCTCTCTGTGTAAATTGTATGGTTAATTGGTTTATCCATGATTGGCATATTTGATTTGCTAGGAAGTCCCTAGTAAAGTGCACTAGAGGTGCTAGGGCCTGTAAATCAAATACTACTAGTGGGCCTGCAGCACTGGTTGTGCTACCCGATAAGTAGCTCTGTAATCATGTCTCAGACCTGCCACAACAGTGTTGGTGTGTGCAGTTTTAACTGTAAATTTGACTTGGCAAGTGGATCCACTTGCCAGGCCTAAACCTTCCCTTTTCTTACATGTAAGTCACCCCTAAGGTAGGCCGTAGATAGCCCCAAGGGAAGGCTGCAGTGTATGGTTAATGTAGGACATATAGTAATGTGTTTTATATGTCCTGACAGTGAAATACTGCTAAATTTGTTTTTCACTGTTTCAAGGCCTGTCCCTCTCCTTGATTAACATAACATGGGGGCTACCTTTAAATATGATTAAAGTGTAGAGTCCCTTTGGGAGCGGATGGTCATGTGGAGTTTGGGGTCTCTGAGCTCACAATTTAAAAATGCATCTTTTAGTAAAGTTGATTTTAAGATTGTGTGTTTGAAAATGACACTTTTATAAAGTGAGCATTTTCTTGCTTATACCATTTTTGTGACTCTGCCTGTTTGTGGATTCCCTGCCCAGTTGGGCTGATTGCACCTTACACTAGACAGCGACACAAAGGGAGCTGGGGTGTAGTCTGCTTTTCCTGATGAGCCATCTCTGCTAGGAGGGAGGAGAGGAGTGTTCACTCACTCCTGAAAGGGCTGTGCCTGCCCTCACACAATGCAGTCCCCAACCCCCTGGTGAGTGTCTGGGGCCTGGCCTGGGCAAGGCAGGATTTCACAATCAAGAGAGACTTTGCTTTGACGTAGGCCTACTTCAAAGGAGAAAATGGGTATAAGAAGGGCACCCAAAACTACAGACTTTAGAACACTTCTGGAAACCAAGAAGAACCTCTGCCTGGAGAAGAGCTGAAGAGCTGAGGAAGAAGAACTGCCCTGCCTTTGACTGTGCTTTGTGGAGCTATCCTGCAGTTGCTGCTTCTGCCAGAGTAAGAGGGCAAAGACTGGACTTTCTGTGCCTTCCTTCTTGTGAAGATCTCTAAGGGCTTGATTTAGAGCTTTCCTCCTGTTGTTTGAAGTCTCAGGGACAGCAAAGACTTCTCTCTGCCAGCACCTGGAGTCTCTGGAGAGACTCCTACTCTGCCAAGTGGTGCCCATCCAGTACCTGGGACCTTGAAAGGAGATGCTGGCAGCCTAAGTGGAAGAAATCCACGCACAGACCGTCGTGCGGGCAAAAGATCGACGCAACTCTGATCTGCGTCTGAAAAATTGACATGCTGGTGGCTTCGCAGCTGAAAATCGACGCTTGTATGCAACGCGACCAGAAGATCGACTCCTGCAGCTGGAGAAACGACGCACAGCATCGCTGACGGAGGCTGGTGAGATCACAACCTGCGCTGCGTGGTTTTTGGACCATCGTGCGGCTGAATTTCTGACGCAAACACCAATGGGCGTGTAAAAACGGCACAAGGCCTGCCCGGACCCGAGAGTGCTGACCGGATCGATGCATCGCTCTCCTGCAGAGAGAAGAAACAATGCACGCCAACCCGACTAAAGGAGAAACGACGCAAGGTCTCGCTCGTTAGTGAAATCGATGCATAGCAAGCCCTTTTTGAAGCACTCTCGCCCGTGCGGGGTTATTTTTGACGCACCCAGATACATTTTCACGCTAACAGCATTAGCGTTGTGTTTAAAATTACATGAAGACTCTTTTTGCATTTTTAGTGACAACTTGACTTGTGTATTGTGCATTTTGGGCGTTTTGGTCTTGTTTTGTTTAGATAAATATTTTCTATTTTTCTAAACTGTGTTGTGTCATTTTGTAGTGCTTTCATTAAATTACTGTGTGTGTTGGTACAAATACTTTACACATAGCGCTCTGAAGTTAAGCCTTCCTGCTCGTGCCAAGCTACCCAGGGGGTAAGCAGGGGTTAGCTGAGGGTGATTCTCTTTTACCCTGACTAGAGTGAGGGTCCTTGCTTGGACAGGGGGTAAACTAACTTTCAACCAAAGACCCCATTTCTAACAGTGTCATTCTTACTCCCCACTTCAAGCGTAACACAGCATGGGTCAGTATAAGGATGCACTATTGTTAGAACAGATGCCCAGTGCAGTATAAGGCACAGATTTAGTGAGCTATATATTTCGATAAATTGTATTTTTCAACGGGGGTTTCCTTTCAAAGCGTCTTAAAGCACGTTCATGTAATCGCTTTAAAAAAATGCATAACTGATCCTTCTTGAAAATTAGCAGTTAAAAACAACACATAAAAACAAAAAGTTGATCTCACTGTAAGAATTAAATATTGCGCTTCCTCACCAATGAGTTTATATAAGGTTATGGTAATTTTAGAAACACAGAAAAAGCATCCCCCATCCCTCAACTGGTGATGGATGTGAATATGCATTTACAGGTGCCAAATGTGGTAGCCACTGTAGGAAAATAGGATCTTTCTGACATGGTCGCCCCCACTTTTCGCCCGGTATCAGTGTGTTTTGACTGTAGTACACTGGGATCCTGCTAACCAGGACCCCAGTGTCAGTCTTGTCTCCTCTAAATTTGATTGGTAAGTACTTCTTACACCTCACATTTGGCATACTGGTGTACCCCTGTGAGTCCCTAGTATATGGTACTTAGGTACCCAGGGCACTGGCACACCAGGTGTCACCCAAGGGCTGTAGCATGTATTATGCCACCCATGGGAGCCCATGCAAATTGTGTCTACAGGCCTGCCATTGCACCCCAGATATAAGGTTTACCTTATATCCGGGTCACTGTACTCTGACCCTGCAAGTCACCCCTAGAGTAGGCCCTTCATCCCAAGGGTAGGGTGAATTGTTCTACGTTTAAGGGTACCCTTGCATGAGCAGAGGTACCCCTACAAACCCAACCCCAGACACCATTTTCTGGGATTTGTAAGTGTGGGGAAGCCATTTTAAGGTATGTATCATGAGATGTCCACTTACATAATGGCTTCACCGAACCTAGTCATGTTTGGTATCAAACATGTTGGAATCATGCAACTACACTGATTCAAGTGTTAGTTGAATGATACCATATACTTTGGGGGTTCCTGTACAGGCTGGCAGGGTCTGCGTGCAAGCCAGTGCTGCCGCTGACACCAACCTTGCTCTGCCCTCCTGCTGCTGAGCGTATCTCAGACATGAGAAGGCAGAACAAAGAATTTCCTGTAGAGGAGAGGTGTCACAACCTCTCCTTTAGAAATAGGTGTCTCTGGGCTAGGGTGAGGATGCTCCTGAGTGCCACCAGACTACTTTGAAGGGCACATTTGGTGCCCTCCCTGCATAAACCAGTTTGCTCCTCTGTAGGAGCCCCCGGCTCCCACTCTGGCACGAAACTACACAAAGGACAGGGGAGTGCCCACCCCCTGTCCAGCTCCCCCCCTCAGGAGGTGGTCAGAGCTCTGCCAGGTGGCCACTTAATTCTGCCATCTTGGAAATAAGATGAGCAGTGGCCGCTGAGGGCATCTGACTGGCCAGTCCATCAGAGTATTGTCCCTGATACCCCTGATAAGTGGGTCACTGCAGAAGCTGTCCAACCACCTTCCTTTGTTACTTAAGGGCTCCCCTGAGGGTGGGACCCTAGATTTGCCTGCAAGATTCTTTTCCAAGGCACGTCTGCTGCTGGACACCGGATTCTGCTGCTGGACCTCACTGAGAACCAAGACAAGACTGCAACTGGTAGGAGGGCTCCTACTGCAACTTTGTCCCCAGTATTGCAAGGACTCTGCAACGTCCTTGCCAATGCATCCTCCATAGTCACAAGGACTCTGTCTACATTAAGGACAACAAGAAGAAATCTCCCTTGGAGTGAAGGAGTCACTCCCCTGCATCCGCAGGCACCTCAGTGTTGACGACTGGTTTGTGGATCCTTTTGTCCCACGGACTCTTCAAGGCTCTGCAATACAGGTGGTGGTACTGTGGCTCTCCAGAGATCTGACCTGTCTTCTTTGCAACTGGGAAGATGTGGTCGACTGTAGGAGCTGATTGGCCGGAAACCCTGTGCACCGTGTCTGTTTGTCGTTGCCAAGGCTTGCTCGCCTGGGAAAACCTAGTAACTTACCTCTGGTGTTTCAGTACTTAACCAACCCTGAAGATCGTTGAGTGTCAGTCCTGGTTAGTTGTGGCTTTCACGTCCCATTTGTTAGTATATAGTTTTTAACATATGGTAGCATAGTGGCTCATGTTACTTTATGCCTTTAGTTACCTGTTTCTAAGTATGTTTTTGTGCGTATATTTCTCCAGTTACCAGATATACCAAAGATAGGTTAGTGCATGTGTTTTAAATAAATAATACATTATTTTACTAACACTGGTGTGGTTCTTTCTTGTGTGAAGATCACTGACTGACTGTTCTGGTATTTGCAATTGCGTTATACCCTCTCCGATAAGCCTTATCTGCTCTCCACAGCTACCCTAGGAGAGATTTGGTTATTTGGAACCACTAACACTATCACTAAGGGTTACCTGGACTCAGTACAGAGTGCCTCACCTATAGGTGTACACCATATCTAAGCCAGCATCCTACAGCCACCAAGTGGACCCATGTCAGCGGTCCCGAGTTTTTAGATCTTGCATTCTGGGACTTGTAGTTCCATGTTTACCAATTTTGTGATATGCTCAAAAACCAAAATATGAAAAGTGATGCAGGTTGACAAGCCAGAACTTGCTCGTCGTATCACGCCTGAGATGGGGCCATCTGATAGTACGGTGCATTATTCATTCTGTGGCATGGCTGACAACTGTGTTAAGATTGAATCAGTAAATCTACCATTCTTCCTGGGTCTCTGGATACAAACAACAGGTGACGATTGTATATATGAATTAATACATACCTAAAGTTTTAAAAGGTGCCAAGTAGCCGTGAGTGCTCAGACATTCAGACAGGCTCATTGGCTGCAATTACTTATGACATTGAACTGAAGAACACGTTGAAAATGATAAGTACTTTCACCTCGGTAAAAGGTAGATCAGATTTTGCTCAGATGTGAACACATGCTACAGGAACACTGGGATAAAATGTGGCTCTTGTCCTGAGATAGTAAAAGTAATGCGTTCAGTGTCTTGCCAGTTGGCATCTTCTGCTGGGTAGTTTTTATCTTCTACACTCCCCCACCCATAAAGTAAAACCCCTCTGTGCTCTCTGCGCACGTGGCCCAGGACAGACCTTAACACCACTCAGTGCTCAGGCTTAAAACTCAAGCAACGCCTGCAGGCTCCTTCCCATTTTAAAATACACACATCAAGCTCTCAGAAATTTGCATCCTTCAGAGATAACAAAGGCTTTGACAAAAGCACTGAAGTCGGGAATTGAGGCAGGGTGCCCAAGACTTACACTGCAAAGCTGAAAGTTCTGAGCCAGCCCGCTGAACAACCAATAATTCATTCATGTATGAAATGCGGACCGCCCTGATCAGACAAATGTTTACAGCAATCTGTTTTCCTGAGATGCCGCACACCTCGTTGTGAGTGATAATATTTTTTAAGGGAATGGGCTGAGGGGAGGGGTGAGGACGGGTACTGCTGAGCCTCTGGAGCCCACTGCTGTTTGTTTTCTTCAACCAAACAAAACTGCAAAGTTTTATTCTTTAAAGGTAACTTTCTTTTATTTTGCCAAGTTGTCTGTCCTCACTTTCCACTCATGTTTTCTTTTGTTTTTGCTGGTGGGCGCTCTTCTCAGAAGATGGCAATTAAGTTGTTCAAAAGTTGTTCAAAATATTGCAAAATGACAGTGTTTCATTATTATGTGTAGTCTGTGAAATGATGCCTTAACACCTAATAATGCAGTACACCCCAATCCATCCCAATCAAATTTCCCCAACTACAATCCACCCCAATCCAACCCACTTTACCCCACACCAATCAACCTCACCTAAATCCAGTCCATTCCAACCCACCTCACTTCAGTCCTCCCTAACCACCCCTATCTAATCTGCCCCACTCTAATAAAAAATAATCTGCATCACTCCAAAGCAACCTGCACCACTCCAAAGCAATGTGCCCCACTCCGATTCGCCCTACTCTAATCAAAAACAATATGCAACACTCTAAAGCATTCTGCCCCAATCAAATTTGCCCCACTCTAATTAAAACAATCTTCACCACTCCAAAGCAATCTGCCCCACTCCAACCCAAAACAACAACCCAAAACAATCTGCCCTACTCCAATCTACCTCACTCCAATCCAGAGCAAACTGCCCCAATCCAATCCAAAATAGTCTACCCTACTCCAATCTGCCCCACTCTAATAAAAAACAATCTCCAAATCTCCAAAGCGATCTGCCCCAGTCAATGTGCCCCACTCTAATCAAAAACAATCTGCTCCACTCCAAGCCAAAGCAATCTGCCCTACTCCAATTTGCCCCAATCCAATCTGCCCCACTCCAACCCAAAAGAATCTGCCCCACTCCAATCTGCCCTACTGCAATCTAGAACAATCTGCCCCACGCCAATCTAGAACAATTTGCCCCACTTCAATCTGCCCCACTCTAATCAAAAACAATCTGCTCCACTCCAATCCAAAGCAATCTGCCCCACTCCAATTCGCCCACTTCAATCCAAAAGAATCTGCCCCACTCCAATCCAAAACGATCTTCCGCACTCCAATCTGGCCCGCTCCAATTCGGTCCACTCCAATCCAAAACAATCTGCCCCACTCCAATTCCAAACAGTCTGCCCCACTCCAATCTAAAACAATCTGCCCCAGTCCTATCCAAAACAATCTGCCCCACTCCAATCCACCCTAATCCAAACTGCCCCACTCCAAATCAAAACAATCTGCCCCACTCCTATGTGCGCCACTCTAATCAAAAACAATCTGCACCACTCCTAAGCAATCTGCCCCACTCCAATTCTCTCCACTATAATCAAAAACAATCTGCACCACTCCAATTCTTCCACTGTCATCAAAAACAATCTGCACCACTCCAATCCAAAACAATCTGCCCCACTCCAATCCAAAATAATCTGCCCCACTCCACTCCAATTTAAAACAATCTGCCCCCTCCACTCCAAAGCAATCTGCCCCACTCCAATCCAAACCAATCTGCCCTACTCCACTCCAAAACAATCTGCCCCACTACAATTCACCCCACTTTAGTCAAAAACAATCTGCACAACTCCAATCCAAAACAATCTGCACCACTCCAATCCGCCCCACTCCAGTCCAAAACAATATGCCGCACCTCAGTCCAAAACAAATTGCCACAATCAACCCCACTGTAGGAGGCTAGCCTGGCTTATAGTGGGTACCTGGTGGTACTTACAACTTGTGCCAGGTCCAGTTATGCCTTAGTAGTAGATTAGTAGTGTTCTAGCAGCTTAGGCTGATAGAGGTAGCTATACCAGAGCAGCTTAGGCTGAACTAGGAGACATGCAAAGCTTCTACTACACCACTTAAATCATATAGCACTATATCACAAGAATCACAATACTTAAAAGGTACTTTATTTTAGTGACAATGTGCCACAAATATCTCAGAGGATATACTCCCTTAGGAGGTAAGTAAAATACACAAAATATACACACAAACCAAAATCATGTAAGTAAACAGAAAAGTAGTGCAAACACTGTAGAATACAATAGGATGCAATAGGCCTAGGGGCAACAAAAACCATACACTAAGAAAGTGGAATGCGAACCACTTAAGGACCCAAGGCCTAGTGTTGTGTGTAGTTCTGTGAGTGTTAGAAAACACTCAGGGTGTCCAAGATACCCCACCCCAAGACCCTGAAAAGTAGGAGTAAAGTTACCCTACTTCCTCAGAAACACACTAAAGTCGTGATATGAGATTCTGCAAAGACCACAACTGACTGCAAAGCACTGAGGATTCCTGGACCTGAGGACCTGTAAAGGAAGGGGACCAAGTCCAAGAGTCACGAAAGTTTATGGGGGGCAGGAGCCCACTAACCCCCGGAAGAAGGTGCAAAATGGCTGCCTCCGGGTGGAAGAAGCTGAAGGTTCGGCAACAACGGAAGATGCCAGGAACTTCTACTTTGCACAGAAGATGTCCCACGGCGTGCTGGAGGATGCAGAGTTGTTTCCACGCAGAAAGACCACAAACAAGGCCTTCCTAGCTGCAAAGGTCACAGTTGAAGAAAATGGGTGCTGCCCAGGCCCATGAAGGACCAGGAGGTCACCCTTTGGAGGAGGAGACAGAGGGGGCGCTCAGCAACACAGAGAGCCCTCGCAGAAGCAGGCAGCACCCGCAGAAGAACTTGAACATGGGTTCAAGAAAACTGAGCACGGCGGTCGTCTCAACACTACAAAGGAGGGGCCCACGAGGCCGGTGGTCAACTCAGCGAGTTGAGCAATGCAGGATGGAGTGCTGGGGACCTGGGCTGTGCTGTGCACGAATGATTTCTTGCAAAAGTGCACAGAAGCCCTAGCAGCTGCAGTTCACGCAGTACAGACGTTTACTGTCTGGCGTGGGGAGGCAAGGACTTACCTCCACCAAATTTGGACAGATGGACCACTGGACTGTCGGGGTCACTTGGATCCAGCTCCTGTGTTCCAGGGACCACACCCGTCAAGATGAGAGGGGACCCAGAGGACCGCTGAAGCAGAAGTTTGGTGCCTGCGTTAGCAGGGGGAAGATTCCGTCGACCCACAGGAGATTTCTTCTTGGCTTCCAGTGCAGGGTGAAGGCAGACAGCCCCCAGAGCATGCACCACCAGGAAACAGTCGAGAAAGCCGGCAGGATTAGGTGCTACAATGTCGCTGGTAGTCTTCTTGCTACTTTGTTGCAGTTTTGCTGGCGTCCTGGAGCAGTCAGCGGTCGATCCTTGGCAGAAGTCGAAGAGGGAGATGCAGAGGAACTGTGGTGAGCTCTTGCATTCGTTATCTGAAGAGAAGCCCACAGGAGAGACCCTAAATAGCCCTCAGAGGAGGATTGGCAACCTAGTCAGGTAAGCACCTATCAGGAGGGGTCTCTGACATCACCCGCTGGCACTGGCCACTCAGAGGCCTTCATTGTGCCCTCACACCTCTACATTCAAGATGGCAGATGTCTGGGACACACTGGCAGAGCTCTGGGCACCACTCCTGGGGTGGTGATGGACAGGGGAGTGGTTACGCCCCTTTACTTTGTCCAGTTTCGCACCGGAGAGGGGGATGGGGGATCCCTGAAACGGTGTAGACTGGCTTATGCAAGGAGGGCACCATCTGTGCCCTTCAAAGCATTTCCAGAGGCTGGGGGAGGCTACTTCTCCCCAGCCCTTAACACCTATTTCCAAAGGGAGAGGGTGTAACAACCTCTCTCAGAGGAAATCCTTTGTTATGCCTTCCTGGGACTGGGACTGGGCTGTCCAGACCCCAGGAGGGCAGAAGCCTATCTGTGGGTTGGCAGCAGCGGTAGCTGCAGTGAAAACCCCAGAGAGCTTGTTTGTCAGTACCCGGGGTCCATGCTGGAGCCCCTGGGATGCATGGGATTGGCACCCCAATACCAGATTTGGCATGAGGAGACAATTCAGTGATCTTAGACATGTTACATGGCCATATTCGGAGTTACCATTGTGAAGCTAGATATAGGTATTGACCTTTATGTAGTGCACGTGTGTAATGGTGTCCCTGCACTCACAAAGTCCAGGGAAATTGCCCAGAACTATGTGGGGGCACCTTGGCTAGTGCCAGGGTGCCCTTACACTTAGTAACGTTGCACCTTACCTTCAGTAAGTGAGGGTTAGACATATAGGTGACTTATAAGTTACTTAAGTGCAGTGTAAAATGGCTGTGAAATAACGTGGACGTTATTTCACTCAGGCTGCAGTGGCAGTCCTGTGTAAGAATTGTCTGAGCTTCCTACGGGTGGCAAAATAAATGCTGCAGCCCATAGGGATCTCCTGGAACTCTAATACCCTGGGTACCTAGGTACCATATACTAGGGAATTATAAGGGTGTTCCAGTGTGCCAATCAGAATTGGTAAAAATGGCTACTAGCCTGCAGTGACAATTTTAAAGACAGAGAGAGCATAAGCACTGAGGTTCTGATTAGCAGAGCCTCAGTGACACAGTTAGGCACCACACAGGGAACACATTCAAGCCGCAAACTAGGAACACTGGGGTCCTGGCTAGCAGGATCCCAGTGAGACAGGCACAAACAAACTGACAGATAGAGTTTTCACTATGACCACTGGGGTCCTGGCTAGCAGGATCCATGTGAGACAGTAAAAACACCCTGACACATACTCACACACAGGCCAAAAGTGGGGGTAACAATGCTAGAAAGAGGCTACCTTCCTACACAACTCCGCCCACAAACAAAGGACAATAAGGCTAACCTTGGCCAGTTGAGTCTTTATTGTCTAAGTGGTGATAAGTGGAGAGTAGCTCTGCAATAGATTGGTTACTCCCTTTATCATCCACTGTATGGTTACTTCCCTGTGGGGATGTAAACCACCCTGTTTGGAGTTTTTTAGCTAGCCAACAATGTGAGGTTATATTTTCAGAGGTCCTATTAGTATGTTTTAGTTGAGAGCAGTGGGATTGGTCCACTGGGCTAATATCAAATGATGAGAATGCCAGACAGGGATGCTGTCTCAATAAAGCCATAGCTGGGCAAAACGTTTGTCCATATTGCTTTAAGAGAGAACAAGGTTGCTGTTCCTCTTGATTTAGAGCACGGCAGGGTTGCTGTCCTATAAGCTCCACACTAGGGCAAGGTTGTTGTCCTAAGTGTTGTGAGGCAGGGCAGGGCTGCTGCACTAAAGTTTCTCTGGGAGAGTTGGAGGGATGCTCCATGTTAACTAAAACAGTGCAATCTTTCACATCAGGATTAGTTATTCCACCGAGATGTACTTTCACCTAAGGGAGTACAGCTGTGGTAGCCGGTGGTTCCCTTGGTACAGGTTCCACCACAGGAGAGGTTTCTCCCACCACAGGACTGGTATCCTTAGTGGCAGGGTGGGTAGGGGATACTTTGATGCCCTCCTCACCTGTTGTTGGAGAAGGATCCTGAGATTTCAGGCCTTTTTGTCTCCTTTGCTTTTTCATTTCAGCTGAAATGAGAGGAAGCAATTCCTCAGGGATACCCAGCATGGACGCATGGGTCCTAAACTCTACCTCAGCCCAACCTGAGGTCTCTAGGTCATTACCTAAGAGACAGTCTACAGGTAAGCTAGGTGATACTACCACCTACTTAGGGCTAGTAACTCCACCCCATCTAAACTGAACTATAGCTAAGGGGAGGAACTAAGTGGAGTTATGGACATCAATAATCTTGTACTGTTGTCCTTTGAGGTGTTGTGCAGGAGACACTTGGTTCTCAGTCACCAAAGTGATACTGGTACCTGTGTCCCTGTAGGCCTGGGCCTCAACACTATTTATTAAAACTGACTGCCTGTACTTATCCATTGTAAGGGGACAAACAGCCAGTGTGGCAAGGCCAATGCCACCAGGTGTGACAGAAACTGTCTTGGGACTGACTACCCCAGTTCCTATGATGGACCCAAAAGTGAACCCAACTACACCCTTATTTTGACTGTTGCCAGCAGTTCCACCACTATTACCACTACTGCCAGGGGCACTAGAGTTTGATGTATTAGTGGTGGTAGGCTCAGGGGCTTTACCTGGGCCGAACGTAGCCCCTGGCCAATGGCCTTTATTTCTACACATATAGCACCAAGGCTTTTTAGTGTGTGTGGGTTGTGAAGAAGAGGAAGAAGATGATTTATCCCCACCCCCTGAAGAGTGTTTAGGATGTAAAGAAGGATCCTTGTTTTTACCTTTATCCTCATGCTTATCCTGAGATTACTCACCATCTTTCTTTTTGCCACCCTTGTCACCCCCTGTATGAGCTTTTCTGCTCACTCTTGTTCTGACCCATTTGTCTGCCTTCTTTCCCAATCCTTGGGGAGAGGTCAGATCTGAGTCTACCAAGTACTGGTGCAACATATCAGACACACAATTATTCAAAATATGCTCTCTCATGATTAGATTATATAGGCTTTCATAGTCAGTCACCTTATTGCCATGTAACCATCCCCCCAAGGCCTTCACTGAACAGTCTACAAAGACTGTCCAGTCTTGAGAGGACTCTTTTCTGGTATCTCTGAACTTTATCCTGTATTGTTCAGTGGTTAAGCCAAATCCATCTAAGAGTGCATCCTCCAAAGCTTTGTAGTTGTTTGCATCACTTTCTCTGACAGTAAGGAGCCTATCCCTTCCCAGTGAAAGATAGCCACAAGATGGCAGCCCACTGCCTTTGAGGAGGGACCAACTGTACCATACAGGCCCTCTCAAGTGCAGCAAACCATTTATTAATGCCACCCCCCCTTGTAGGGGGGGACTATCTTATGCAGGTTCCTAGAATCTTGTTCTCTTACAGGATTACTATCAAGGACACTGCTGCTGCCACCATGGGGAACTAACCCCAACCTTTGCCTTTCCCTCTCTACATCTAGAGATTTCCTGTCTAAGGCCAACTGCTGCTGTCTCAGCTTCAGTCTGGCCTCTTCCAACCTCAGCTTTCTGAGTTCCCTCTCTAGGGTGTTATCCTCAGGGTGGGAGGCTTCGGAAGTCTGAGACACAGAGGAAATGTGGGAATTGGCAGAGGTGGACCTGTCTCTAACTGGCTGGACTCTCGTTACCTGGCCTTTTGTAGTGAAAGGTGCCCTACTAGTGTGTGACCCCCTCCCACTACCAGTATCACTAGGTGGCCTGTTAGCTGGCAGGTCTTTGAATGAACCCTCCTCAGAGTCCTCAGGGCCCTACCCTGATTCTTGCTGGGTACCCCCCTCCTCTACCTCCTGATCCTGGGATGGGCCAGACTGGTTCTGGTCACTTTCTAGGAGAAGGCTAAGGAGAAGATCTTTGGTATGGTTCTTACCAATGCTTTAACCTCTTTTTATGCAGAGACTCCCCCCAAACATTTAAAGTTTATCCTACCATAGGTTGCCTGGACAACTGTTGGAGTAAGTTCTACTCCAGACATATTTGTTAGAAG
This sequence comes from Pleurodeles waltl, assembly GCF_031143425.1. Classification (NCBI taxonomy): domain Eukaryota; kingdom Metazoa; phylum Chordata; class Amphibia; order Caudata; family Salamandridae; genus Pleurodeles; species Pleurodeles waltl. Next base: position 342,052,399 of record NC_090438.1, read on the forward strand.
GGGTTTAGGACACAGAGAAAAAAGTTTAGAAACTTTTAGAGAAAAGAAAAAAAACTTTTCAAACTTTTCAAAACTTTTCGAAACTTTTCAGAAGCTTTTTAGAAAGTTTGTAGAAAGAGAGTTAAAATGTTTAGGTTAACTGTGTATATTTTTAAGTATTTGGAATATGTTTTCCTTATGAAAAGCACCAATGAAAAAGTGGTAAAGCAGTTACAAGTACTTATCCCACAGCTACAACACCAATTTAGGAGGCTGGCCTGGCTTATAGTGGGTACCTGATGGTACTTACACCTTGTACCAGGTCCAGTTATCCCTTATTAGTAGATTAGTAGTGTTCTAGCAGCTTAGGCTGATAGAGGTAGCTGTAGCAGAGCAGCTTAGGCTGAACTAGGAGACATGCAAAGCTCCTACTATACCACTTATATCATATAGCACTATGGGCCAGATGTAGCAAAGTTTTGCGAGTCACTAATGGCCCGATTCGCAATTTGCGACCTCGCAAAATCCGAAATGGGATGCAAAAATCCCATTTCCGAAGTGCAAATAGCGATGCGAGCCATTACCGACTCGCAAAATGTGCGACCTGATTTTGCGACCAGCAAATAGGAAGTCGCAATTTGCGAGTCGCAAACCATATGAAAAAGCCAGTTGCAAATTGCGACTAGTCGCAAAAAGCCCATTTTGCACATCCAGATGACCGCTGATTCAGAGCAGGTGTAACCAGAACCAAAGTATAAAAGGAGACCCAGAAGGCATCTGGGTTACTCAAAATGGCTGAACTGTATGTGATAGCATGGAGGAGGAGAGTCCACGCTGCGCAGCAGAGGAGGAGGAGGACGCAGAGACAGGAGAGGATATACCGAACCAGGCAGACACTATTCCAACAAACTGAGGAGGAGATTTATGACAAATATAGACTGAGCAGTGCAGCAATTTTAGAATTAATTGAACTACTCAATCCGCAGCTTGAACGACAGACAATGCGCGGCAGCGCCATCCCTACACATGTGCAAGTGCTATGCTCACTGCACCTCTTGGCCTCAGGTTGCTATTAGGGGGTGATTGCCGTGGCAGGTGGGGTATCCCAAAGTGCACTCTCACGATTCTTCAGATGTTTCCTAGATGCCATGCTCACACACATGTCCAGATACATATACCTACCCAGGATTGAGGCAGAAATGAACAGCACCAAGTTGGACTTCTAAAGAATTGCCAGCTTCCCCCATGTAATAGGGTGTGTGGACGGGACACATATACAAATCTGCCCTCCTGCATATCTGGAATATGTGTTCCGCAATAGGAAATGTACCCACTCACTAAACATCCAGGTGGTATGTGACGCCCATAATGTCATTACTGACATTGTAGCCAAATTTCCAGGGAGTACACATGACTCATACATATTCAGGCACAGTGGGATACACCAACTCCTAGAATGTGGGGAGTTTGGAGACGGATATCTATTAGGTATTGCTGAATACACCCTGAAGCCTTACATACAGGTCACTGTGGAAACCATCCATGCCCTGCTAACATTGCTTATTTTTGGCAAACAGGTGACAGTGCATATGCTCTAAGACCATGGATACTTACCCCGTACCTAACACCTGGCAATGAGAACGAGAGGCGTTATAACAGTGCCCATCGGCGGACCAGAACTGTCATCAAGAGGACCTTTGGATTGTTAAAGGCAAGATTCAGATGCCTCCACAAAGTGGAGGTGCACTCCAGTATGCCCCAGAAACAGCATTCAAGATTGTGGCCGCCTGTGCACTCCGACACAACATTGTCACCAGACGTGGGCTACATCTCACCCCTGAAGACACAGATTCGGAGGATGAGGAGCAAGAGCTACCACACCGACAGGCTGGGGATAGAAACATTGCAAATCAAGGCAGACAGAGACGGAACCACATTGCAACCCAATACTTTGGCAGGTACATGGCAACTGTTACCACACTCACTGATGTCAGACACACAGAGCCCAGTTGTGTAGTGGAACAATCAAAACCTTTTTATTTGTAAACTATATGGTGAAAGAAAAGTGCTGTCCGTTAAAGTCTGTACTTGTCCTAATGTTATGAGGACACATTAACATCATGTGCCTCATGAACCATGCTGTCTGGTGGCTCACACCCTCTTCCTTGTGCGCCCAGCATGGCTCATCCCTGGTGGGTCACCTGACCCCTGCCGTGCACTTCCACTCCTTAGCACATGGCACTCACTGGCAGACACACTACTTATTGCGGACCCCTCCTCACTGTCCTGAGGGGTCTCACCTGTGCCCCTTGCCACCTGCCTAGCTTCCATCAAGTCCACTGCGTGGCTGATGCGGCCAAGTCCACGTGCCACATCGCCCGCAAAGTGGCCAAGTTCAACCTGTAAGCTCACTGTCTGTCTAGACAGGCCAGTTGTGTTTGTTGCAAGACGCCCAATTGAAGCAGCCATGCGGTCAAATCGTGCCACTGTGTGGCGCTCCCTGTGCCTTGCATACTGTCTGTCTGCCACCAGTTCTGTCACAAGTTGGCGGATGGCCTGGGTGAGATCCCCCATATGTTTGTTCATTATAGTGAACTGCATGTTCACTTCAGCCAGCCCAGTGGTCATGCTGCTCTGCATCCTGTTTAATGTTCTTGAGATTGACCTCAATTGTCTATTTTGCAGGCGCTGACCATTGATGAGGGATGCCTCCATTCCTGCAAAGCCTACTTCCCCTATCTCCTCCTGGGGCACCGCCAGAACTCTGTGTCGGCGTCTGCGCCTTTGTCCTGCTGCTGACTCAGATCGACTTGCTGTGGGGCTGGGGCCAGGGGTTGTATCAGCTGCCCCCATTTCAGGTTCATGTTCCTGATAGGACTCTGGTGGTGTCCTGGTGGGCCCAGCAATTTCTGCAGCAGCCTCCTGCACTGTCTCTGGCCCATGCTCTCCTCCCTGCCTGTTGTCGCTGCTGGGGGTGTCTTGTGGGAGACCTGTGGGAATTAGGGAATACATTGTCAGTCTCTCACATCTGTTTTATGCCTCATAATAAACATTTGCCTATATGCTGACTACTGTACTACATTTCTCATAATGCACTATTGGAGAAGTGTGGCTCAATGGTTAGAGTGGCAGACCCTGAAGCAGAGATCTGGCTCAAGACCAGGGTTCAAGTCCCGCTTCGGCAGGTCTTGGGCTCAATTCCCCTTGACCAGATAATTCTCGCCTCAGTGCCTAATCTAATTCATGGGTCCCACTCTGCAACTCTGGGCAATAGCTTGCTTAATCTCCACAACGGCCCCAACAGCGCTTGGATGCCTGGCTTTACCCTGGGGGTGCTCAGGAGTGGGCGCCTCACAGGGAAAAGCCAGGAGGGGTTCCATAGCGGTATGAGTACAGTGCCTTGAGACCCTAACGGGTGAGTAGTGCGCTATACAAGTGCTAATTTACATTTACACTATTCTAGAGGTTGCTTGACTTGAATGGAGCTAGTCTGGTGGTGCTTGCTGCTGTGTACTGGGAGAGCGTGTATACTGCATTTGTGGGTGTGAATGCGTATCTCATGGTACTTACTTTTGGATGTCCCTGGCGCAGAACTGTCCACTTCTCCCATTCCAATTACGGCCTCAGGTTCCAGGGTCTGCTCGACCATTGCTTCCATGGCTGTTGGTGGTGGGACAGTGGATGGGCCTCCTCCGGTGCCCCTAATCTCTCTCAGGCGCTCTGCTACCCTCTCCTTTGTCCTGGAGCTCAGGTCATACCACCTTTTCTTGATTTCCTCAAGGGTGCGGTGGCTCACCCCTATGGCATTAATCCGTTCCTGAATTTGCTGCCAAATCATCTTCTTTTCAGTGTCTGGGACACTCATGGCTGCCTTCCCAAACAGTTTGTTGTGGTGCAGGCAACATTCCTCTGTAAGCACCTCTTTGTCTGAAAATTTGAGCTTTCTTCTCCTTCCAGCACTGCCTGTCTCCTCCATTGTACCAGCAGGTCCTCTCTCCTGGGTGTTGCACAGCAGTTTGGAAAGGGTGTGGTCCTCCCTCCTCCCAGGTGTATTTGATGATTCCTGGTTCTGATGTCATCACCAAGAGCCAGGAAGTGAATTTCCAAACTGTTGTGCAGCACCTGCAGGCAATTTGCGAGTCAGCCGCAATTTGCGACACCCTTCTCGCAATTTGCGACCTCGCTAAAAGCGAACTCACAAAATGCGGTGCAACACATTTGCGAGTCACAAATTGGTGTCGTACTTTTTTCTTGGATTCCATTTTGCGAGTCGGAAATTGCGATTCGCATTGAATCGCTATTTTCGACTCGCAATTTTTCAGCTATGTACATCTGGCCCCTATATCACAAGAATCACAATACTCAGAGTTACTAAAAATAAAGGTACTTTATTTTAGTGACTATGTGCCAAAAATATCTCAGAGGATATACTCCCTTACGAGGTAAGTAAAATAAACAAAATATACACACAAACCAAAATCAGGTAAGTAAACAGTTAGAAAAGTAGTGAAAACACTGTAGAATACAAAAGTATACAATAGGCCTAGGGGCAACACAAACCATAAACTAAGAAAGTGAAATGTAAACCACTTAGGGACCCCAGGCCTAGTGAAGTGTGTAGAGGGTCACTGGGAGTGTTAGAAAACACTAAGGGTGTCCAAGATACCCCACCCCAAGACCCTGAAAAGTATGAGTAAAGTTACCCTACTTCCCCAGAAACACACTAAAGTCGTGATAGGAGATTCTGCAAATACCACAACTGACTGCAAAGCACTGAAGACGGATCCCTGGACCTGAGGACCTGTAAAGGAAGGGGAACAAGTCCAAGAGTCACAAAAGTGTCCGGGGGGGGGGCAGGAGCCCACTAAACCCCGGATGAAGGTGCAAAATGGCTGCCTTCAGGTGGAAGAAGCTGAAGATTGTGCCACAACAGAAGATGCCAGGAACTTCTACTTGGCACAGAAGATGTCCCACGGCGTGCTGGAGGATGCAGAGTTGTTTCCATGCAGAAAGACCGCAAACAAGCCTTGCTAGCTGCAAAGGTCACGGTTGAAGAAAATGGGTGCTGCCTGGGTCCAGGAAGGACCTGGAGGTCGCCCCTTGGAGGAGGAGACAGAGGGGGTGCTCAGCAATACAGAGAGCCCACGCAGAAGCAGACAGCACCTGCAGAAGAACTTGAACACAGGTTCAAGAAAACTGAGCACGGCTGTCGTCTCAACACTACAAAGGAGGGTCCCACGAATCCGGTGGTCAACTCAGTGGGTTGAACAATGCAGGACAGAGTGCTGGGGACCTGGGCTGTGCTGTGCATGAAGGATTCCTTGCAAAAGTGCACAGAAGCCCTAGCAGCAGCAGTTCATGCAGTACAGAAGTTTACTGTCTGGAGTGGGGAGGCAAGGACTTACCTCCACCAAATTTGGACAGATGGACCATTGGACTGTCGGGGTCACTTGGATCTAGCTCTTGTGTTCCAGGGACCATGCTCGTCGAGATGAGAGGGGACCCAGAGGACCAGTGAAGCAGAAGTTTGGTGCCTGCGTTAGCAGGGGGAAGATTCTGTCGACCCACTGGAGATTTCTTCTTGGCTTCCAGTGCAGGGTGAAGGTAGACAGCCCCCAGAGCATGCACCACCAGGAAACAGTCGAGAAAGCTGGCAGGATTAGGCGCTACAGTGTCGCTGGTAGTCTCCTTGCTACTTTGTTGCAGTTTTGCAGGCGTCCTGGAGCAGTCAGTGGTCGATCCTTGGCAGAAGTCGAAGAGGGAGATGCGAGGAACTCTGGTGAGCTCTTGCGTTTGTTATCTGAAGAGAAACCCACAGGAGAGACCCTAAATAGCCCTCAGAGGAGGATTGGCCACCTAGTCAGGTAAGCACCTATCAGGAGGGGTCTCTGATGTCACCTGCTGGCACTGGTCACTCAGATGCCTTCATTGTGCCCTCACACCTCTGCATTCAAGATGGTAGAGGTTTGGGACACACAATAGGAGCTCTGGGCACCCCAGGGACAGGGGAGTGTCCACTCCCCTTTCCTTTGTCCAGTTTCGCGCCAGAGCAGGGGCTGGGGATCCCTGAACTGGTGTAGACTGGCTTATGGAAGGAGGGCACCATCTGTGCCCTTCAAAGCATTTCCAGAGGCTGGGGGAGGCTACTCCTCCCCAGCCCTTAACACCTATTTCCAAAGGGAGAGGGTGTAACACCCTCTCTCAGAGGAAATCCTTTGTTCTGCCTTTCTGGGACTGGGCTGCCCAGACCTCAGGAGGGCAGAAGCCTGTCTGTGGGTTGGCAGCAGCGGTAGCTGCAGTGAAAACCCCAGAGAGCTGGTTTGGCAGTACCCGTGTCCAAGCTGGAGCCCTGGGGATGCATGGGATTGGCACCCCAATACCAGATCTGGCCAGGGGGGACAATTCTGTGATCTTAGACATGTTACATGGCCATATTCGGAGTTACCATTGAGAAGCTACATATAAGTATTGACCTATATGTATTGCACGCGTGTAATGGTGTCCTCACACTCACAAAGTCCAGGGAAATTGCCCTGAACTATGTGGGGGCACCTTGGCTAGTGCCAGGGTGCCCTCACAATTAGTAACTTTGTACCTAACCTTCACTAAGTGAGGGTTAGACATATAGGTGGCTTATAAGTTACTTAAGTGCAGTGTAAAATGGCTGTGAAATAACGTGGACGTTATTTCACTCAGGCTGCAGTGGCAGTCCTGTGTAAGAATTGTCTGAGCTCCCTATGAGTGGCAAAAGAAATGCTGCAGCCCATAGGGATCTCCTGGAACCCCAATACCCTGGGTACCTAGGTACCATATACTAGGGAATTATAAGGGTGTTCCAGTGTGCCAATCAGAATTGGTAAAAATGGTCACTAGACTGCAGTGACAATTTGTTAGACAAAGAGAGCATAAGCACTGAGGTTCTGATTAGCAGAGCCTCAGTGACAGAGTTAGGCACCACACAGGGAACACATTCAGGCCACAAACTATGAGCACTGGGGTCCTGGCTAGCAGGATCCCAGTGAGACAGGCAAAACAAACTGACAAATAGGGTTTTCACTGTGAGCACTGTGGTCCTGGCTAGCAGGATCGCAGTGAGACAGTGAAAACACCCTGACATATACTCACACACAGGCCAAAAGTGGGGGCAACAATGCTAGAAAGAGGTTACCTTCCTACACCCACTCCAGTCCAAAACAATCTGCCCCATTACAATCCAGAACAATCAGCCCCACTTCTATTCACCCCACTCTAATCAAAAACACTGTGCACCACTCCAATCTGAAACAATCTGTCCGACTCCAATCCAAAACAATCTGCCCCACTCCAATCCATAACAACCGGCCCCACTCCAAACCAAAACAATCTGACCCACTCCAATCCAGAATATTCTGCCCCACTCCAATCCAAAACAATCTGCCCCACTCCAGTCTGCCCTCCTCCAATCCAAAACAACCTGCCCTCTCCAATCCACAGAAATCTGTCCCACTCCAATACGACCCACTCCAATCCAAAGCAACCTGGACCACTCCAGTCCAAAATGATCTGCCTCACTCCAATCCGAAAGGATCTGCCCAACTCCAATCCCAAACAATATGCCCCACTCCTATCCAAAACAATCTACCCCACTACGATCTGCCCACCTCCAATCCAAAGCAGTCTGCCCCACACCAATCTGCCCCACTGTAATACAAAACAATCTGCCCCATTTCAACACAAAACAACCTGCCCCACTCTAATCCATTTCAATCAGCCCCACTCCAGTCTGGCCCACTTTAATGCAAAACAATCTGCTGTGTTTCAACCAACCCCATTGCAATACCAAACAACTCAGCCCAATCCAAAACATTCTGCCCCATTCTAATCCAATCCACCTCACCCCAATCTAACTCATTCTATCCCAATTCACCCCACTCCAATCAACCACAATCCACCCCAATGCAATCCAGTCCACCCCACACCAATCCACCCAATCCAGTCCAGTCCAATCTACCCCACTCCAATCCAAGACACCTCACTTCAATCCACAACACCCCAATCCCCTCCAGTCCAGACCAACCCACTCAAGTCCACCCTAATCCAGTTCAATCCACCCCACTCCAATCCAACCCACCCCACTCCACTCCAACCCACCACAATCCAACCCACCACACTCCAATCATCCCTCCACACTCCAAACACCCTACTCTACTCCAGTCCAAACAAACCCCACTCCAATCAAGTCTACCGCTACCTAATCCACCTCACTCCAATACAATCCACTTTAATCAACCCCACTCAGTCCAGTCCACATTAATCCACCCTACTCCAGTCAAATCCACTGCACTTTAAATCACCATAATCCACGCCACTTCTATCCAGTACACCCCTCTCCAATCCAGTCAACCCCACACCACTTCAATCCACCCCACATCATTCCAGTCCACCCCAATCCACTCCAATCCACACCACCCCAATCCAATCCACCCAACTCAGTCCGATCCACCCTATCACACCCACGTCCAACCCATCGCACCCTAATCCACCCCATCACACCCTAATCCACCTCCTCTCAATCCAATTCACCCCACTTACTGCAGTTCACCCTACTCAATCCAGTCCAGCCCACCCCAACCTAACCCATTCCAATCAATTCCAGTGCTACATAATCCACCCCACTCAAATACAATCCACTTTAATCCACCCCACTCAGTCCAGACCACTTTAATCCTCTCTACTCCAATCAAGTCCACCCCACTCCAAGCCACCTAAATCAACCCTCTTCAATCTAGTACACCCTTATGCAAAAAATCCACCCCTCTCCAATCCAATCCAATCCACCCCACCCTAAACCAATCCGACCCACCCTAAACCAATTCACTCCACCCCAATCCACTCCTATCCAATCCAATCCACTTCAATCCAAACTCCCCACCCCAATCCACCTCAACCCTATCTACCTCATCCCAGTCCACCCCACTCAATCCAGTCCACCCCACTCCAGTCTGTTCCACTCCAGTCAGGTCCAATTCAACCCATTCCAATCCAATCCACCTCACCTCAGTGCAGTCCTCCCCAGTCCTATCCATTGATCAATCCAAGACCAATCCACCCCATCCCAATCCAATCCACCCCACCCCAATCCTTCCCGCCCCATTTCAATCCACTCCACCCCACTCCAACCCACCTCACTCCGATCCACCCCACTCCACTCCAGCCTACCCCATCTCAGTTCAGTCCACCACACTCCAATCCATTCAGCCTACCCCACTCCACTCCATCCAACACAATCCACTCCACCCCAATCCAAACCACCCCAGTCCAATCCAATCCACCCACTCCAATGCAATCCAATCCACCCACCCCACTGCACTCCAATCCACACCACCTCCATGCAATCCACCCCAATCCAACACATCCCGCCCTAATTCAATCCATCTACTCACTCCAATCCACCACTCTTCTCCAGTCCACCCACTCTATCCCAGTCAAATCCAGTCCACCCCACCCCATCCCAGTCCGCCACATTCCAATCCATCCAGGCCATCCTAATCCGATTTAGCCCACCCCAATCCACCCCACCCCAGTCTAATCAACCCAACTCTAGTCCAATCTAATCCACCCCACTCTAGTCCCATCCACCCCACTCCACTATTATCCAATCCACACCTATCACTCCAATCCAATTCACCCACTCCAATCTAATTCACACCACTCAAACCCACCCCAATCCCATCCACCTCACCTCATTTTAGTCCATTCCACTCCACTCCAATCCACCCTACATGGATTCACCCCACTCCACTCAATGCACCCCATTCTAATCCAATCCATTCCACCCCATTCTATTCAACTCCAATACACCCCACTACCTCAATCCACTCCAACCCACCCTATTCCACCCCACTCCATTTCACTCTGCAACGTTGTGCCACTGAACCCTACTCCCCTCTACGACACTCTAACCCTCCTACTCCACTCTGACATTCAAACAAATCCACTCCACCCCCGTACACCACACTGACACTTCACACCACTAACTTTTAGCCATGCTGAACAAGAGCCATAGTGGTGTACAACATGGCAAAACATATTGCCCAAGCCAATAGCTCTTGTACAGGCGAGACCTATTGGCTTGGCCAATACTTGTTCTGTTTGCCAGCAACAACCTCCATGAATAGAAGTTGGTGACTCCCTTGCCCATAGGCTTGGGCATCAGTACTGTCAATGTGAGAGGGGGAGGGTCAGTTGACTCCCCTAGTACGGTAACCTCCGTAGTTAAAAACAGATTGTATGTGTCCCGTTACACAGGGACAGAGGAGGGGTACACTTCAGTCAGCAGTGGTACCGAGACAGAACGCCAGGCCCCTGGCTCCAACGTAAATCACCACAAGCAATGGAACCAGAACATAGCAGTAGTAAACAAATGCTAATCAAGGAATAAACAAGGGGCGCCTCACACCAGAGGGCCGAGGAGCATGACAAACATATGTTTCAAGACGCTGTAACTGAGGGGGCTTCAAATCTTTCAGGCGACAAATCTACTATGTAGATATATGGTATAGAAAAGTGGAACGAACGGATATAATCGACGGATCTACTCAGGGCTTTAGTATCTGTCATATTTGTTAAATCACAGAGTCAGTATATTAATGTAGATGCCATAGGCACAACTACATATATAACGCAAACACAGGTGTGTTGCTTTACAAAATGAAAGCGATGTCTGGATAGAAGAGCAGAGTATCGAAAGGAAGTGGGTCGTGGTGAAACACACACCTGCTACTTGCCAAGTGTAGAAAAGAAAGAAATGAGTGCAACACCTGTAATTGTCAGATCGGCCCGAATTCTATTTTAAAACACGTGTGATCAGACCAACCATCAATCTTGTGGTGAACCATGAACACATCCGTAGCAACAGCAGCTCTCTTTTAAATAGCTATGCTCTCTTATAGTTGAAGGAGTGTCAAGAGAAATTAACTAAGCCAAGGTGTATGCCACAGTGAGATCTGGTTAGACAGTTACAAAGAGGATAAACATTTACAACAACGCCTTTCAGTATGTTGCATTAGCCGACCTCAATTGTGCGTGTACACAACACTTATATTACTTTTATTTATTTTTAAGAATGGAAACTGAAGATCAAGACCATTTTTTGTGCAAACCTGGTCCAGGAATTAGGTACGGCTGACATGACTCATGCTAAGCATCGTATGCCTTGTCGGGTTTTTAAAATCTTCTTCAGTCAGGTTCAAGTCAAGTTCAAATTTGTTTCTCCTATCTGGAGCAGTAACTTCTGAAAGTCCCCATTCGGCCCATCTTGTTGGAACTAGGAGTATCGCAAGGTTTCTGGTTAGAGCAGCTGAGGTGATTGATGATATTATCACATCCCAGTAGAGTTGCAAAATTAAAATGGAAATCCAAACTTGGGAACGTTCAAAAAGAAGAGAACGGGCTTTTACGCAGTTAATCCAGGATTAGATGTTTGGTGAATAATAGGGCAACTGCAGTCACACAGCAAAATTAATGCTACCTTATAGCGTTAAGGCAATAACATAAAAAACGTACCTTGTGTGTAGGAAGCACTTCGAGAAAATGTTAACAAACAACAGTCTAAAATAAGTGCGAGATATGCAGCTAGCATTGTTATAAAGAATCAAGTGAGTGATTGAGGAGGAAATATGTTCCTTAGGAAGATCCAACGAAAATACTAAGTGAAGGCAGAAACTTCAGGGAGAATAAGAGCATTTCAGTGTTAATGGGCAAGAAGAGAACGTTCAGAAACAGGAATCAACTCTGGGGTTGCAGAGTAATGAGTTAAAGCTATGAAGTTGAGCAGATTGTTGGAGGGTGAGTTAACGGGAATAATGAAAATAAAATCAAGGCAAGATCAAGGATGCACTCTAACCAAAGAAGACGGATGATACAGAACAACAGAGGGAAAGCCGAGCCATTGTAAGAAGGCAAGAAAGGACTAAGGCCCATATTTATACTTTTTTAGTGCCGCATTTTACGCCGCTTTTTGACGCAAAAGTGGCGCAAACGTACAAAATACAATTGTGTTTTGTAAGTTTGCTCCATTTTCGCGTCACAAAATTACGCAAATGCGGTGCTAAAAAAAGTATAAATATGGGCCTAAATGTGAGAAGTAGGTGGTAGAAGGGATAGTGTGTTAACTACAGCAGCGAAAGCTCATGGCAATCTGTTCCATGTTTCTGGGAGATGGAGTGTCATGGAAGATACTCAGGTCTCAGTTCTCGCGGTATAGAATACCAGACAATACCAATGTGCCCGCTATTTTTTTTCCTCTATGTGCAACAATAAAGGTGTTCCGTGCACTACAGCTAAAGGCTGCATGTACTGAAGACAAGCAATAACTTCATATGCAGGGCATGTGTGGTGTGCAACCTACCAATATCAGTGGCATATTAAGGGTGCCATGTGCCCTAAAGCAAGTAAAATGAAAATGCCCCCCTTACCTTTGGGTTAGTCTTAACAGATGCTGGCGCAGGTGTCTTTAATAAAGTTTATTAATGAGTGTTTAAGTATTTTGAATAATGAGTTTATGTAGACAATGAAATAACGTAGAAAAATAATGCACGCATGTGAAAATGTGACCTCGAAGAATGGCCACCAATGTTCACGAAATGTACTAATAAATGATTAGTACATATGAAAAGTGAAAAGGTATTGGATTAATGCAGTAGAAGTATGCTTTAACTTTATTAATTGTAGGCCTTAACTTAGCAAGCGTCTTGGCCTATTTTGCTAGGCCTCATGCAGAAGCTGTATTTCTTAGCAGTTAATAAAAATGCTGACAGAGTGATATAAACTGTGAAATGTCCATTGTATTGTTAAATGTGCTTAACAGAAACTTTTTCGTGAGAATTGACTGCTAGGAGATGATGTTCCTGCTTAATGTAACATTTTATGTGTAGTGTGGGTGAGACTGACTGACAAGAACAGTTAAGATACTGACTGGAGTGGAAGCTGCAACAATATTGTTACCTGACAAGCCGGATGATGAGAACATTGTGAAGTGAACCAATAACTGCATGAGAACATAGAAATATTAGAATTCATAGATATGGTATAAAATATTATTGAATAAAGCATAAACATACGACTAACTGACCAATAGGATATTAGGGGATAGTTTAGGTGACTTTGATATGGGCAGTGGCAGAGGGAAAAGACTTCAGACTTATTCAGATTTTGAGAGACTCCAGAACTTTAGGAGAGGGAGAAATTTTACAGATTTTAGGAGAGAGACATTCATTCCAACATTGGGCCCATATTCCCGGACTGAGAGCCTGATGCCTTGCTGATCGACTGATGACCTGAGGATGAAGACTGATTGTGCTTTGCTGACCCATATCGAGGATAGGTATAACTCAATAAAACTGTGATTATAATGCATTTTTGCTTTTTCTTTCTAGCTACCAACTGCGCTGTTCTGTCTATGAGTCTGTTATAGTTAGATGTTTTTTCGAAATTTGTGTTACTAAATTATTTTGCATGAAGCCCAACATTCGGATGCTAATCTGATGTTAGTTGAGGATTCTGATTTATGATGGAAAAGACCAATGCTTGATGGATTTCTCTTCTTAACTACATGTATTACATTTCATTAACGCAGCTGACTCTGCTATTGATTTGCACTGTAACTCTAGAATGTGTCGTGGTTCAAGCCTTGATTAGATTAATTTTCTTCCGCTGCTTTGGACAGCCAGTGCTGTTTTGTATGTGTTTCATTTGATTTTGAGATTAATCTACATGACCTTAGCATTGTTAATATAGGGAAATAAACTTACTAAACTTTTACTAAAGGTGTGGTTATTCATGGCTGAAAGGTCATGGTGCATGACAAATACTGACTCCATTGATTATTGATTGTATTGATTACTAATGATTTATGATTATTGTGCATTGATTATTGATTATATACTAGAGCTATGGTAAGAACTTCTTAATTGAGAGTTAAAAGGTTCATCGACCTATTTGTGTCCCCTTGTAAGTATACTTATTAAGGTCTGATGCGCTAACAGTTATGGTAGCAGACTGATGGTTAGTCTCCTTAAGAGATTGCCATAGATGTTCGGTACAGAGTGATGACAATTATGATAGCAGTTTGATGAGTTGGTCCTTTTGAGAGCCATTATTATTGAGATTTGGATTTTGTTTTTCAATGATGACATTTGGAGAGAAAATGATGTTCCCTTCAGCCCATAAATGACTTTCCTAGATCCTGGATCCTGCTAACGGTTGTTTTAGGATGTTCCCGGCATTCTAGTGATAGAGTGAGAGAAATAGGTTGCGCTTGCACAGCGTATGCAAATCACAGGTGAATTGTGAGGTTTGTGAGAATTTTAGGGAGTTTGCATACTCCAAATGAATTTGTAGTAGCAGTGTGCATACTCCGCAGTGTGAGAGCAGGGAAGTCGTCGAACTTCATATGTGTGTGGTGCTTTGTGCTCAAAATTGTCCACGTGGTTGTTGATGTACGGACCCTGTGTGGTCTAAGACTCCGGAGTATATTGAAAAGTGTATGAGACACTTTTCAATATACTCCAGAGTGCATGTTGTAATTTGTCTGGTTTAGTAGGTTGATCGGGCGTGGTCAACAAGTCGGTGTGTGAGTTAAAGTGGGCAAGAGAAAATTTTGACTGAGATTTGGTGAGTACTATGTGCACCAGGACAGACCCATTGATCAGTTGAGAGTAAAATTTGCGGGTCGAATTTTGCTTGCAAATCTGGGAGACCGAGAAAGAGAAATAGCTGTAAGTGCGGAAAGAGCCATCAGTGGTTTCTGAAGCAATTGTGTTACCTTTCCTGTAGTAAACCAGCAGATTTGTTTTTTGGTGTTCAGTTTTTGATTAGTGCTCACAATATTTTGCATTAGTTTTGTGTAGATTGAAGTTTAGGAGGACGAGCCACAAGACTTTGTCAGCTGTAGTACGTGTGAATGAAACGTCATTGGAGCCGTGCTGGGATAGGTTGGTTAGTTAGAAGGGTCGCGCACGGATTGGCAGCCGTCCGTGAGAGGCAATTGGTTGAGGACGTGGGTGAAAGTAACCATGGGATTAAAAGTAATTTCCTGATTCGATTTTGAATAAAAAAAAGTGGAAAAGATGAAGTTTTTCAAAGCTTTGAGAAGTGCGGAGATACGTATATTAGGGTGAGTGTAGGCAAGCCTACACTGCCTGAGAATACACTGGCTTACATTGTAATAGAAGAGAGAGGTGTCGTGCCATGTCTTTGGTTGAAGCAATGGTGCAAATTGACAGAGAAAGATGGTGTAGGAAGTTGGCTCTGTATGTGCTATTTCAAAGTAAGGAATAGCATGCACAGAGTCCAAGGGTTCCCCTTAGAGGTAAAATAGTGGTAAAAATAGATAATACTAATGCTCTATTTTGTGGTAGTGTGGTCGAGCAGTAGGCTTATCCAAGGAGTAGTGTTAAGCATTTGTTGTACATACACATAGACAATAAATGAGGTACACACACTCAGAGACAAATCCAGCCAATAGGTTTTTGTATAGAAAAATATCTTTTCTTAGTTTATTTTAAGAACCACAGGTTCAAATTCTACATGTAATATCTCATTCGAAAGGTATTGCAGGTAAGTAGTTTAGGAACTTCAAATCATCAAAATTGCATGTATACTTTTCAAGTTATTCACAAATAGCTGTTTTAAAAGTGGACACAGTGCAATTTTCACAGTTCCTAGGGGAGGTAAGTATTTGTTAGGTTAACCAGGTAAGTAAGACACTTACAGGGCTTAGTTCTTGGTCCAAGGTAGCCCACCGTTGGGGGTTCAGAGCAACCCCAAAGTCACCACACCAGCAGCTCAGGGCCGGTCAGGTGCAGAGTTCAAAGTGGTGCCCAAAACACATAGGCTAGAATGGAGAGAAGGGGGTGCCCCGGTTCCGGTCTGCTTGCAGGTAAGTACCCGCGTCTTCGGAGGGCAGACCAGGGGGGTTTTGTAGGGCACCGGGGGGGACACAAGCCCACACAGAAATTTCACCCTCAGCAGCGCGGGGGCGGCCGGGTGCAGTGTAGAAACAAGCGTCGGGTTTGTAATGGCAGTCAATGGGAGATCTAGGGATCTCTTCAGCGCTGCAGGCAGGCAAGGGGGGGGGGTTCCTCGGGGAGACCTCCACTTGGTCAAGGGAGAGGGACTCCTGGGGGTCACTCCTCCAGTGAAAGTCCGGTCCTTCAGGTCCTGGGGGCTGCGGGTGCAGGGTCTCTCCCAGGTGTCGGGACTTAGGATTCAAAGAGTCGCGGTCAGGGGAAGCCTCGGGATTCCCTCTGCAGGCGGCGCTGTGGGGGCTCAGGGGGGACAGGTTTTTGTACTCACAGTCTTAGAGTAGTCCTGGGGTCCCTCCTGAGGTGTTGGATCGCCACCAGCCGAGTCGGGGCCGCCGGGTGCAGTGTTGCAAGTCTCACGCTTCTTGCGGGGAGCTTGCAGGGTTCTTTAAAGCTGCTGGAAACCAAGTTGCAGCTTTTCTTGGAGCAGGTCCGCTGTCCTCGGGAGTTTCTTGTCTTTTCGAAGCAGGGGCAGTCCTCAGAGGATGTCGAGGTCGCTGGTCCCTTTGGAAGGCGTCGCTGGAGCAGGATCTTTGGAAGGCAGGAGACAGGCCGGTGAGTTTCTGGAGCCAAGGCAGTTGTCGTCTTCTGGTCTTCCTCTGCAGGGGTTTTTCAGCTAGGCAGTCCTTCTTCTTGTAGTTGCAGGAATCTAATTTTCTAGGGTTCAGGGTAGCCCTTAAATACTAAATTTAAGGGCGTGTTTAGGTCTGGGGGGTTAGTAGCCAATGGCTACTAGCCCTGAGGGTGGGTACACCCTCTTTGTGCCTCCTCCCAAGGGGAGGGGGTCACAATCCTAACCCTATTGGGGGAATCCTCCATCTGCAAGATGGAGGATTTCTAAAAGTTAGAGTCACCTCAGCTCAGGACACCTTAGGGGCTGTCCTGACTGGCCAGTGACTCCTCCTTGTTGCTTTCTTTGTTCCCTCCAGCCTTGCCGCCAAAAGTGGGGGCCGTGGCCGGAGGGGGCAGGCAACTCCACTAAGCTGGAGTGCCCTGCTGGGCTGTGACAAAGGGGTGAGCCTTTGAGGCTCACCGCCAGGTGTTACAGCTCCTGCCTGGGGGAGGTGTTAGCATCTCCACCCAGTGCAGGCTTTGTTACTGGCCTCAGAGTGACAAAGGCACTCTCCCCATGGGGCCAGCAACATGTCTCTGGTGTGGCAGGCTGCTGGAACTAGTCAGCCTACACAGACAGTCGGTTAAGTTTCAGGGGGCACCTCTAAGGTGCCCTCTGTGGTGTATTTTACAATAAAATGTACACTGGCATCAGTGTGCATTTATTGTGCTGAGAAGTTTGATACCAAACTTCCCAGTTTTCAGTGTAGCCATTATGGTGCTGTGGAGTTCGTGTTTGACAGACTCCCAGACCATATACTCTTATGGCTACCCTGCACTTACAATGTCTAAGGTTTTGTTTAGACACTGTAGGGGTACCATGCTCATGCACTGGTACCCTCACCTATGGTATAGTGCACCCTGCCTTAGGGCTGTAAGGCCTGCTAGAGGGGTGTCTTACCTATACTGCATAGGCAGTGAGAGGCTGGCATGGCACCCTGAGGGGAGTGCCATGTCGACTTACTCGTTTTGTCCTCACTAGCACACACAAGCTGGCAAGCAGTGTGTCTGTGCTGAGTGAGAGGTCTCCAGGGGGGCATAAGACATGCTGCAGCCCTTAGAGACCTTCCTTGGCATCAGGGCCCTTGGTACTAGAAGTACCAGTTACAAGGGACTTCTCTGGATGCCAGGGTCTGCCAATTGTGGATACAAAAGTACAGGTTAGGGAAAGAACACTGGTGCTGGGGCCTGGTTAGCAGGCCTCAGCACACTTTCAATTGTAAACATAGCATCAGCAAAGGCAAAAAGTCAGGGGGCAACCATGCCAAGGAGGCATTTCCTTACACAACCCCCCCCCCAAACGAAAGAGGATGAGACTAACCTTTCCCAAGAGAGTCTTCATTTTCTAAGTGGAAGAACCTGGAAAGGCCATCTGCATTGGCATGGGCAGTCCCAGGTCTGTGTTCCACTATAAAGTCCATTCCCTGTAGGGAGATGGACCACCTCAACAGTTTAGGATTTTCACCTTTCATTTGCATCAGCCATTTGAGAGGTCTGTGGTCAGTTTGAACTAGGAAGTGAGTCCCAAAGAGGTATGGTCTCAGCTTCTTCAGGGACCAAACCACAGCAAAGGCCTCCCTCTCAATGGCACTCCAACGCTGCTCCCTGGGGAGTAACCTCCTGCTAATGAAAGCAACAGGCTGGTCAAGGCCATCATCATTTGTTTGGGACAAAACTGCCCCTATCCCATGTTCAGAGGCATCAGTCTGCACAATGAACTGCTTAGAATAATCTGGAGCTTTTAGAACTGGTGCTGAGCACATTGCTTGTTTCAGGGTGTCAAAGGCCTGTTGGCATTCCACAGTCCAGTTCACTTTCTTGGGCATTTTCTTGGAGGTGAGTTCAGTGAGGGCTGTCACAATGGATCCATATCCCTTCACAAACCTCCTGTAATACCCAGTCAAGCCAAGGAATGCCCTGACTTGAGTCTGGGTTTTTGGAGCTACCCAGTCCAGAATAGTCTGGATCTTGGGTTGGAGTGGCTGAACTTGGCCTCCACCTACAAGGTGGCCCAAGTAAACCACAGTTCCCTGCCCTATCTGGCATTTGGATGCCTTGATAGAGAGGCCTGCAGATTGCAGAGCCTTCAAAACCTTCTTCAGGTGGACCAGGTGATCCTGCCAGGTGGAGCTAAAGACAGCAATATCATCAAGATAAGCTGTGCTAAAGGACTCCAAGCCAGCAAGGACTTGATTCACCAACCTTTGGAAGGTGGCAGGGGCATTCTTTAAACCAAAGGGCATAACAGTAAACTGATAATGCCCATCAGGTGTGGAGAATGCTGTTTTCTCTTTTGCTCCAGGTGCCATTTTTATTTGCCAGTACCCTGCTGTCAAGTCAAAGGTACTTAAGAATTTGGCAGCACCTAATTTATCTATGAGCTCATCAGCTCTTGGAATTGGATGAGCATCTGTCTTGGTGACAGAATTGAGCCCTCTGTAGTCTACACAGAACCTCATCTCTTTCTTTCCATCTTTGGTGTGAGGTTTGGGGACTAAGACCACTGGGCTAGCCCAGGGGCTGTCAGAGCGCTCAATTACTCCCAATTCCAGCATCTTGTGGACTTCCACCTTGATGCTTTCCTTAACATGGTCAGACTGTCTAAAGATTTTGTTTTTGACAGGCATGCTGTCTCCTGTGTCCACATCATGGGTACACAGGTGTGTCTGACCAGGGGTTAAGGAGAAGAGTTCAGGAAACTGTTGTAGGACTCTCCTACAATCAGCTTGCTGTTGGCCAGAGAGGGTGTCTGAGTAGATCACTCCATCTACTGTGCCATCTTTTGGGTCTGATGACAGAAGATCAGGGAGAGGTTCACTCTCTGCCTCCTGATCCTCATCTGTTACCATCAACAGATTCACATCAGCCCTGTCATGGAAGAGCTTAAGGCGGTTCACATGGATCACCCTCTTGGGGCTCCTGCTTGTGCCCAGGTCCACCAGGTAGGTGACCTGACTCTTCCTTTCTAGCACTGGGTAAGGGCCACTCCATTTGTCCTGGAGTGCCCTGGGAGCCACAGGCTCCAGAACCCAGACTTTCTGCCCTGGTTGGAACTCAACCAGTGCAGCCTTTTGGTCATACCAAAACTTCTGGAGCTGTTGGCTGGCCTCAAGGTTTTTGGTTGCCTTTTCCATGTACTCTGCCATTCTAGAGCGAAGGCCAAGTACATAGTCCACTATGTCCTGTTTAGGCTCATGGAGAGGTCTCTCCCAGCCTTCTTTAACAAGGGCAAGTGGTCCCCTTACAGGATGACCAAACAGAAGTTCAAAGGGTGAGAATCCTACTCCCTTCTGTGGCACCTCTCTGTAAGCGAAAAGCAGACATGGCAAGAGGACATCCCATCTCCTTTTGAGTTTTTCTGGGAGCCCCATGATCATGCCTTTTAATGTCTTGTTGAATCTCTCAACCAAGCCATTAGTTTGTGGATGGTATGGTGTAGTGAATTTATAAGTCACTCCACACTCATTCCACATGTGCTTTAGGTATGCTGACATGAAGTTGGTACCTCTGTCAGACACCACCTCCTTAGGGAAACCCACTCTGGTAAAGATACCAATGAGGGCCTTGGCTACTGCAGGGGCAGTAGTCGACCTAAGGGGAATAGCTTCAGGATACCTGGTAGCATGATCCACTACTACCAGGATATACATATTTCCTGAGGCTGTGGGAGGTTCTAGTGGACCAACTATGTCCACACCCACTCTTTCAAAGGGAACCCCCACCACTGGAAGTGGAATGAGGGGGGCCTTTGGATGCCCACCTGTCTTACCACTGGCTTGACAGGTGGGGCAGGAGAGGCAAAACTCCTTAACCATGTTGGACATATTGGGCCAGTAGAAGTGGTTGACTAACCTCTCCCACGTCTTGGTTTGTCCCAAATGTCCAGCAAGGGGAATGTCATGGGCCAATGTTAGGATGAACTTCCTGAACAGCTGAGGCACTACCACTCTCCTAGTGGCACCAGGTTTGGGGTCTCTGGCCTCAGTGTACAGGAGCCCATCTTCCCAATAGACCCTATGTGTTCCATTTTTCTTGCCTTTGGACTCTTCAGCAGCTTGCTGCCTAAGGCCTTCAAGAGAGGGACAGGTTTCTTGTCCCTTACACAGCTCCTCCCTTGAGGGTCTCCCTGGGCCTAAGAGCTCAACCTGATAAGGTTCAAGCTCCAAAGGCTCAGTTCCCTCAGAGGGCAGAACTTCTTCCTGAGAAGAGAGGTTCCCTTTCTTTTGCTGTGTTGTAGTTGGTTTCCCAACTGACTTTCCTGTTCTCTTGGTAGGCTGGGCCATTCTTCCAGACTCCAGCTCTACTTGTTCACCCTGTGCCTTGCACTGTGCTCTTGTTTTCACACACACCAGTTCAGGGATACCCAGCATTGCTGCATGGGTTTTTAGTTCTACCTCAGCCCATGCTGAGGACTCCAGGTCATTTCCAAGCAGACAGTCCACTGGGATATTTGAGGAGACCACCACCTGTTTCAGGCCATTGACCCCTCCCCATTCTAAAGTAACCATTGCCATGGGATGTACTTTTCTCTGATTGTCAGCGTTGGTGTCTGTGTAAGTTTTTCCAGTCAGGTATTGGCCAGGGGAAACCAGTTTCTCTGTCACCATGGTGACACTGGCACCTGTATCCCTCAGGCCCTCTATTCTAGTCCCATTAATTAAGAGTTGCTGTCTGTATTTTTGCATGTTAGGCGGCCAGACAGCTAGTGTGGCTAAATCCACCCCACCCTCAGAAACTAGAGTAGCTTCAGTGTGGACCCTGATTTGCTCTGGGCACACTGTTGATCCCACTTGGAGACTAGCCATACCAGTGTTACCTGGATGGGAGTTTGGAGTGGAACCTTTCTTGGGACAGGCCTTGTCTCCAGTTTGGTGTCCATGCTGTTTACAGCTATGACACCAGGCCTTTTTGGGATCAAAGTTTTTACCCTTGTACCCATTGTTTTGTGAAGAGGCTCTGGGCCCACCCTCCTGTGCAGGTTTTTGGGGGCCTGTAGAAGACTCTTTACTATTTTTAGTTTTGGTTGTCTCATCACCCTTCCCCTGGGGAGTCTTTGTGACCCCTTTCTTTTGGTCACCCCCTGTTGAAGTCTTGGACACCCTTGTCTTGACCCAATGGTCCGCCTTCTTTCCCAATTCTTGGGGAGAAATTGGTCCTAGGTCTACCAGATGCTGATGCAGTTTATCATTGAAACAATTACTCAATAGGTGTTCTTTCACAAATAAATTGTACAGCCCATCATAATTACTTACACCACTGCCTTGAATCCAACCATCTAGTGTTTTCACTGAGTAGTCAACAAAGTCAACCCAGGTCTGGCTCGAGGATTTTTGAGCCCCCCTGAACCTAATCCTGTACTCCTCAGTGGAGAATCCAAAGCCCTCGATCAGGGTACCCTTCATGAGGTCATAAGATTCTGCATCTTTTCCAGAGAGTGTGAGGAGTCTATCCCTACACTTTCCAGTGAACATTTCCCAAAGGAGAGCACCCCAGTGAGATCTGTTCACTTTTCTGGTTACACAAGCCCTCTCAAAAGCTGTGAACCATTTGGTGATGTCATCACCATCTTCATATTTTGTCACAATCCCTTTGGGGATTTTTAACATGTCAGGAGAATCTCTGACCCTATTTATATTGCTGCCACCATTGATGGGTCCTAGGCCCATCTCTTGTCTTTCCCTTTCTATGGCTAGGAGCTGTCTCTCTAAAGCCAATCTTTTGGCCATCCTGGCTAACAGGAGGTCATCTTCACTGAGAGCATCCTCAGTGATTTCAGAAATGTGGGACCCTCCTGTGAGGGACTCACTATTTCTGACTAACACAGTTGGAGACAGGACTTGAGGGGTCCTGTTCTCCCTATTTAGGACTGGAGGAGGGACATTGGCCTCCAAGTCACTAATTTCTTCCTCTGTGATGTCATCATCAGAGGGGTTGGCTTTTTCAAACTCTGCCAACAGCTCCTGGAGCTGAATTTTGGTAGGTCTGGAGCCAATGGTTATTTTCTTTATATTACAGAGAGACCTTAGCTCCCTCATCTTAAGATGGAGGTAAGGTGTGGTGTCGAGTTCCACTACCTGCATCTCTGTATCAGACATTATTCTGCTAAGAGTTGGAATACTTTTTTAAGAATCTAAAACTGTTTCTAGAATCTAATTCAAACTTTTAACAAACTTTTAAACTCTAAAAAGACAATGCTAAACAGGGACTTAACACACAAGGCCCTAGCAGGACTTTTAAGAATTTAGAAAATTTTCAAATTGCAAAAATGAATTTCTAATGACAATTTTGGAATTTGTCGTGTGATCAGGTATTGGCTGAGTAGTCCAGCAAATGCAAAGTCTTGTACCCCACCGCTGATCCACCAATGTAGGAAGTTGGCTCTGTATGTGCTATTTCAAAGTAAGGAATAGCATGCACAGAGTCCAAGGGTTCCCCTTAGAGGTAAAATAGTGGTAAAAATAGATAATACTAATGCTCTATTTTGTGGTAGTGTGGTCGAGCAGTAGGCTTATCCAAGGAGTAGTGTTAAGCATTTGTTGTACATACACATAGACAATAAATGAGGTACACACACTCAGAGACAAATCCAGCCAATAGGTTTTTTGTATAGAAAAATATCTTTTCTTAGTTTATTTTAAGAACCACAGGTTCAAATTCTACATGTAATATCTCATTCGAAAGGTATTGCAGGTAAGTACTTTAGGAACTTCAAATCATCAAAATTGCATGTATACTTTTCAAGTTATTCACAAATAGCTGTTTTAAAAGTGGACACAGTGCAATTTTCACAGTTCCTAGGGGAGGTAAGTATTTGTTAGGTTAACCAGGTAAGTAAGACACTTACAGGGCTTAGTTCTTGGTCCAAGGTAGCCCACCGTTGGGGGTTCAGAGCAACCCCAAAGTCACCACACCAGCAGCTCAGGGCCGGTCAGGTGCAGAGTTCAAAGTGGTGCCCAAAACACATAGGCTAGAATGGAGAGAAGGGGGTGCCCCGGTTCCGGTCTGCTTGCAGGTAAGTACCCGCGTCTTCGGAGGGCAGACCAGGGGGGTTTTGTAGGGCACCGGGGGGGACACAAGCCCACACAGAAATTTCACCCTCAGCAGCGCGGGGGCGGCCGGGTGCAGTGTAGAAACAAGCGTCGGGTTTGTAATGGCAGTCAATGGGAGATCTAGGGATCTCTTCAGCGCTGCAGGCAGGCAAGGGGGGGGTTCCTCGGGGAAACCTCCACTTGGTCAAGGGAGAGGGACTCCTGGGGGTCACTCCTCCAGTGAAAGTCCGGTCCTTCAGGTCCTGGGGGCTGCGGGTGCAGGGTCTCTCCCAGGTGTCGGGACTTAGGATTCAAAGAGTCGCGGTCAGGGGAAGCCTCAGGATTCCCTCTGCAGGCGGCGCTGTGGGGGCTCAGGGGGGACAGGTTTTTGTACTCACAGTCTTAGAGTAGTCCTGGGGTCCCTCCTGAGGTGTTGGATCGCCACCAGCCGAGTCGGGGCCGCCGGGTGCAGTGTTGCAAGTCTCACGCTTCTTGCGGGGAGCTTGCAGGGTTCTTTAAAGCTGCTGGAAACCAAGTTGCAGCTTTTCTTGGAGCAGGTCCGCTGTCCTCGGGAGTTTCTTGTCTTTTCGAAGCAGGGGCAGTCCTCAGAGGATGTCGAGGTCGCTGGTCCCTTTGGAAGGCGTCGCTGGAGCAGGATCTTCGGAAGGCAGGAGACAGGCCGGTGAGTTTCTGGAGCCAAGGCAGTTGTCGTCTTCTGGTCTTCCTCTGCAGGGGTTTTTCAGCTAGGCAGTCCTTCTTCTTGTAGTTGCAGGAATCTAATTTTCTAGGGTTCAGGGTAGCCCTTAAATACTAAATTTAAGGGCGTGTTTAGGTCTGGGGGGTTAGTAGCCAATGGCTACTAGCCCTGAGGGTGGGTACACCCTCTTTGTGCCTCCTCCCAAGGGGAGGGGGTCACAATCCTAACCCTATTGGGGGAATCCTCCATCTGCAAGATGGAGGATTTCTAAAAGTTAGAGTCACCTCAGCTCAGGACACCTTAGGGGCTGTCCTGACTGGCCAGTGACTCCTCCTTGTTGCTTTCTTTGTTCCCTCCAGCCTTGCCGCCAAAAGTGGGGGCCGTGGCCGGAGGGGGCGGGCAACTCCACTAAGCTGGAGTGCCCTGCTGGGCTGTGACAAAGGGGTGAGCCTTTGAGGCTCACCGCCAGGTGTTACAGCTCCTGCCTGGGGGAGGTGTTAGCATCTCCACCCAGTGCAGGCTTTGTTACTGGCCTCAGAGTGACAAAGGCACTCTCCCCATGGGGCCAGCAACATGTCTCTGGTGTGGCAGGCTGCTGGAACTAGTCAGCCTACACAGACAGTCGGTTAAGTTTCAGGGGGCACCTCTAAGGTGCCCTCTGTGGTGTATTTTACAATAAAATGTACACTGGCATCAGTGTGCATTTATTGTGCTGAGAAGTTTGATACCAAACTTCCCAGTTTTCAGTGTAGCCATTATGGTGCTGTGGAGTTCGTGTTTGACAGACTCCCAGACCATATACTCTTATGGCTACCCTGCACTTACAATGTCTAAGGTTTTGTTTAGACACTGTAGGGGTACCATGCTCATGCACTGGTACCCTCACCTATGGTATAGTGCACCCTGCCTTAGGGCTGTAAGGCCTGCTAGAGGGGTGTCTTACCTATACTGCATAGGCAGTGAGAGGCTGGCATGGCACCCTGAGGGGAGTGCCATGTCGACTTACTCGTTTTGTCCTCACTAGCACACACAAGCTGGCAAGCAGTGTGTCTGTGCTGAGTGAGAGGTCTCCAGGGGGGCATAAGACATGCTGCAGCCCTTAGAGACCTTCCTTGGCATCAGGGCCCTTGGTACTAGAAGTACCAGTTACAAGGGACTTCTCTGGATGCCAGGGTCTGCCAATTGTGGATACAAAAGTACAGGTTAGGGAAAGAACACTGGTGCTGGGGCCTGGTTAGCAGGCCTCAGCACACTTTCAATTGTAAACATAGCATCAGCAAAGGCAAAAAGTCAGGGGGCAACCATGCCAAGGAGGCATTTCCTTACAGATGGGAACCTAGCGTTTCCTACAAATGGGACATTCAATTTGAGAGTTTGGAACATTTACAGATGGCGCTATATGAATCGAAGCCCCTTCCGCGACCAGCACAGTTTGAGGCATTAGCGATTTGGGAGCTGGTAGCCAGACAGCAACAGCAATTGAAATTTGAGAGAAGGGTGAGAAAGGCAGAAAAGACTCCAACGGAGGCTAAATGGGATTGAGATCAGAAGGTATGCAGAACAGAGACTTTGCAGGGGATTAAGTTGTTTCCGGCAATTACGCAGGAAAATGAGAAGGAAGGAAAGAATGCAACTAGGAAGTCTAATAGCAGCCCATCCAAAAGTAGGGGAGCTAGAAAGTCTTCAAGAGTAGAGGAGGAATCGGACGATGAGGAGTTCCTTACACAGTTATTGAGGGATCGATCACCACCATATACAGTACGTGAGAGTGGTCCGAGTACTAGTGCTGATCCGACAGCCTTGACACAGGTTAATGGGACAGCGAGCCCAGTGCAGGGTAATGCTAACCTGACACAGAATGCGGTACAAAGTGGCCTTAATGTGCCAACTACTCCTGTAGTGCAGACTCAGATGCAGGCGCTACAGGTACAGAGAATGTATCCTGATGTGCTCATTTTAGAAACAACATCGAACTTAGTGGTGTACACGGAGCGGGTGGTTCCAAGACCAATACTGATTCAGACTGAGCCGACTCTGATTTTGTTGCCCCAAGTGCAGCCACAAGTAATGCTGATATTTACACCAGGGACACTGCCAGATATGACTCTGATGATGAATCAGAATATGGGAGTTACCCTCCCACAGAGTATAGGTGTCAGAGCAGTCCTGGATGCTATATCGCTACCAATTACTGTTGGTCCAGCAGTACCATATTTGCACAAAAGAAAATGACTGTAAGTGAACAGGGAGCAATGACTCGGAGATTAATGAGGGGAGGACCTAATGAATAGGTTAAGGTAGTCTCTCCTGTGGAACAGACTTTTGACGGATCAATATAATTGTTAGACTTTAGTCCACTCATTGCACTTCCAGATGCTGTGACAGGACCAAATGTTAGCCAAAGCTTGAAATTATTGACACCGCAGACTCTGAATGCAGTGGAACAGCAGGTACCCCCCATTCAAGTGAGTAACATTTTGTTACACGGACTGACAGCTCAGCAGTTAACTGAATGGTTAGACAAGCTGAATACCCCACAGAATGCCCCTCAAGGAGAGGAGTATTTGAATTGTGCTAGGCTAAGCATGGAAGCAGGTGAACTCATTGAGGGAATAATGGGGGTTAATAGGTTAGAATCCTACACTGAAGCAGAGTTGAGATATTTGTGCCCAAAGATTACAAGAGAGGTGAGCAGAGTGCATCAGAAATTAGCAGACTTGGCAGAGAAGTGAGGCATAGAAATTAAGAAAACGTAGCATTTGAAGAGGAGCTACAGATTAGACTTTGAGGCAAAAGATTTTGAACACATGAGGTCGGCCGAAATGAAGGCACACCTTAAGGAATTACCGCAGAGTGCTCAGACCTGGGGAGGATTAGACAAAGGGGAAGGCAGATGGTTAAAGAAAAGAGACAAGAGAAAAAGGGATTCTTTGGATCTGACTGAAAATGTGAAGCCGGATAAAGATCCAGTAAAGATTTTACCAATGAAGGAGATTCCAGAGGGAAATTATGTTCACGTCCCTTGGAGCAGAAGTGACATTTTATCATTTACAAATGATTATCCAAAATTGAGAGAAAAGCCAGTAGAGTGGTATCAGGAGACAGACAGGTTCATGAAACTTGCGAAGTGTTTGTGGGAGGACTTGAATACATTACTAGAGATAGTGGTTCCAGCTGACTTATGGGTCGAGTGTAAGAGGAGTGAACACTGGCCAACAAGTGAACCGTAGAGAGATAAGAGTACAGGTGCACCGACTGCTGAAGTAATGAAATATGACTATAAGGTGATCGAGTTTCTGAAATCGAGAATTTTGCCTAAAAATATTGATTGGAAAAGAATTGACAGGACAGCTCAGGAAGCAAACAAGTCAATACATGCATATTATGAGAGATTGTTGCAGGCATTCAAGCATTACAGTGGTACAGAAACAATTGAGGCGAAAGACATGCTACAATTTGTGTTCAGATTTGTGGAAGTATTGCGACCTGAAATTAGCCAGATGATTAGGAATCATTTGATTTGCTGGCAATCAAAGCCAATTGATGAAGTGTTGCAGTATGCAAAATACTGTAGTGATAAGATTGAGTTGAAGCAGAAAAAGTTGAGGGAAAGCGATGGTGATGCAGATTAAAGCAGCTCAATCAGGAGTGCAAGGGAATTTTCCACAGCAGTTGCCACAGCAATAGCAAGGAAATATGATGTTTTAGCCCCAGATGAGAGGTAGAGGTCATGGAGGTAATAAGAATCCAGATTTGAATACTGTAGTGGTTCAGAATGATGTGCAGGGAATGAAGAAGCTATTGCCGTGTCACATTTGCGGAGGCATGCGACATTGGAAATGGGAGTGTCCGATGATGGTGCAGGAAGGTGTTGTTCAGCAGAGTAATGACATCAGTTAATTTCAGAATGTGAGAGGACTGAGACTAAGAGATCCTAATCCAAATTTTCAGAATAATGTGAATCGAGTGCAAAATTTCCAGCCCATGCAACAGGTGCAAATGCCCCGTGCACAAGTGTCACAGTTGCAGCAGATGAAGCAGCAGGCTCCCATGGTACCTAGACAGCAAATGAAAATACTTGAAGCCCGATGGAGCAGCAACAGATGATGCTTTCTCAACAGGTCACAGGACAGATGCAGAACAGAAGTAGTGACACAGTGCACCAATTCCCGTTGCACAGTGAGGATGGAATAAATGGTGAATGGACGAGTGACAGTTCAGATGAGGAGCCATGTGTGCTTGCGACTTCTTTAGAGGTAAATCAGAGAGGACCCTATGTGAAAGGAACAGGCTATGGGTCACAGAGTTTTATTCTTGGTTGACACAGGAGCTACGCGCTCTACAGTGAGAGGTGCAGAGGTTCTGCATTTGCCCCTTTCAGGTAGAACAGTTCAGGTTGTGGGAGTTTCAAACCAATATTTGGCAAACCCAATTACTGATCAAGTTCGAATCGAGATCGGCAATTTTCAGGGATTGCATAAATTTGTAATCTGCGATTCAAGTCCGGTATCCATACTGGGAAGAGACTTGCTGTGTAAGGCAAAATGTTTGATTACTTGCTCAAATGATGGAATTGAGATTCAGACGAATAGTGATGATGAGGAAGACCAAGCCCCAGAAATATAGTGTGAAAATACAAATGAGGAATACCCTTTGATCGAGTTTTTCCCCATGTTCACAGTGATTTGGAGGGAACAGTACAAGAAAAGGTGTGGGATTTGACAGGAAAAGAAGTAGGTCTGATTAAAGGAGTGGAGCCAGTCAAAGTCACCATAAATGCAGTTTTCCCCAAATTCCACAGTACCACATGCCCCAAGATGTTCTGATGAAAAAGGGCTCAGATAATTGCAGATTTTGTGAAGCAAGGGGTTTTGAAGGAAGTGTTGAGCAGTCCATGTAACTCACCGATAATGGGTTTAAAGAAGCCCTGTGGGAAAGTTCGGATTGTTCAGGATCTCAGAAAAATAAATGAGATTGTGGTCAAATGTTGACCCCTAGTGCCCAATCCAGCTGTGATAATGTTCCAAATTCCCTGTGATTCACAATGGTTCACAGTCATTGATTTGTCACAAGCGTTCTTTTCTGTGCCTCTTCATGAGGATAGCCAATTTCTCTTTTGTTTCAAATTCCTGGATTGAGTCTATTGCTGGTGCATAATTCCTCAAGGGTATTCAGAGTCACCTTCTATATGCAATCAGATCTTGAAAAAATAATTTGGAGTCTTTGGAATTGCCTTTCCGATTGACTTTGGTGTAGGACATTGAAGACTTACTGCTTGCATTCATGACAAGGGACGAGTGCAAGTACGATCCGATTGCCCTGTTGAACCATTTGGGAAAGAATGGTCATAAAGGTTCTCCACTGAAGTTGCGGTACTGTCAGAAAGTGGTGAAATATTTCAGTCACCAGATTGAGAAAGGGTTGAGAAAGATATCCAGAGAAAGGATTACAACGATATTGCAGATAAGTCCCCCAACCACACAGAGAGATGTCAGGATGTTTTTGGGAATGGTGTGCTATTGTCGCAAATGGATCCCAAATATTTCAGTCATTTCAAGACCATTGCAGAAGCTGACTCATAAGGAAGTCACTGATCCCATAGTGCTAGACCAGGATGAGATGAAAGCGTTTACTGAGTTGAGAGAGAATTTGTGCAGAGCTCCAGCATTGGCTATGCCTGACTGCACAAAGCCTTTCACCTTGTTTTGTCATGAGCGTGATGCATGTTCCTTATCTGTCTTGACACAGGTTCATGGAGGCGCACATCGCCCTGTAGCATATTTTTTCAGCTACTTTGGACCCAGTTGCAGCAGCCTTACCAGGTTGTTTGCGCGCAGTTGCCACAGTTGGTCAAAGTCTTTCACAATGTGAAGGCGTGGTGATGGGATATCCCCTGACTGTAATGGTCCCTCGCTCTATTGAGGTTTTACTAACAGAGACGAAAACCCAATACTTGACTGGTGCGAGGTTGACTAGATATGAAACGAGTATTTTGGGGTCGCCTAATGCAACATTGAAAAGGTGTACAGTGCTGAACCTGGCAACCTTACTTCTGAGTGAAAATGCTGAAATTGAAAAAGAGGAAGATGTTGAACATGACTGTCTCGAAGTAACTGATTTGTGCACAAAACCGAGACCTGACATTAGAGATACCCGATTGGAAGAAAATGACCAAATTCGTTTTATTGATGGTTCTTGTCTGAGAGAGAATACAGGGACACTGAGAGCAGGATATGCTGTGTGCACAATTACAGGTACCTTGGAAGCTTCCTGGCTTCGAGGAGTGTATTCTGCCCAGGTAGCGGAACTGGTAGCCCTTACTAGAGCGTGCCATGTTTCTGCACATCTGGGAGTTACTATCTATACAGATAGCCAATATGGATTTAGAATAGTTCATGATTTTGGTAAATTGTGGACACAGAGAGGTTTCCTGACCTCTTTTGGTTCACCAGTGAGAAATGGTGAGAGAATCAAAGAGCTATTATATGTGATTCAACTGCCTGAAAAGATTGCCATGGTGAAATGCAGTGCACATCTGAAGTCGCAGGACTATGGCCCTCATTTCAACCCTGGCGGTCAGTGATAAAGTGGAGGTAATACTGCCAACAGGCTGGCGCTAATTACTGTCAAATTATGACCATGGCGGTTGAGAACTCAGATAGACAGCCACTTTACCACAATGAGTGGAAAGTCACAGTCTCTCAGGTGGGTGTCATACCCACTGGATTTGCAGGGTGCAGGCCGCACAGCAGCCTATGGAGGCAGGACTCCATACTGTCCGCCGGCAGTGGCGGTTGCTCAGTGGTTGTTGTGGTGCTGCTGCAGCTGCTGGTGGGGGGAAGGTCCAGCCCATCCCCTGCAGCCTCGGTTGGCTGCCCACTGGTGGTGATGCTGCGGGTGGGGGGAAGCTCCTGCCAATCCCCTGCAGCCTTGGATGGCTGCCCACTGGTGGTGGTGCTGCTCCTGGTGGGGGGAAGCTCCAGCCCATCCCCTGCAGCCTCGGATGGCTGCCCACTGGTGGTGGTGGTGATGCTGCTGGTGGTGGTGGTAGGAAGCTCCTGTCTATCCCCTGCAGCCTCGGATGGCTGCCCACTGGTGGTGGTGGTGCTGCTGCTGGTGGTGGGTGGAAGCTCCTGCCCATCCCCTGCAGCCTCAGACTGCTGCCCAGTGGTGGTGGTGGTTGTGCTGCTGCTGCTGGTGGTGGGGGGAAGCTCCTGCCCATCCCCTGCAGCCTCAGGCTGCTGCACAACCATGGTTGGTGGTGGAGGCTCTGTCTGAGTACCTGCCCCTGGCTCCTTGCCCTTTCTTGCAGCAGCTGGGGCTGGCTCCTTGCCCTTTCTGGCAGCAGCTGGGGCTGTCTTCTTGCCCTTTCGGGCAGCAGGTGGTGCTGGCTTCTTGCCCTTCCTGGCAGCAGCTGGGGCTGGCTCCTTGCCCTTTCTGGCAGCTTCAGGGGCTGGCTCCTTGTCCTTTCGGGCAGCAGCTGGGGCTGGCTCCTTGCCCTTTCGGGCAGCAGCTGGGGCTTGCTCCGTGCCCTTCTGGGCAGCAGCTGGACCAGGCCCCCTTTCCTTGAGGCTGCCTGGTGCAGGCTCCTTCACCCTCTGCACAGGTACCCTGGATCCTTTCCCACCAGTGGGTGTGAAGACTACTGGGTCCGTGGACTGGGTGGCTGAGGTGCCTGCCTGGGCTTTTGCCACCCTGGCCCGACATGAAGGATGGGGGGTAGAGGAAGGGAAGAGGTCAATAGTGGAGAGGAAAAGCTTCTTAGGGACATTGGGGCGGGAAGAGGGAGAAGGTTTGGGATTGGAGGAAGAGGGAGAGGTGGTAGGAGGTGTCTGTCTGCTGATTTTGGGCGCAGGTGCATGGGCTGGATGGTGTTGTGAGGTGGATGGCTGTTGGGTGTCTGAGTGCTTGCGTTTGTGTTCTTTAGGAGGGGGGACAGAAACAGTGGGAGAGGACACAGGGGATGTGTGCATGACTGTTGTGGAGGTGTCTGCCAGTGAGGTGTGTGTTCTGCTAGGTATGGTGGTGATGCTGGTAGAGGATGAGGATGTAGTGCATGCAGGTGTGAGTGTAGATGCAACTGGGAGGGAGGTGAAGGAGGAGGAGGAGGGGGAGACAGTGGAAATTGTGGATGTTGGTAAGTCTGCATCTGGATGGTGTTTGTGTGAGTACCTGTGGGATGATGTGTGGTGCTTGTGTTTGCCTGTGCCACATTTGTGTGTTGTCTTGTGTGCATGATCATCTGCCTGTGTGCTTCGGATAGGTTGGGGTTGAGGGGAATGGGATTGGGAAGAGGAAGTTGGAGGGTAGAAACAGGGACAATGGCTGCCATCAGAGAGGAGGCCAGAGACTGGATCGCTCTCTGTTGGGCCGCCAAGCCAGTGTGAATGCCCTCCAGAAATGCATTAGTTTGTTGCATTTGGGCTGCCAGCCCATGGATGGCATTCACAATGGTTGACTGCCCTACAGAGATGAATCTCAGGAGGTCAATAGCCTCCTCATTCAGGGCAGCAGGGCTCACTGGGGCAGGGCCTGAGGTGCCTTGGCCGAAGGAGATGCCCACCCTCTTGGGTGAGCGGGCACGGGCAACTCGATGAGGGGCTGCTGGGAGGGTGGTGCTGGTACGGGTGGTGGCTGTACCTGTAGCTGGGGTGGTCACAGAGGTGTCCGCCACCACCAGGGAGCTTCCATCGGAGGAAGTATCAGAGTCTGAACTGTTCCCTCCAGTCTCCGCCATGGTGCTCCCATCGCCCTCTGTCCTACTGGTGCCCTCAGCGTCGGTGGACTCTGCCTCCTGGGTCCTGTGGGATGCAGCTCCCTCCATCGCCGGTGCCTCTAGTCCTCCGCCAGACGATGCTAATGTACATAAGGACAGGGTGACAAAACACAAAAGGGGGTGGAAGAGACAGAGGATACACTTGGTCAATGCCAGCAACAACACCACTGTTGGCGTACACAACACACAGGGAACATCCCTATGCACTAGGCCACGCACTACCAGTTACAATGCTAGGCACCAGGCCATGGAGTACAATGCCTAACGCCAATAGCAGCACAGCTGAAACCCACAGAACCCTACCCAGTAGTAGGTGCCCACTAGCATATTTGGGGTTGGAGTGCATCAGACCCTGCCCATCATGGAACCTACCCTGCCATGTTCGTCCTGGCATAGGGGCACCCACAGACCCACATCCCCCACCCAGATGAGACCTCAACACGCGCAATTTTCTGATTCTGAAACTGTACTCACCCCCTTGAGGCTGCTGTGATGCCTTCAAGTGCCCATCCAACTCCGGATAGGCCACCGCCAGGATGCAGAACATCAGGGGAGTCAGGGTACGACGGGCATCCCTTCCTCGTTCGGAGGCCATCCCCAGCTGGGCCTCCGCCGTCTTCCTTGCCCAGCAACGCAGGTCCGCCCACCGTTTGCGACAGTGGGTGCTCTTCCTGTCAAATACCCCCAGGGTCCGCACGTCCTTGGTGATGGCACGCCAAATACCCTTTTTCTGATGGGCGCTGACCAGCAGAAAAAGATACATAGAAAAAGGTATTAGTCATAGCGTTTGGTCTGTTACACTCATGGCCCACCATATCCCTCCCATCTCCTTATTCACAGACATTGACCACCATACATGCAGCACTCTGCCCAGGACCCCTCAGCCAGCCCCCCCTACACGAGGCTTACACACACAGCACTGCATGCATTCATGCCCCATGCATCGTGCTCACAGTTTACTCACCTGTCAGTCTGGAGGACTATAAAGTAAACGGAACTGTGGTAGGACCCCATCCACCAGTCTCTCCAACTTTTCCAAAGTGATGGCAGGGGCCCTTTCCCCAGACACTCGAGCCATGGTCTCTTCCAAACACAGGTCACAGCAGCACTAGCAGTGTAGGTCCCCTCCTGTTGAAGGTCAGGTAGCAAGTGAGTGAACAGATAGAAAATGGCGGTCACGTACACAGCGGTGCGTACCGTCACCACTAGCTTACATCACCATTGGCTACTGGAACCCATAGGGCCCAATGATAACCAATGAGGTGTTGCACAGCGGTCGTCGACCGCCTCCCACAACTACGCACAACATCAGCGGAATTACCTCATTTCCACTTGTCCCTCCTCACAGGTCAGGCAGCCGCCATTTCAGGGGGGAACAGGCCATGGCACCTAACTGCATCACAGCAGACATAAGCACATTTACGGAACTACACATTTACATACTCTTTCTGTCACAACATGCAAGACATTTTACTCTGAGGATAAGTCTGAATATGACCGTCTGCTCACCGTTTTTCACACTAGAGTTTAACTGCTGAGGATGAATAGGAGATGGAGACATACCCCCGAGTACAGGCCCCTGGTGGACCTGGCAACAATGGAGGACAGGCACATTATCCTCATCTACAGACTTGATAGGGCCACAATCTAAGAGCTGTGTGCCCAATTGGAGCCAGACCTGATCTCAGCTATCAGTCACCCCACTGGGATCCCCCCTCTTGTGCAAGTCCTATCAGTGCTCCATTTCTTGTCAAGTCGCTCCTTCCAAACGACAGTGGCTATGTTCTCAAACGTGCTGACCAGAGTGTTGTCTGCCCTGATAAAACACATGCGCAGCTACATCGTATTCCCCCAGGTGGAGGATTTGGCCACAGTGAAGGCTGACTTCTATACTGGGACATATCCCCAACATCATTGGTGCTATTGATGGTACACATATTGCCTTTGTCCCCCCCCCCAGAGAAATGAACAGATGTTCAGAAATCGAAAGAGCTTTCACTCTATGAATGTGCAGATAGTGTGCCTGGTGAACCAGTACATCTCCTGTGTGAATGCAAAGTATCCTGAGACTGTGCATGATGCCTTTATCCTGAGGAATAGCAGCATCCCACATGTGATGGCTCAACTCCAGAGGCACAGGGTGTGGCTAATAGGTGAGCCCATGGTCCCCAACCAGTGTCTATTGGTATATGGGTGTTTGGTTGGCCCTAAGGGTGAGTGTCTGGCTAACAGGTATCCCTCGATATTTACAGGTGACTCTGGTTACCCCAACCTCTCATGGCTACTGACCCCAGTGAGGGATGCCAGGACAAGGGCAGAGGAACATTACAATGAGGCACATGGGCGAACAAGGAGGATCATTGAGTGTAACTTTGGCCTCCTGAAGGCCAGGTTCAGGTGCCTCCATCTGACAGGTAGATCACTGTGCTACTCACCCAAGAACGCCTGCCAGATCATTGTTGCATGTTGCATGTTGCACAACCTGGCCTTGAGACACCAGGTGCCTTTTCTGCAGGAGGATGAGACTGGAGATGGTCATGTGGCAGCGGTGGAGCCTGTGGACAGTGATGAAGAGGAGGTATAGGAAAAGGATGTGGACAACAGAACAACTATAATACAACAGTGCATCCAGTGACACACATGTAAGACACTGTAACCTCACCTTCCATTGCTGTTTTGTGAAATGAATTTTCTCTGGCTGGCTGCTGTCCCCACAACAAAGGCCACTTGTTGTACCCTTTAACATGTCTATTTGCAGATATTTGTGCCCTCCTGTGGCTCCTGGTGTATTGACTGCAGCACATTACAGGTCATAACTATGTATACATCACTGTACAGTCTATTTGCAATGCCTACTGATTGTTTAACAACTACATCCTTATATCATTTGAAATACTCCATACTTGTTTTTTTCCGAAGGTGGTTTATTTCAGTACTGAGAAGTAAATGGGGATGTGCAATGGGCTTGGGTGATGGTGGAGGAAAGTCTAGGATAGGGTACAGTCTTTTGGTATCACAGGTGCATTGTCCAAGGGGGCATAGGAAGAGGAGCAATGTCAGTTCAAGGTGGACAGGGTGACAGAGTGGGACACAAGAGTGACAATCAGGGGAGTCTTATTTCCTGGCAGAGGTCTTGGCAATGTTCTCTGGCTTTGGATCGCAGAGACCATTTGCGTGGTGGTTCTTCTTCTGCAGGGGGTGGAGTGCTGGTGGCCTATTGTTCCTGTGGCGGGTCCTCCTGTCCACTAGCGGCAGCGGAGGTGGAAGGCTGTTCATCGGTGTGGCTAGTGTCAGGGGCCCTTTAGTGTGCCACTGCCTCCCTCATGGTGTTGGCCATGTCTGCCAGCACCCCTGCAATGGTGACCAGGGTGGTGTGGATGTCCTTCAGGTCCTCTCAGATCCCCAGCTGCTGTCCCTCCTGCAACTTGGCCAGTATCTGGCCCATGGTCTCCTGGGAATGGTGGTATGCTCCAAGGATGTTGGTGAGTGCCTCGTGGAGAGTCGGTTCCCTGGGCCTGTCGCACAGCAGTCCTCTCAGCTTCCCTGTTGTCCTGTGTCTCTGTCCCCTGAACCGTGTGCCCACTGCCACTGACCCCAGGTCCCTGATCATCCTGTGTTTGTGGGGTTGCCTGGGGTCCCTGTAGTGGTGGACACACTGCTGATTTACGTGTCCTGGGGACAGTGGTATGGGCCTGCTGGATGGGTGCTGTTCTGGTGTTTCCTGAGGGGGAGGCTCTGTGGTGGGATGGGACTGTGCCTGGGCAACCGACTGTCCAGAGGTCCCTGATGGGCCAGGTTGGTCATCCATATCCAGGCGTGCAGAGATGCTGCCATCACTGTGGTCCTCTTCGGGAGGGACTGGATGTTGCTGGCACCTCCTCTCTGTTGACGTTGTGTGAGGGTCCTGTGGGTATGTAAATGCAGTGTTATTGTTACTGCTTGTGACATCTTGTGCATGGGTGTGTTTCCCTCTATGGTTGTTATTACCAAGGCAGGTTTGGCTTATGTGAGTTGTAATTTGGGTGGCTAAGTGAATTTCACTACTGTGCATGCTATGGTGATTGGTGTCCATGCAGGGCTGTGAGTGGTGTCCATGCATTGTTGTTGCATGCAGTGCTGGGTACTGGGAGGTGTGGGTTGTGATGGTGGGGTGTATGTGAGGTGGTGGGGTGATGGGGGTGAGGGTAGGGGTGGGGGTATATGATGGCATGCAGGTAGGGGGGTGAAATTAGTTAAGATTTGTCTTACCAGAGTCCAGTCCTCCTGCTACTCCTGCCAGGCCCTCAGGATGCATTATTGCCAAGACTTGTCCTCCCATGTTGTTAGTTGTGGGGGAGGAGGTGGGAGTCCACTGCCAGTCCTCTGTACAGCTATCTGGTGTCTTGCAACCACGGAACACACCTTCCCATATAGGTCGTTCCACCTCTTCTTAATGTCACCCCTGGTTCTTGGGTGCTGTCCTACGGTGTTGACCCTGTCCATGACTCTCCGCCATAGCTCTATCTTCCTAGCAATGGATGTCTGCTGCACCTGTGATCCGAATAGCTGTGGCTCTACCTGGATGATTTCCTCCACCATGACCCTTAGCTCCTCCTCAGAGAATCTGGGGTGTCTTTGTGGTGCCATGGGTGTAGTGTGTGTGGTGTGTGTGAGGGTGTGTGGGGTGATGTGTTGGGGTGTGTGCCTTGAGGTGCGTGGATGGTGTACAGGTGATGGTGTTCTGTGGCTCTGATTCTGTGGGTGCTCCTGGCGTGTCTCTCTCTCTGTTGTAAATTGTTTGTAGTAGTAAAGGGTTGTGGGTAATGTGTGTGCGTGTTTTATATTGGTGTGGTTGTGTGTGTGTCAGGTGTGTGTAGTTTGCATTGACCGATTTGGTGTTGTTTTGTATGTGTGTGTGTATTTTGAGCGCGGCGGTATGTACCGCCAATGGTTTACCGCGGTTGAATGTCCGCCTTGGTGATTCGTGGGTCATAATGCTGTGGACATATTTCTGTTGGCGTAACGGTGTGGGTTTTGGTACCGCCATTTTCTCACTGACCTTTGGTGTGGTGCGCTTGTGTGTGTGTCTGTATAGTGGCGGATTTCTATGTGTGGGCCATAATATGCGTAGCGGTATACCATTGCGGTCGCGGTATGTTGGCGGCAGTCAGCATGGCGGTAAGCGGCACTTACCGCCAATGTCATAATGAGGGCCCATGTCTTTTTGTATTGATAGAGAAGTTCCGGGTCAGTATTTTGGCACGTGAAGGAAAATTAATAAACTGAACTGTTGAATTTTTTTTTAGAAATTACTGTTGAAGTAACCAGAAGAGACATTGAAACCTGATTTTGACAAAGCTGCTAACCGATTTTTCATAAGGGTTCCTGGAGGTGAAACTGAACTATTGAAAGAAGAATTGTCTATTTTTGATCTTTTGCTGCAAGTTTTTCAAATTTTTCTTCTGCTTTCTGATTCTATTCTTTACAGATCATGGCTGATTTTGGTCAACAAGGTAGAGGTGCTATGCACTGAAAAACCATGAGGATTGGTTTGGCAATTATGGGGGTCATTCCGACCACGCCGGGCGGAAACCTCCAAAAGACCGCACTGCGGTCAAATGACCGCGGGGTCATTACAACTTTCCCGCTGGGCCGGCGGGCGATCTCCAAAAGATCGCCCGCCGGCCCAGTGGGAAAGCCCCTGCAAAGAGGAAGCCGGCTCCGAATGGAGCCGGCGGATTTGCAGGGGTGCGACGGTGCAGTGGCACCCGTCGCGATTTTCAGTGTCTGCAAAGTAGACACGGAAAATCTTTGTGGGGCCCTGTTAGGGGGCCCCTGCACTGCCCATGCCAGTGGCATGGGCAGTGCAGGGGCCCCCAGGGGCCCCACGACACCCGTTCCCGCCAGCCTCTTCCTGGCAGTGTAAACCGCCAGGAACAGGCTGGCGGGAAGGGGGTCGGAATTCCCATGGCGGCGCTGCAAGCAGCGCCGCCATGGAGGATTCCCTGGGCCAGGGGAAAACTGGCGGGAAACCGCCGGTTCCCCTTTTCTGACCGTGGCTTTGCCACCGCGGTCAGAATAGCCCGGGAAGCACCGCCAGCCTGTTGGCGGTGCTTCCTCTGCCCTCCACCCTGGCGGTTTGAAACCGCCAGGGTCGGAATGAGGGCCTATATGTGGGATATTGTTTGTGGTGTTGATTGTGGGTATGTCTGTTCTGGATACGAAAGGAGCCAACCATACTTCTGTTTTTGAGACGACTACTGCACTAGCGGCATTAGAGAAGTTTAAGTTACATGGAACAGGAAAAATGGTACGTACATATGCCCCTTACTTACTAATCTGACTAATGTAAGTGCTGATTTAAAGGAATTGAAAGAACCAGGTGTTTGGGAATAAGTAGGCAAAGAGTTTGCTTAAGTGGGAAATTGGCTCAGCAACATTTGGAATGGAGTACTATTGAAAATATTACAGGGAATAGTAATTGTGGTTTGTCTATTGGGGGTATGGGGAGTATGTAAATTATGTAAAAGGATTAAATTGAAAAGGTCAAAGAATTATCAGAGGTGGGAAAAAAAGAAAAGGGAAAAGATCTAAAGGGAAAATTCAAGGGGAATACAAAATTATGAAGAAATTGAAATATAAGAGTTTTAGCTGACGCAGACATTTGTGGGTAAAGGTTAGTGTGATGACACATTTAGTCATCAGAGGAGGGATTGCTAGCACAGTTGCCTTTAATAAAGTTTATTAATGGGTGTTTATGTATTTTGAATAATGAGTTTATCTAGACAATGAAATAACGTAGAAAAATAATGTACACATTTGAAAATGTGACCTCAAAGAATGGCCACTAATGATCACGAAATATACTAATTAATGAATAATACATATGAAAAGTGAAAAGGTATTAGATTAATGCAGTAATATGTCATATTAAGGGTTATGAAGTATGCTTTAACTTTATTAATTGTAGGCCTTAACTTAGCGAGCGTCTTGGCCTATTTTGCCAGGCCTCACACAGAAGCTGTATTTCTTAGCGGTTAATAAAAATGCTGAGTGAGTGAATTAAACTGCGAAATGTCCATTGTATTGTTAAATGTGCTTAACAGAAACTTTTTCATGAGAACCGACTGCTAGGAGATGATGTTCCTGCTTAATGTAACATTTTATGTGTAATGTGTGTGAGACTGACTTTCCCAGGACAAGAAAAATGAAGATACTGACTGGAGTGGAAGCTGCAACAATATTGTTACCTGACAAGCTAGATGATGAGAACATTGTAAAGTGGACCAATCAACTGTATGAGAACATAGAAATATTAGAGATTTTTCACAGAAATATTATTGGATAAAACGTGAACATACGACTAACAGACCAATAGGGAATTAGGGGATAGTTTAGGTGACTTTGGTATAACAACGCCACAGAGGGAAAAGACTTCAGAATTATTCAGATTTTGAGAGACTCCAGAACTTTAGGAGAGGGAGAGATTTTACAGATTTTAGGAGAGAGACATTCATTCCAACATTGGGCTCATATTCCCTGACTGAGAGCCTGATGCCTTGCTGATCGACTTATGACCTGAGGACGAAGACTGATTCTTCTTAGCTGACCCATATCGAGGATAGGTATAACGCAATAAAACTGTGATTATTATGCATTTTTGTTTTTTCTTTCTAGGTACCAACTGCGTTGTTCTGTCTATGACTCTGTTATAGTAAGATGTTTTTTCCAAATTTGTGTTACTAAATTGTTTTGCATGAAGCCCTACATGCTGATGCTAATCTGATGTTAGTTGAGGATTCTGACTTATGAAGGAAAAGACCAATGCCTGATGGATTTCTCTGCTTAACTACATGTATTACATTTCATTAACGCAGCTGACTCTGCTATTGATTTGCACTGTAACTCTAGAATGTGGCGTGGTTCTAATTAGGTTTATTCTGCCGCTTTGGACAACCAATGCTGTTTTTGTATGTTTTTCATTTGATTTTGAGATTAATCTACATGACCTTAGCATTGTAAAAATAGGGAAATAAACGTACTGAACTTTTACTTAAGGCGTGGTTATTCATGTCTGAAAGGTCATGGTGCGTGACAAGTACTGACTCCATTGATTATTGATTTTATTGATTACTAATGATTTATGATTATTGTGTATTGATTGTTGATTATGTACTGGAGCTATGGTAAGAACTTCTTAATTGCGAGTCAAAAGGTTCATCGTCCTATTTGCGTCCCCTTGTAAGTATACTTATTAAGGTCTGACGCGCTAATACAAACATGGCCTTAGCTTGCAGTAAGAACACAAATCGTCCTAATAATATTGACAAGTACATGTTTAAAGATTCTGGTTCAGATTTAAAAACACTTTCTGCTGCGTTTGCAACCCAGCACACAGTGTTGTAGTGGTATTTACTTTCCAAAACAAATCATGATTTATGTGAGAAAGTTGCCCTCAGTAACGCAAAGTAGGAGTATGCCTTATCTTGCACTATTTTGTATCAATGTGACATACCATAGGCGGAACATTGGCATTTCCATGCAACCACTCATGGGTTTTGAGGTAATTCTCTATCTACTAACATTTATAGATAGTGCTCTGAACCAAATAATATGTCTCCTGGAGGCAGGTGTAACAATGAAGCAGCTTTTAAAAGCCTCCATATTTTTTAAACTTTGCATGTGTGTTGCACCGTACATCACTCATACAGTCTTAAAGGATTTTTTTTTACTGGAAGAATCCCCTTCTAGGACAAAGCTTATGCTTGACAGAACGCTCACACCTTTGGACTAAGGTAAGAGTCATTGGAATTATGCAATTTTGTAGCTGTGTTTTTTCTGCAAAACAATGAATTTGCCATATGTGTCACATAATCATCCTCTGTTGTATAATTTACAGATTTTAACCCTATCAAAAATGTTTCTCTTGCAAATGGATTAAAAGTTACCAAAACCATTGCTGCAAACTGGAAGACCCTTCACAAAGGTTGATCGGTCACCTTTCTGTTGCTAACTGGTGTATTTGGGTGTTAAATTGGTATAAATGAGGTTAGAAATCTGCCCAGACAGTGTTAGCATGTGTGAGAATGACAACATAATAAAGTAATACTATCACAAAATGTGCCACAATATGCTTCGTAATTTTTTTTTTCTTCCTGCATAATTCAACCCTGACACAAAATGTGTCCCTTTCCTGCCGCATAATTCCAGTGGCCCTGACTATAGTGCAGGACAGAGGTGGGTGAGACAACAAATTATCAGGGGCAGCTGAGCCTAGTGTCCGCTCTGGCTCTTAAGAGTCCGTGCACAAGCCAAGCCTTGAAAATATGTGGCATGTCAATCATGCAGCACATATGTTAGAATATGGTAAGGTGACTTCAAAATTAAAAAAAATTCAAATGTGGAGGCATTTCACCTTAGTCTGGGCCCCTGAAATCATGGAATTCTGTGACCCCAGCTTTTTCCGCGTAATTAGGGATTTGCCGCAATTGCCACATAATACATCATCTTCTGCATAATCTGCATATTTTAATAAAAACGTGTTTCTGGCTCAAACTGATCAAAAGTTACTAAAATGTGGCAACATGTGTTCACACGCAATGGGAGGCCCTTGGCAAAAATTAATTGGTTATGTTTAGGTTTCGTCTGCTGGCTCTTTTTGTCTCTTGAATTCAGATTTTTTTTTTAAAGGGGCTTAGAACCCGCTCCTTACCTACCTGAACTCTCCATTTGTTTGTTCCATTGTCGCTCTAATTAAAGTGCTTCTGGTTGGCCAGGACGTTGTCTGCTTTCACTTCCTGCTCTGCTTTGCCATCCATGCCATTGTGTGGAGCCTAGACCAAGTACACCTTTCTGTGGCCAGTGTTCTTCCACTTACCACATGCTTCCCAAGGTACTTTTTTTTTACTTTTAAAAATGCAGTCTTTAGGAATGCACGTCTGCAGTCCATCTGCTCAAGTGTGCTGTATCACTTTTCTTTAATTGTTTGTCGACCCGCCCTTTCTTTCTACTGCTAACACTGCCAATACCAAAGGGTTATACTGAGGAGCCCACATGGGTGAGCAGTGTCTCTCATTCCTCATTTTCCCATGTTGCCCATGAGTAATGGGCATGCAGGGTCTGGTGCTTCGCTATGGACAATGAGGGCACTGCAGGCGAATGCGATATGTAGCATGACAAATGGACATCAGGAGCTCCTTATGGAGCCTTATTTGTAACATACTTCAGTCGTTAGTGTGCTCCACCTGCCCTCCTTTGTCGTATTTTTCATGATGGTTTTTCTTTTTCCCAAGCCGCTCTTGCATGATGGGCACACTTCCCAATACCAGAGGGTTATGCTGGAAAGCCGGTGTTAGTGAGCAGTGTCTCTCATTTACCATCTTCTCATGTTGCGCAGGAGCAGCGGCCGAGCAGGGTCCGATGCTTTGCCATGGACAATATGGGCGCTGCCGGCGAATGCGAGACAGAGCATGAAAAGTGACCATCAGGTGCTCTTTATGTAGCCCAGGTGCACTGTATTTGTATCAGATCAGCTGTTATTATGCCACGTTCACACGGTCTTCAGTGCTAGCTGTGAGTTTGGCTATCAGTAGGAAGGTTGCCCTGTTGATCCTAGTGACCATGGCTGCAGTGGGGGAGGGGTCTGTTGGGGCTGCAGTGCGTGTGTTCACTCTGTTGGTTATACTAAGAGTGCTACA
The DNA here is from genome assembly GCF_031143425.1 of Pleurodeles waltl. Classification (NCBI taxonomy): domain Eukaryota; kingdom Metazoa; phylum Chordata; class Amphibia; order Caudata; family Salamandridae; genus Pleurodeles; species Pleurodeles waltl. The sequence goes on from NC_090438.1 coordinate 342,096,231, forward strand.
TAATCTGGGTGAATACCGTGTGCTGTGATGTTCTATAGTACCATTTGCGCACACCACACAATGCGCCAGCATTGCTTAGTGTGCACACATGCTGGATGCAGTACTAGTAGTGTTGTATATGTGCACCTACTCTGGTTATAGTAGCAGTGTGTGCCTGTTCTTTGGTTGTGGTGTTACCAGCAGTGTCTGCCTAAAGCGCAGGAAGCTTTCCCAGCTTCTCGTCCGCTTTCTCTTTAGAGGCAGGAGTTCTCAAGGAAACAATATCTCATCCCTTGTGCTTCCCCCAATTTAACAGTTCTTATTGAGTCAGCCTGTAGTAAACGTGCATGTCGACTTCTTGCCACACTCTCATTCTGTCTGCCCCTTTGTGCGTATAAAAACAATATGAATGCTACAATACTGCTTTCACGTGTGATCTGCAGCCTCTGCTCTCTTTTTCTGTAAATGCCCGTCCATAAGTAATATGTAAGCACAAGAATGCGTATACAATGTATAAACCGATTTTATCATGTTTGAGCAAGACCAGTTCCACCTCAGAGCCACTCATTAGAGACTTGTGCCTGAGATGCTTTCTGTGTACAACCTTTTGGAAGCACAGTGACCCTCACAGAAGAGACTGCCCCACCTCACAGTGTGATTTACTCACAAGAACCTCACCCCTGCACTGTGCTCTGCACAGTGGAAGCTGTTCCCAGCTGCTGTTTGTTAAAATACACATTTAAGGATGTTATAGAGGAACGCAAAAGAAAGTACACCAGTGCACTGATGAATATAAGTTAGAGTTCAAAAGAGGCCCAGATAAAAGAAATACCACAGGATGTATAGGAAAAAGGATTTTCCTGTTAGAAAAACCCTCACCCACCAGGGTTTCCCATTGGAGGCATGCTTCATCATTGGGTTTCTTCCCGTTCCTCTATGGAGCGGGCGTGCTACGACCTACGGGATACGTGGGAGCACGTGTGAATCACAGGAGGGATAGAAGTGGTGGGGTCTTGGGTGAGTTAAAAATACCTGTCTCCTAGTAATTACAATAATTTAATAGATCTTTTGTAGACGGTATGATTAAAAAGGGGCTGCGGAAGTGGGGGATGTAATGTACCTGACTTCCTAGTGTACATGTTTCAGAGCCTTACCGCTAGGCTCTTCTTCAGGTCCAAGGTGGACTCCCTGAAGCCACTCCTTGTTTGACTACCTCTAATGAAAGCATAAATGATATATGCTCCACATATGGTGCAATTCACCTTACTAATGTGGTGTCATAAGTTAATACCTATTGTTTATGGTGTCTGTCATTGATACCTGTGGAAATACAAGAGAGGCATAGTTATCATAGCCCCCATTTGTAATGGGCCGCTATATATGTTGTTTGTGGGGGTGGTGCCACCTATTTGCAAACTGCACCCCACTCGTGGAAAACGGCTCTCGTTAATATCAGGACTGAGAGACTAAAGTACTCTTACAATCAACAGTACAAGACATACTTCATTTAAAACTTTTAAACATGTAAACACGTGAAACACACCAAACAGCACACATGTGGTGCATGCATTACCTACTCAGTAGTATTTGGATTCTCATATCAACGCTCCTCTGGGAGGGGGGTGTGCTTGTAGTCACACTCTAAAGATTTGGCAAAGTTTTAGAATCAATTCATCTTACCGTATCTGTAGCGCCATGTAAACAATGTTCAGAATGCACTTACTTCCTTAAAGCGATACTCCCGCTCTGTAACTAATGCTTACTTCCCCAGGGTCTGAAATTTGAATGCTCATGTGGGAGCCAAGTTTAAATGTGCAGCAGCTCTTGCATCTTGGCATGCTAAAGCGTGCAGCACTAGACCACTAACTTGCCCAAGATGGCTGCCTCCCGTGGAACGAAGGAGGGTCCGCGAGGACCCTAAAAGTAGGTATCCCTTGTGGGGGCCTGTAATTGAACGGAGGTCATTGGGGCTTCATGGGCTTACAGAGGCAGAACTGGGGATTCCCATATCGTTTTGATGATTATTTGGGAGTTTCTTTCTTGTTTTTAATGAAAGGTTACTCGTTCCCTTCTTACTATGATGGTGACGTATATGTGAGTGGCTAATATTTATTGCTGAGGGTTTGCTCTTTGTGACACTATGGAATGTAAAGGAATGAGATGGACATAGGACCTTCTGTGCTGCCCAGGTGTACCATTCATTTCAGGAGATGTATATCTGACTGATGAATAATGTGATGTTAATACTTCGTCAGCTGGCTCCAAGGTATGTTCTCATTGAGGCCAAATTGGTGTGTGCGCAGTTTATAAACCCATCATTGTTCTTTTTCGAACAGTGTAGACTCACAATTAATCTCTTTATGGTGTTCTAGGATAACCCACTGGTAATCCTCCACTATGTGTGCTTTCTCTTTGAAATGAGTGGACATTTTAGTCGTCCACATCTCAGGTTACTACGGTGTTCGCAGATGCGAGTCTTAACCTTACGGGTGGTCATCCCCACATAATGTAGGTGGCAAGGACAAGTGATCATGTATACTGCTAGCAAGAGGTAAGAGTCTCTAGCTACGTAAGTCCTATAAATTATTCAAGCTCTATAAATTCTTCACACAGTGGTTGCATCTGACCCTATCCATACAAAACCAAAAGCACGCCCATATACAGGTCCCACTGAACCCTTAACACACCGCCTATTACTCAGCTAGGCAGAATCAATCAAATGAACCACACAATTTTCACTGAACCCAGAACAGTGCATATCTTGTGCATAACACAATGGGTGTCTTTCAACCTTCACTACAGCAGTAAGAAAATATGTCTTTCAACCCTCAATCTACAAATTTGCAATTGGTATCTTTCAACAATCATTCAATTTATGGCAACATTGTAGATTTATTGAAAAGGTTACAGGATATGTTGCAAGTTACTTAATAAAGAAGCCCCACCAGGAGCAGCATCCTCTCCGTCATACATCTCCAGTCACTATCCAACATTCCATGACATCACACACTGTCTGAGCAAAGCAGAGGGCAATGGTGGTATGCACAGAATGCATCACAAGCAAGCAGGTTATAAGACTTAATCAGCTGCATTTTAAATGTTAAATGTTTCCTGATATTTTATCTTTATGCGCCTTTGCACTTTTATCAGTCATTAGGGTTTGCCTGCTCTGACTAAACTTTGATAATCCTTGAACAATAACTATTAGTTTTATTTCTTCCACCTAGATCTGTCAAGTATGTTTTTAATGGATGCTATCATAGGTGGATACCATTCTTTCTGAAGCTTTGTGTTCTAGCACAGGGATATATGCAGCACAGGAAAGAACTCTGAAAGTTCCAGTACCTTTCAGTCTTCTTACAGTATCTCTAGAGTACTTTCTTAGAGCTGTTGTCCTAAATGTCAGATCACTACCTAAGCACAAGGAGGAAAATCGAATGCCGTTGGAACAATGTAAATGGGACTTCTCTTTCTAAACAGAAATGTTATTACATGAGGCATTGGTGCAATTCCCAAAAGGTTGCAGAAACTTTCACTTAAATAGGGGGCATCGTTTTGGTGGTGCATTAATCATTAAAACCGTTTATAATGTTCTTAAAGTGAAGATGCTAGTTACTTCTAGGAAGGTTTAATTCTTTGCCTTTTTCTCTCACAATAAATTTTTGCTTTCTTTTGGTCTACGGTCCTCTTACAGCAAATGACAACTTTTTGGATACTCTCAATGTGAAAATCAACCTGGTCACTAGTTTTTGTAGGGTGTTGGTGCTCTGCATTTTTAATTTATGATATAATCTTGCTCTGGAGGCTCCACAGCTAAACATTCTGAATTTCTAGCAAACTGTGGCCTTGTACAAGATCAGTAAGACCAGCCACAATGCTGACCACCTCAGTGATCTTATTTTCTCCCCTCCCAAATTGATAAAATGTACTTCTGTACAGCCAATGACATGGACTGGCTGTGCTATCATTCCGTTTGATATGTCCTGCCTTATTAAGACCTGGACTAACGACCATGAGGTTAAGGTTGGGCATTTCTTCTTTCAGAGGAAAATGAACAAATATATTGCCTCGTAAGGTGGATTTATATTGCACTGCTTGTCACCTTGAGGGTATCCAGGCGGTAAGGAGGTGAGTGTAGGCATGTGATGAGGATGGGCCTGAATACAGGCAGTCTTGATGGACCTACAAGGAGTCTAGTTGAATAGCTAGGTCTTCAGCCTCTTGCAGAGTTCAAGAAGTGAGGAGGAGGCGGTGCTATGTTGGGGAAGGGTGTTCCAGGTTTTGGCGGCTTGGTAGGGGAATAACCTCCCATTCTGCTTCTGTGGATGTGAGGTGTGTATGTTAGTGATGCTGAGCGAACTTGCCTCGTGGGTTGGTGGAAGTCAACCTGGTGATTGGTGTATGTGGGTCCTGTGTTGTGTAGTGACTTGAATGTGTGTGCAAAGAGTTTGAACTGGCAGCACTTCTGGATGGGAAGCCAGTGGAGCTCTCTGAGGAATGGTGTGGTGTGGATTCGGCATGGAAGGTCAAGGATGAGTCTGGCGGCAGCGTTTTGTATGGTGTGAAGTCTGTGAAGGTGATAGGTTGGGATGCTGGCGTGGAGTGAATTGCTGTAGTCCAATCCGCTTGTGAGTAGAGCCTGTGTCATTGTACTTTTTGGTGTCCATTAGTAGCCACTTGAAAATTTCACGCAACATGCGGATAATCTGGGTGCATGAGGAGCTGATGGCATTGACCTGGGACTTCACAGTAAGGTTGGTGTCCAGGATAGAGTTCCTAGCATGGTTGGTTGGGGTAGATGTGGGTCCAAGATCAGCAGGCCACCAGGTAGAGTCCGAAGGTGAGCTCTTATTCCCGAAGATCAGCACTGCAGTTTTATTGGTGTTGAGCTTGAAGCATTTTTCTTTAATCCAGCTGGCCATGCAGGTCATGCATTGTTTGAAGTTTGTCTTGGTGGTGACAGTGTCATCTGAGAGGAGAAAGAAACAAGCAGGGTGTCGTTGGTATAGGAGATGATGTTGATTTCATGTGATCCATTAATGTTTGCCAGAGGTGTCGTAAAAAATTGAAACACGTGGCTGAGTGATGATCCCTATGGGACTCCACAGATGAGGTCCTTGGGTTCTGATGTCAGGCCTTGAAAAATTGACTCACCCACTCGCTATGGCGAGTCATATTTGATCAGGTCGAGCTAATTTTAGGAGCTACTCACTCCTTCGTCTGGCGAGTTGACAAAGAGCAGGTGTTCTGACAGAAAGGGAAGGAGCAATAAAGACACCATTAAATATTGTTTTTTTTCCATCACATTTGCTCTGTGTTCAGAGATAGAGGTCAAAAGTCAGTTTGTCTTCTTACAATTAATTTTCCTTCTGACTGCAGAATTTTGGAATTTTGACCTGCTGTACAGAAAGTGTAAAATGAATGGCTGTAGGGTGTCAGGTTTTTCCTAACACAAAACATTTAAATAACTAAGGCAAATGTACAGACATATCAAAATATATTTCAGTAGTTGTGAAAGCCCTTTTTTTAAACTTCTGTGTTATGAAAAAAATATTTTAATAGGATTAGAACAAAGCAGAACACTTTACCTGGTGATGTGTAAATGAAAATATGTTTTATGAAACCAAATTTTCATAGATTATTGGTATAACACTAAAGCTGCATGTTAGTGGGAAGATTTTTGAACTTTTTTTTGGAAAGTTGCTGTCTGTAAATGACAGCGTGCTACCACATCATGCTTTAGTAATATGTTTATTGAGTGTTTAAACTTAAACTGAGAAACACGCCTGCGCTGATGGCAATGCCATTTGTCAACTGAGAGGTAAGTCATGGAGCATGTGTCCCTATATGTAGACTAGGGACCAGATGTATGTAATTCCTGAATTGCGACTCGCAAATTGCGAGTCAGAGAGACTCGCAATTTGCGAGTCGCAATTCAGTATGCAGGATGGTGTCCCTGACAACATCTGCAACTCACAAGGGGGTCGCAAAGGCCCACCTCATTAATATGAGGACCCCCCTTGAGGACCCCCTTGAGACTTGCAGCCCTCACAGGGATGGTGGCCTGCTGGAGACAGCAGACCGCCATGTCTGTGACTGCTTTAAAATAAAGCAGTTTCTTTTTTTTTGTAATGCAGCCTGTTTTCCTTAAAGGAAAATGAGCTGCATTACAAAAAGAAAAAAAGAAACGTTTTCGTTTCATTTTTTCAGAGCAGGCAGTGGTCCATAGGACCTCTACCTGCTCTGAAAAAATGTTTTCCATGCCATTCACAAATGCCCTTCCTAATTGCGACTCGGAGTCCCGTTTTGCGAGTGGGTAACCAGGTTACCGACTCGCAAAACGGGGATTGGGAATCGCGATGTGCTTTTTGCACGTCGCAAACAGCGAAATTCGCTGTTTGCGATGTGCAGAAAGTTTGCTACATCTGGCCCTAGATTCTTATTATACATGGACAAAAGTTTAGTCCATTTAATCAAACAAAAGTGTTTCTTTTGTACAGCAGGAATGCTGAGCTCATGTATTTGAAGGTGCATTCATATGTACGAATGAAGAAAAAGGTGACTGTGAACTAAAATATTTGCCTAGGATCACACAATTTGAGACCCATCTATGAGTCAAGCACATTACAGTTAGGTTGAGTAGATTATTCAAATTACTCAACCTGCAGGTCAAGTAACATGTTTATGATTTTTCAAGGCCTGGTTGTGAACGGCGAGTGTGGAAGCTATCTATTCAAGCCCTGGTCCTTATATTCCAGCTTTTTGTAGTCTGGTGATGAGTGTGTGGTGGGAGATGGAGTAGAAAGCGGCAGAAAGGTCGAAGATGATGAGGGGCGGTGGTCTGTCCACAGTCGAGGATGGTTCATATGTCTTCTGTGGCAGCAATGAGAGTTGTTTTGGTGCTTTGGTTAAATGAAAATCCTGATTGCAAGCCATCCAGGAGTTTGTAGCATTTTAGGCGGCTGAGAGTTGTCTTTTGAGGTCTTCTTGATGACTTTGACTGGGACGGGGAGCAGCTAGATGAGTTGGACGGCTGAGGGTTTTTTGAGGAGGGCGGTGCTTTTGGCAGGTTTCAAACCTATCTAGGAAGGTGGTTGTTTGAGGGAGGTGTTGACAATGGAAGTGAGTGCAGTGCTGATCATGGTTCTTCTGAGATTGTAGATATGGTGGGGGCAGAAGTCTATGGAAGCCCCTGGGTGGACTGTCATAATTATTGCTGCAGTGTCCCTGGTGGATAAAGTGTTCCATGATGTCAGTTGGTAGTCTTTGGCTAATGAGGATAGCAGGCTTGGAAGAAGTTGGAGAGGTTGTTGCAGAGTTCTTGTGCAAGGATGATGGTTTGAGTTGCAGCTGCTGGGTTAGTGAATTCCTTGATGATGATGAAAATGTCCTTGCAATTGTTGGAGCAAGATTCAATTCTCAGGTTCTGGGCCTTTTTCTTGTTTTCTTTTACTCAATGGTGATAGTGTCTAAGTGATACCTTGTAGGTGTTTCTTTTGGTAATTCCTGGGGTGCTTCTCCATTTCTTTTGAGTTGTTTGAAACTCTCTTGGATTCTCTGATGTCAGTGTTGTATCAGCTAGCTTGTTTGTTGGATCTTTTGGGTTTTTCAGGGGTGCCAGGGTATTGGCGCAGGTGGTGAGCCAGTTGTTACAGTTGTTTGGGCATTGATAAGATTATTGGTGGGATCTGGGGAGTTTAGTTGCAGGCTGTTGAGGCACTCAATTTCTGTAACCTTCTTCCAGCAGTGGCTTGGGGTATTGGTAGTCTGCAGGGTTGGTTTGAGGCCCAGTTATGTGGAAGTTCCATGAAGCTATAGTACAGGACTGAGCAACTTCCACTTCCCTTGACCTTGTGAGTCAAGCACATGCATTTAGTCAACTACTAGCGTCTGGTCTGGAATCAAAACAGACAACTTGGCCACTCCAACCTGGACTCTTGCTAGTTTACTTTTGCACTGAGAGTGGACAGGCTAAAGCTGCCTAAAGCTGAGGCAGGCCAAAAGGAAATGGCAACTTGATTATCAGAAAGCAGCAATGCATACAAAATGTATGAAAGCACTACAAAGAATGCCTGCATAAATCCAAGCTAGCCTTCTTCAAGAAAGAAGTGTCTCAGACAATAAATTAATCTGTGCCCTATTTGGTGTTGTCAGTGAGGTATTCAAACTAGACTGTGGCAGAACTTTGAGTAGTCTTCGATTGTTGGCACTTTACTGGGTTTATAATAGATCAACAATGCCAAGACAAAGTGAACTATTCCACATTAATTCACCATTTGATTCACCGTTTGAAGGCAGTAGGCACGAAGAGTACATAGCTTTCATGGTTCCACTAATTTCTATTTCGACGTAAATAGTCATTATTAATGTCTCCATTTTGATCTACGATTGTCACAGTTTCCTGTGGGTGCACCATGAATCTTCCTCATTGGTGATCTTTCTCATTATCTACCCAAGACCCATGTCAGCCACTGGCAGAACTTTTGGCCAGAGATCAACTTCTTATGCTGGCATTACTTAAAATATTTTGCAATTCAACAAGCCTTTGTCTGTGCACTAGCAGTTTTCCAAGTCATGTATCCTGGTCATTAAAGACTGACTTTGTAAGAAATCATGAAACTGAAGTGCTTGCACCACAGAAGTGATGATTATTAGGTTATGACAACTTGTGATCTCCATCGCTCCAGCCTAACTAGATGGAACCTTGGTGGTGTCCAGGATCCAAAGTCAAAAACATTGGTTTTATAATGGACAAATATTACATCTAGGGGATCAGGTCAGTTCTGTAGTCTAGTCTTTGCTTATGTTTTATACAGAAAGATACTGAAACATTTTTGCCATGTATTCCCTCACAAATGTGAGCTGAATGAGTGGGCTCAGTTATTTTGTCCAGCAGGGGCTGCACAAATATTTGTTATTTAAGTACGCAGGGATAATCGAGCAAATAATTCAAAGCTTGGGGTTAGAATAATGTTTAGTCTACAAATGTTTGTGCCTTTACTAGTTACCTGTAGAATAGTGAAATGAATTCAAAGCCCTTTGTTAAGCCTACCGGGCTCTTCATGGCTTGAAGGGCCCACTTTCCATTCTCCATCATTATGTTCCATCTTACTCCCTCCCCATCAGAGCCTTGTGCTTTTAATATTATTTGGAGGTTCTCAGCATCCCCACTTTCATCGAAGGACCTTCACTCCCTTCCATACTGGGCCACTGAAAAAGCAGGACAAATGGCATACGTATAATAGCTTGCAATAACTTTTCCAACCAGGGTAATTTATGGGCAATAGCCATAGTAAAACTGAAACCAAACAACCGCTAGGACTGCTGGGAGTGTGTGGTACCTTGCCACAGAACATCACTGTTCTCTGAAAACCATGTTATTTTGATAAAAGCGCCCTACTCAGTAAGCACTGCAGCACAATACAAGGTTGTATATTGGCCCCAAAAGGTGATTAGACTTTCTGTCTTTCTGTTTTGTTCATCCTTTCAACTATTGTATGTGAGGAAAGCAGTTTATTATATGGTGCGGTTGTGAAACCTCACTGTATAATACACTTATAACCTGTACTGGGTCCAGTCGGATCTGTTTGAAAATACTTAGCTCAACTCTGGGTAGCTGTGGCTCAGAGCAGTCAGGCTTTATCAAAGGAACCATCTCAAAGCATTAAAAAGTGCCAAAACAATAAAATAAGAAAGAAACAAGACATGATAAAAATCTAACACCAACTTATAAAAACAGGATGTATTTTGTTTTCCTTAAATGACACATCAATGACAAAAATCCACAGAGAGTTCAGGAGATATGAATATTTAAGGAATAATAAATCACAGCTTTTTATTGCAAGGCAATAAATCATCGTAATGGACTGTGCTTGCAGTCCAACTTTGCAGACTTTGAAAAACATCTATAAAGTTGTTTACTACACCATCCTGCTTTGGATGACCAACTCCGAGAAGGTGCACGTCACAGGGGCAAAAGAGGCATTGTTGGACAGTTACTTCGCATTCAAAGCAGTCTCTATTCAAGTTCCAGGCTATTTGGGCAAATTGCCTTAGATTATAGTGGAGTGGCCCTGATGCAATGGACACAGTATGCTGAAAGATACAGAGGATTCTGATCCATTGATGGAGGGTGGTGTCTTCTTGGGGTTACCCCTTGGTCCATGAACACAATGGGGTGACTTTCATCTCAGTGGGTCAACATCCCTTGAATTCTGGTTGAAGTCAAGCTACAAACCAGTTGTCACTGGTCTACTAGTCTCCGGTTGCAACAAACTAGTAGTTCCCTTTAACTGGTGACAACGTCTGTCTTGGGCTTCCATACTGCACTCCAACAACTGTCCCCGTTCCAGCAGATTAGGTTCCAACTTTCATGAGTCAGGTCTTAGTCTGCCAGGCTGCATGTTGGCTTTCAGTAGTGGTCAGGTGTTCGGGGCTATAAACTCACAGAGGTAGGCTTCCTCAGGTTTTGTTGTGCTATTACTACAACAGCAAGTCAGCCAAGGGTCTCTTAGTGTCACCATTTCTGTCTGAGGCTCAGAGACGAATTTTCCTCGAACAGTACAAAATAGACCCAGTACTCTTTTTGCTAGCCTAATGCGCAGCATATGCAGTCCAGTCTTGATGCAGCCTCTCTTTGCTGGGTCCAGAGAACTGCAGAGCAGTCCTTCTTTGGTCCACTCTTCACTACAGACATTGTGCCCTCGGGGGCTGTGGCAACTACTAGCCAATGGGCTACCATGTCCCCTCCCTCCTAGTGATGACGTCCTGTGAAATGTGGCAATTAGCTATCCCAGAATGCACTTATAAGTAAGTTAACTTAATCATGCGAAAAGAGACATTTCCTTACACTGTACATTTAATTCATTCAATTATATAAATATATGTGTATATATATATATATATATATATATATATATATGTGTGTGTATATATGTATATATAAATTTTGACTGGAAAAATTGAAGGTTAAAGGGGCGCTATAATTAGGTCAAAATGTTAGTAAAAATATAACATTTTAAACCAACAAAACCACTGAAATTCATCAGTTACCATTATTTCAAGTATCTATAACTTGTGCCCCAAAGGAACTATAGCTCGTGACCCCGCCACACACAGTGTTGTAATGAAGGATGTAATTTCAAATGTTGCAGTGATGTTATTAATGATGTCACAGAACATGTCATGAGTGATGTAATATGTGAGGTCATCAGCAGCGCTCTAAGGTTTTTTATTAACTTTTTTAAATTATATTATTAGAATCCCTAAATGTAGCATCACTTTAACCTTTGTTTTATTCACTGAATTTCTGTGGTTTCTATAAAGTAAAGAAAAATGTTCTTTGCCATGCATGGCCTGGGGTTGAACGCCTGACCACCCTACTGGCTTCCAGCTCCCTATTGCGCACTGCCTATGCCCCAATCCCCATGGGTGCGTATGGCTGAGTATGTGATTTTTCACAAAAAAGCACTAGTTTCAAAGGACCAGCAGGGGTTACTTCCCCCCAAAATGAATCGCTATCTATCACAATTAAACCGTTGGGTCTGTAATGACGATAATCTAAGGTAAAGGAAGAAAAAAAAATGGACGAAAGGAGAAAGCAAGGTGGCCTGGCCACAATGAAAGCATCCTTTTAAAGGGCAATCTCCCTCACTCACCTGAAGATTGCATGCTTCATCATAGGGAACCTCCTCGCACCATGATAACTGATCACAGTGTGGGCTACAACCCCCTTCTCTAGGAGGGAGGAGCTCTGTGTAAACCAATAAAACAGAATGGGAAAAAGAGTGATGTGAGTTAAAACTAACTCCAGAGTATGCTTAAAGATTTATTGGTCCATCTCTGGATCAGGATTAAGAACCGGGACCGAACAGGAGCATTTTAGACCTGTCTTTTCACACTGCAAAAAAAGGTCAACATGTTTCTGCCTAAAACCCTCAACAGAGGTGTTGCGGCATTCTTTAGGACCTGACATGAAACTTCTGCCTTGTAAAGTGCTCAAAACTCATATGAACTAAATAAAAGCAAGCATTGGCGTAGCCAATAGGTCTCATCTTTGGAACCTTATAAGTGTTTAGCCTTGCAGCACATTATAAGTCTGCCCATATATCAGACCACCCAATGCATCACAAAACCTAAAACAATTATAAAAATAAAATAATTAAATTAAAAAGAAAACGGTCTTATAATCATAAACTACTTTCCGGCGAAAAGCCTGCAGCACATAATGAACTCATGGCACACTTGAAAACGCAGTGCTAGCTGCTAGTCTCCTGTAAAAAAAAGACTATCCTCCAAGCAAGGAAAGAGTTCTGTTACTAGGTGTCCCTATGGAGTTTTAAAGGAACCTCTGTTAGCCACATAAAGTACTGTACCCTTAATGCAGCTTTCTACAGGATGTATTTGTCCACTCTTTTTTTCCCATCTTGGTTTGAGAAGATCCAAGCATGAAGTAGCGTGTGCCCATCAGGTAGGCATACTATTCTCCATCAAAGGTGCCTGAGTATTGGCTTTCTCAAATTATTATAGTTGTACAATTACATAAAACAAGCTTAGATGTTTAACCGGTTATTTATGACTAACTGGACAACCATCCGAAATACCCAATAATAAAATTCATCCATTAATACCTATTCAAACCACAACAGGTCTCACAGTGTAAATATCTACACTTTAAAGGTGGTTAGAAGCACATAATTAAGAGCCTGTTAGCTCTCCAAAGCTGCACCTTACTGATGGGCCCCAACAAATTACATCCGTGGTGGCCAATCTGTAGTAGCTCACTGAGGAAAGAAAATGATGGACTGGAATACACTCAAGTAAGTATCAATAGTTGAGAGTAATTCAAGCATTCCACCCACCACGTTTTGTGTTTTTGCTGTCTCAAGGATGCACTGCACTAGAGTCACCCTTTGCCAGTGGAGAAAAAGGGCAATCTATAATGTTTTTTCGTGTATAGTTTTCATACAAGACCTGCTTGTGGTAGCTGTGGGGACATTTATTGTGGTTTAGTCTAACTGGTAGCCATCTGCAAAGAACATTTTGTGGGCAGCATACACTCGAATTTGCACACTGAAAGATTTAACAATGAGTGAGGTATGAAATACATATATAATTCCATTCCAAGACAAAAGAGAAATTCCACCCATAAGCTACTTTTATTTTCTACTTTGCTAAATGAGGACATCTAGCCAGCCACTTGTCCGTTTTTAGATGCAGATGTGTACGTTGATGGTAGACATGTTGTTTCAGTGCTCGGAAATTGTGTTTCCGATACAATTTCTTTGTCTGAGCCAATACCGCAACCACTGCATTTTATTTCCAAGCCTGGCTTAACAACTGAAAACAATTTTGCATTCTAAATCTGGTTTCTTATGACTCAAAACCACTCAGTTACAAGTGTGCAAAAACAGTAGTAGTCAAGCAAGAGCATCGGAGCTGAAGGCACATCTGATGGCTCAGAACTGAAGAGCAGTCCCTGTCTGTATGTATAAACTAGCCTCTTGTAAAATAAAAGAATATCCACCAAGCAGGGAAAGGGTGCAGTACCACAGGCTGTTACTAGGTGTCCCTATGGCATTCTAAAGATACCTCTATTAGTCACTTAAGGTGCTGCACCCTTGAAGCAGCCTTCTAAAGGATGTTTTTGTCCACTCTTTTCTGCTGAATGCAGTATCACAGGTGTGGCGAGAGCTGAACTCACTGGTTACTTGTAGCTCTCACTCGCATTTACAGGCACACACATGCAAATTTGGCTGTATGCTTTCAATGTAAACGGAAGCACATATAACCTTATTGTATAGTGGAAGGGGGGAGAAACCAATGTGCTGAGGCTGCTCTGCAGAGGCAGCGGCAGCACCATTTTAAAAACACAAGAAAAGTTAATTACCTTTGGAAGTGCATAATCACGTTCTTCAGCACATCATGAAAAGTCAGTTGTGCTCAGGGAAGCGTGTTGTTGTTGTTGTGCTCTGGAAGTCCCTAATCACGTTCTTCATGGGAGACATAGAATGAACAGCTTAAGGGCACAAATCATGAAAAGTCAATTGTGCTCCAGGAAGTGATTTGCTGATATGGCTTGAACAGACACCCAAAGAAAAAAATAGTGCAAGCAGAGCATCTTAAATAACGTGAAGAGTAAGAGCACATGTAACAGGGGCAATCCTCATAGGAGGTTACAAAAGTAGAAAAGGAAGGACTACTCACCATATTAACCCAAGAAAAGTAGGCATTTACGAATGACAAAAAAAGAACAATGAAAAAGATGGGTGGTACATGAAGCACATGTGTAGATTACAGCATATTTTGCAGAGACTGCGCACATGCGCTGCCTAGGCGACACCTTAAAAGGATGCATTCATTGTAGCCAGGCCACCTTGCTTTCTCCTTTTTTCCCTTTTCTTTTCTCCCTTTTCCTTAGATTGTTCTTTTTTACAGACCCTGGGGCTTCATAGTGATATATGGTGAGTATGTGATGTAACAATATTTCTCTTTAAGTAAGGCAGACCTAATGACTTTGTCAAAGGGTCAGATCGCCAAAATATAAAACCTTGGGGGTTATTACAACTTTGGAGGAGGTGTTAATCCGTCCCAAAAGTGACGGTAAAGTGACGGATATACCACCAGCCGTATTACGAGTCCATTATATCCTATGGAACTCGTAATACGGCTGGTGGTATATCCGTCACATTTGGGACGGATTAACACCTCCTCCAAAGTTGTAATAACCCCCCTTGTCTTTTGGCTTTATCAAGGTGTCAGCACATGAACATATGTGAATCAGACCTATTGGCCTTCTCAAAAAGTAACTAATAACAATAATCAAATTTACGTTTTATCAGTTCACACATTGGAATGTTTAATAAAAGTGATGGTCATATAATATTTTAATAAAGCCTTACTAAAAAAAAAAAAAAACAAGACAAGCAGCGCGGCGGTTACCGCCAACAGACAGGCGGGAGACAATTTACCGCCCACACCATTACAACCCGCCAATCCGCCACCTTTTCCGGGGTGGATGCACCGCGGATAAAAACACGTCTGAAGCGGAAACAGCTTTTGCAATGGGAAAACGCTCACCTCAACACATCCCACGAGGAAGGAGGACACCATGGAGCCCGAATTACAAATCCTACCTGCCCTTGTTTTTCTGCTCCTTTACGACCAACAGCTATGTAGGCGCAGAAGATACCGGTGAGTACTGCACCTACGACACGGGGGGAGGCAAAAGTTAGGGGGACACCCACCAAACACCCCCACCCTCGCATATCACAACATACACACCAATGCAGTCACAAAAATCACAGTAACAACCCACAATCCCCCCGGAAGAATGCAAAGACAATGTGAAAATCGGGCAAACATTGTAATGTGCCAATATACATGTCATACAAAAATATGCAGATATACATATCTCAAAATCACTCTTATTTACACATACAATCCGAGAAGTAGTGCAGATATGTACACAACAATGTCCGTGCACCAACAGTCCAAAAAAGCATGGGCGAGGCCCACAATAGATACCTGACCAGAATCGGAGAGAACACTGCCGGGGCATCAGATAGAAACACTACAGGCACCTCAGGGGGAAGGGAAGGGTGGGGCACCTCAGCCAAATGAATGCGAAGCCAGATCCACAACGGGGCTCCATGCCCATTGATGTATCCTGGGGAGTGCAAAGCCACAGTCTCACAAGTCACTACAGTGGGTGGGTTGCCCACTGTGCCATCCTGGGGAGTGCAAAGCCAGAGTCTCACAAGTCACTACAGTGGGTGGTTTGCCCATTGTGCCATCCTGGGGAGTGCAAAGCCACAGTCTCACAAGTCACTACAGTGGGTGGTTTGCCCACTGTGCCATCCGGGGGAGTGCAAAGCCACAGTCTCACAAGTCACTACAGTGGGTGGGTTGGCCACTGTGCCATCCTGGGGAGTGCAAAGCCACAGTCTCTCAAGTAGATGCAAGTCTCCACTGGTTCTGGAGGGGGACTGGTGCCCAGACTGGATGAGTCTCCACGTGAAAGTACCTGTCCTGTCACTGTCCCAGCTGCACATGGGATAAGGATGCCTGATGTGGCGGTCCATTAATTCCTAGACGGTGCATGCCCTGTTCAGCGGTGCTTTGCCATGGCGGTCTTTGCCATGTTCAGTAGTGCTTTGCCATGGCGGTCTTTGCCCTGTTCAGCGGTGCTTTGCCATGGCGTTTCAGGACTGTTCAGCGGTGCTTTGCCATGGCGGTCTTTGCCCTGTTCAGCGGTGCTTTGCCATGGCGTTTCAGGACTGTTCAGCGGTGCTTTGCCATGGCGGTCTTTGCCCTGTTCAGCGGTGCTTTGCCATGGCGGTTCTGATACGGACATTGGTGTGTGGCATGACGATCTCTACACTGGGCATTGGTGTGTGGCATGACGATCTCTACAATGGGCATTGGTGTGTGGCATGACGTTCCATCATTGCCCAGCGGGGCTGTGGCATCCTAGCCCCTCATGGGCTGTGACTCCGGCGGTGGTCTCCTGACCTGTGACAATACTTGTCCCCTCCTGGGCAATGACTCCGGCGGTGGTCTCTGGACCAGTGCCGATACTTGTGCCCTCCTGGGCTGTGACTCTGGCGGTGGTCTCTGGACCAGTGACGATACTTGGGCTCTCCTGGGCTGTGACTCTGGCGGTGGTCTCTGGACCAGTGACGATACTTGGGCCCTCCTGGGCTGTGACTCTGGCGGTGGTCTCTGGACCAGTGACGACGGTGCTGGCGGTTGTGTCTGGGCCGCCGGATATGATGGCGCACTTCTCCACTGTGAGACTCACAACAGGCTGTGCAGACTTCCTCTGGACCTTCCACACCTTTGTTGGAGTTACAGCTGACTCACCAATCGCCTTCGATCCCATGTCACTTGTTGTCCCACTAGGAGTCTTAAGACGGTCCCGTCGTCCACTCTCCATTTTCAGAGCCTTTACAGGGGGTGGACTGCCACTGCCTTGGCTTCGGGTCCTACTGCCTGCCCTGGTGGACGGTGCACTCCAAAAACCTGGAACACGCACCACTGGTACTGTAGGCTTTTTGGCTGAAGCGCTACGACGGGACGGATTAATTGGAGGGGGGGCAAAAAGGTCAATTTGACAGAGGGACAGTTTCTGACGAACACTGGGATGGGTAGATGGAGGGGGTCTGGGAGTGGAGGAAGAGGAGGTGGTTGTAGGAGGTGTCACTGTAGGTGTTTTGGGTGTAGGTGCAGGTACTGGAGGCTGTCGTGAGGTGGATGTATGTTGGGTGAGTGATTACCGGCGTTTGGGTACTTTGGGAGGGGGTGTCACAGACACATTGGGAGAGGACACAGGGGACGTGTAAATGGCAGTGGAGGTGGTGAGTGCAGGTGAGCGGCTTGTGGTGCTGGGTGTCCTGGTGCGAGTCCTAGTGCCTGTAGATGTGGTGCATGCAGGTGTGTGTGTAGACGAGACTGTGAGGGAGGGGGGAGAAGAGGAGGAGGGGGACACAGTGGAGACAGTGGATGTTGCTGTGTCTGTATGTGGGTGAGGCTTGCGTGAGTGCCTGTGGTGTGTGTGGTGCCTATGTTTGCTTGAGCTACTTGTGTGTGTTGACTTGTGTGCCTGCTGGTCTGTAGGTGTGCTTGGGATGGGCTGGTGTACAGGAGATTGGGTCTGGGTGGAGGAAGTAGGAGGGGGGAGGCTGGACAAAGGAACAATGGCTGCCATCAGTGCTGAGGCCAGAGATTGCAGGGTTCGCTGAAGGACAGCCTGACCAGAATGAATGCCCTCCAGGAATGCATTACCGTGTTGCAACTCCCTTTCTACACCCTGGATGGCATTCACAATGGTAGACTGCCCAACAGTGAGTGACCTGAGGAGGTCAATGGCCTCCTCACTGAGGGCAGCAGGGGTGACTGGGGCAGGGCCTGAGGTGCCTGGGGCGAAGGTGATGCCCACCCTCCTGGGTGAGTGGGCACAGGGCGAACACTGAGGGGCTGCTGGGAGGGCGGTGCTGGTGGGGGGGTGGCGGCTGTACCTGTAGAAGTGGGGCGCACAGGTGGTGCCGCAACCACAGGGGAGCTCCCATCGGCGGACGAGTCCGTGTCGCTGGTTGGTGATCCTGTGGCCGACGTGAAGCTCCCCTCGCCCTCCGTCCCACTGGTGCATTCAGAGTCTGTGGTGTGGCCCTCCATGGCCATGTGGGATGCAGCTCCCTCGTGCTCCGGTGCCACTGTACCTCCGCCTGATGATGCTGATGTACAAAAGGACAGGGAGAGCAGGAAAAGGGGGGGAGACAGAACAAAGAGAGTTTTAGTGCATGGCATATCGCTACCGTTGGCGGACAAGACAGACGCAGCAGCCCCCTGCATTACGCCGTTCTCCTGACCTCTGCACAAGCAATTTCTGGGACATGGCCTACATGGCAATGGTGGGAATCTGCGCACATTGATGCCACAGGGGCAACTATACCTGAACTTGGCACTCTGCTGAGGTGGGGTTGAGTGCCACATGGCCTACATAACGGAAGGGCCTTGCCTACCTAACTCGCCCTGGCCTAGGGACACCCACAGCCCACCTCCCCCACCCAGACCCCTCCACTGCACGCAAACTCCGCTGAATGAGGTTGTACTCACCCCCTTGTGTCTGCTGTGATGTCCTCAAGCGCCCATCCAACTCCGGGTAGGCCACCGCCAGGATCCGGAACATCAGGGGGGTCATGGTGCGACGGGCACCCCTCCCACTTTGGGAGGCCATCCCCAGCTGAACCTCCGCCGTCTTCTTGCTGCAGCGGCGGATGTCCTCCCATCTCTTACGGCAGTGGGTGCCCCGTCTGTGGTGGGCCCCCAGGGTCCTGACCTCCTTGGTGATGGCACGCCAAATGTCCCTCTTCTGGTGGACGCTGACCTACATGACATGCACAAGGAAAGAGGAACAGTCATTACCAACTGCACCATCAATGTGAGTGGCCCCCTCCCTACTCTGGCCATGTGGCCCATTCATTCCCATGCATAACTGTTCTATGTACTCTGCCCCCTTCCCTCTTCCACCCAGCCCTCTCCACCCAGGCCTAGCCCATACAACGTGCTCCCTGTGTACTAACCTGTTGGTCTGGAGGACCGTAGAGTAGCGTGTACTGGGGGAGGACCCCATCCACAAGTTTCTCCAACTCCTGTGCAGTGAAGGCAGGGGCCCTTTCCCCAGATGCAGCAGCCATCGTCGCTTCCAGACCGAGGTCACAGCAGCACTAGCAGTGTAGGTCTTCTCCTGTCGAAGGTCAGGTATCTAGTGATTGAACAGATAGAAAATGGCGGTGACGTCCTCGGCGGTGACGTCCGCGGCGGTGCGCATCATCACCGCCGGCGCACCTGTTCATTGGCTCCTGGGACCCATAGGGTCCAATATTAACCAATGCAGCATTGCGCCGCGGTCTACGACCGCCTACCGCGACCATGTGCAACGCCAGCGCAGTTACCCTACAATCCCATTGTCCCAGTTTAGAGGTCAGGCAGCCGCCATTTCAGGGGCCCACATGGCTTCATTTACTACTGCGTCACGCATAGCTAGGCCTATATTCAACACACATACAGGAAGGCTTTTTTGTCATGTGTAGTCTGGTGTGTAACTGTGGGTACATACCTGGAGGAATAGTGACTGGTTCTTCGCTGTTGTCCTTCTTAGGCACCGTCAGCTGGGACATATGAGAAGATGGCGGAATCCTCCGGTGTACCGACCGCTGGTGGACCTGTTGACAATGGAAGAAAGACATATCATCGTCACCTACCGGTTTGACCGTGCCACAATCCAGGAACTATGTACCCAGTTGGAGCCAGACCTAATGTCACCAATCCGCCATCCGACTGGAATCCCCCCTGACGTGCAGGTGCTGTCAGTGCTCCATTTCCTTGCAAGTGGGTCATTTCAGACAACAGTGGCCATGGCATCAGGGATGTCCCAGCCTATGTTTTCCAACGTGCTCTCCAGAGTGTTGTCTGCCCTGCTGAAACATGTAAGGAGATACATCATTTTCCCTGAGGTGGAGATTTGCCTACAGTGAAAGGTGACTTCTATGCCCTTGGCCATATCCCCAACGTCATAGGTGCCATTGATGGGACCCATGTAGCTCTGGTCCCCCCCGCAGGAGTGAACAGGTGTACAGAAACCGGAAGAGTTATCATTCCATGAATGTCCAGATGGTCTGTTTGGCAGACCGGTACATCTCGCAGGTAAATGCAATGTTCCCTGGCTCTGTGCATGACGCCTACATCCTGCGGAATAGCAGCATCCCTGATATGATGGGTCAACTCCAGAGGCACCGTGTATGGCTATTGGGGGACTCTGGTTACCCCAACCTTTCGTGGCTATTGACCCCAGTGAGGAATCCCAGGACCAGGGCAGAGGAACGGTACAATGATGCCCATGGGCGGACTAGGAGGGTAATCGAACGCACCTTCGGCCTTCTTAAGGCCAGGTTCAGGTGCCTCCATATGACAGGTGGATCCCTATTCTACTCACCGAAGAAGGTGTGCAACATCATCATCGCCTGCTCCATGCTCCATAATTTGGCATTGCGACGCCAGGTGCCTTTTCTGCAGGAGGATGATCCAGATGACGATGTTGTGGCAGCTGTGGAGCCTGTGGAGCCAGTGGACAGTGATGAGGATGAAGCTGAGGATGAAGAAAACGACAACAGGGAGTCAGTCATACAGCAATATTTCCAGTGACACACAGGTGAGAACATTTTCCGGTTTAAAATTACATTAACTTTCACACGTATACCTCTATCCTGTACCTACATTTCACTCACTATTTGTTAATTGAGTTGTACCCTTCCATTTCAGTTTCACAAGTGTGGTAACCTACGTGTCAACTGCTTGCATCCTTCAAGGGCTTGTGATGTGTGACATTGGTATGTTAGCCTTACAATGGGTAACCCATTATGACACTGTAATTGATAATACAAAGTTCCAAATCATAGACTGACTCAAGACTTTTTTGGCTTTCAAGGGTGTTTATTTAAGTGCTAAAAAAATAAAGGAAGGTTGTAAAATGGTGATGGGTGATGGTGGAGGAATGTCCATGGCAGAGTCCAGTCTATTCGTCTCACAGGTGCACTGCCCATCTGGGCATTGGAAGTGGAGCTGGGGCAGTTCCAATCTGGACAGGGTGACAAAGTGGGACAGTGGGGGGACAATCAGGGTGGTCTTATTTCCTGGCGGAGGTCTTGCCATCTTGCTCTGTCCTGTTCCTGGATCTCAGGGACCGCTTGCGTGGTGGTTGTCCGTCTGCAGGGGGTGGGGTGCTGGTGTGTTGGTCCTGTGGTGGGGCGTCCTGTCCACTAGCGCCGGCGGAGGTGGTGGGCAGTTCGTCGTCCTGGCTAGTGTCAGGGGCCCCTTGGAGTGCCACGGTGTCCCTCAAGGTCTTTTGAATGTCCGTCAGCACCCCTACGATGGTGCCCAGGGCGGAGCTGATGGTCCTGAGCTCCTCCCTGAACCCCAAATACAGTTCGACCTGCAGACGCAGGGTCTCCTGCAACTTGTCCAGGACCGTGGCCATCGTCTCCTGGGAGTGGTGGTATGCTCCCATGATGGAGGATAGGGCCTCGTGGAGAGTTGGTTCCCTTGGCCTTGGCTGTCGCACAGCAGCCCTCCCAGTTCCCCGGTATTCCTGTGCCTCCGTCCCCTGGACCGTGTGCCCACTACCACTGCCCCCAGGTCCCTGTTGTTGTTGGTGTGGTGGGTTAGCCTGGGTGCCCTGTAGTGGTGGACACACCGCTGATTGACCTGTCCTGGGTAGGGAGGTTTGGGCCCGCTGGGTGGGTGCTGTGCTGGTGTTACCAGAGGGTGGCAGCTCGGTGTTGGGCTGTGGCTGGGCTGTGACTGTGACTGTGACTGTCCTGAGGTCCACGATGGTCCGGGCTGGTCATCAGGATCCAGTGGGGCAGAGCTGCTGTCGTCACTGTGGGCCTCTTCTGGGGGTGGAGTGGTGTTGTCTGGACCCTCTGGTGTAGTGACGTTCCTTCGAGTTCCTGCAGGGGTATAAGCACATGATTATTGCATCTGTGTGTGTAATGGTGTGCAATGGTTGGGTGTGCGTGATCCCCAGTGCAGGCATTCCTGTGTGGGGGCTTGTGTGGTGATGGTTGGGGGTTGTTCTGGGTATGTGCAGTGGGCATGCTTTGGTGAGGGGTGTCCATGCTTAGTTGTGTCATGCAGGGCTTGGTGTTGGGATGGGTGCTTGGTGTCATGGGTAGATTGGTGAGGATTTGGGGTGATAGGGGAGGGTGTGAGGGTGGGGGTGTGTGATAGCATGCAGGTAGGGTGGGGGATGTGATAGTTAAGATTTGACTTACCAGTGTCCCATCCTCCACCGACTCCTCCGAGGCCCTCAGGATGCAAGATGGTCAGGACTTGCTCCTCCCATGTTGTTAGTTGTGGGGGAGGAGGTGGGGGTCCGCTGCCAGTCCGCTGCACCGCGATGTTGTGCCTGGAGACCGTTGAACGCACCTTCCCCCGTAGGTCGTTCCACCTCTTCTTGATGTCCTCCCTATTTCTTGGGTGCTGTCCCACGGCGTTGACCCTGTCCACTATTCTGCGCCATAGCTCCATCTTCCTGGCTATTGATGTGTGCTGTACCTGTGAGCTAAATAGCTGTGGCTCTACCCGTACGATTTCCTCCACCATGACCCTGAGCTCCTCCTCGGAGAAGCGGGGGTGTCTTTGGCGTGACATGGGGTGTTATGTGTGATGTGTGGGGTGGTGTATGTGTTGATGAGTGTGGTGAGTGTAGTGGTATGTGGTGTTTTGTGTGTGGATGTTGTGTGGGTGATGGTGTTGTGTGCCTCTGTGTGATGGGGTTGTCAATAGCTGTGCTGTCTCTCTGGCCTTCTCTCAGAATTTCTGGTTGTAGGGGTTTGTGTGTGATGTGGGTGTGTATTTTATATTGTGTTGGGTGTGTGGGAGTGGTGTGTGTATGTGTATCAGGTGTGTGTATTTGTAATTGTCCAATGTGGCGGTGTTTTGGAGATGTGTGTGTATTTTGAGCGCGGCGGTGTGTACCACCAATGGAATACCGCGGTTGAAAGACCGCCGCGTGGATTCGTGGTTCGTAATAGCATGGGCGTGTTTCTGTTGGCGTGGAGGTGGAGGATTTGTTTCTGCCAGTTTATCGCTGATCTTTGGTGTGGCGGTGTTGTGTGGGTGTCTGAATTTCGGAGGATTCCATGATGTGTGTCATAATAACTGTGGCGGTCTACCGCGGCTGCGGCGGTGTATTGGCGGTCTTCTGCACGGCGGTAAGCGCCTTATACCGCCAATGTTGTAATGACCCCCTTACTGTTTATTTATAGAGTTATGGGACTGTCGCACACCCTGCAGGCCCCCACAACATTCCAAAATGGTTGGTGGTTCCCCTGCCTCTTCTGGGGCACCATCTGGAATAAAAAAATAAAATTGAGAAAAGCCCAGTGGCATTATGGGGCGTTCCTTGTATGGTGCACTGAATAATAAATGAGCAGCTCCTGATTTTTTTGTAAGCAGATTTGTATTTATAAAGACATAAAACAGAACCAATATTACAAGGATAATAAAACAAAGAACAGTGATAAAACTCAAATCGTCTACAGCAGAGGGTACGGTGTTAAAGTCCCAGTCGGGAAAAAAGGCAATAATACATAGATCACTATGGCATGGGAGCAACCAATAGGTTCGTATGCAGTGGAATTTATTTGCAGTGAGTTCCAGCAAGATGGGAGACAAATAGTGCCGCTTGAGAACATCACAACAACAACAAAAACACATCCAACCCACTTCCCCACATCGTGACGGAAACTCCCCCTCCCATCTACCTGCAGGAAGTCTGAGACCAGGGCCACTGGAATTATGGAGAGGGCCAAATGATGCGGCAAGAAAGGGCATATTATGCAGCATAATGTGGCACATTTTGAAATAGTATTACTTCATGATTTAATCATTTTTAAACTAAGTAACGCTGTCTGTGAGTTGCTTGCACCTCATTAGAATCAGTTTAACACCAGAAAATAGCAGTAAGCAACAAAAATATGACTAGTCCAGCTTTAAAAATGGCTTTCGACAGTGCAACAACATGTGTTGTTGCATTTTTAGTAACTTTTGAAGAATTTGAGCTAGAATTTATTTTTTGTTAAAATCTGAAGATTATGCAGCAGATGAATTATGTGGCAAATGCGGCAAATCTATAATTATGCAAAAATCACTGTGGTCACACAGTCGCAAAATTATAGTAGCCTTGTCTGAGACCAATTTCATAGTAAATAACGCTTCTCCTAGCATCCCTCGGCCCATTGGCAGCTCCAGTGGACACCATCTGCAGGTGGAGGGAGGCCAGTCATATGAATTTGCTGTCTAGATATTACCACCCAGTGACCAAGGCAAGGTCTTATAAGTCTCCCATGGAATTTCTAGTCAGTGCTCTCTCTCTCTCTCTCTCTCTCTCTCTCTCTCTCTCTCTCATCTCCTCGAAGACAGCGTCCCAAGCTTGCGCAAACCCCATTGGTCTCCTGCCTTGGTGTGTTTCATAAAGCAACATTTTCCCTTCGCATGTCACCCATCAGAATTTATCAGCTCTGCAGCCTTCAATGTCGGGGGCATAAGCATGCTTCCAGTGCACCATAATTCTGCTCTTAGCAAGCACTAAAGCTTGGTCAATAAATCGAGTGGTGACTCTGCGTTTAGCAGGGTGAGGGTAGAGGCCCAGGAGACAGAACCGGGGCGTGGAAGTCAGGGCACGAGTCGAAGCCTCTGTCAAAAGGTGTACTACTTCAGACCAATAAAGAGACAGATTGGGGCACCCCCAGAGCAGGTGGAGGATATCTCCAGTAACAAGAAGGCAGCGCGGGCAATGAGGTGTGGTCGGTGGAAAATATGTACTAAGCTTCAGGGGTGTGAGGTATGTGTTGTGGAGGTTGTAGAAATGCATAAGACTAAAGCAGGAATTTTGGGAGACCTTACTAGCCACCTCTCTCATTTTAGCCCAGTCTCCGTCCCTCAAAGCGGTCCCCAAGTCCATCTCACAGTGGTCTCACAGTACTGAAAGGGGGGAACACACATCAAATCCCGAGACCAGTCAGTGGGTGTTAGAGATATCAGATAAAAAACAGCAACTATCGAGCAGTTGGGGCTCTAGTCCAACTCCTCCCCAGATAGTGTGCACTGTGGCAGTGGGTACCATATAGCAGAAACTGACCTGTCGGGATGTCATACTCCTCGCATAAATCAGCGAAGAGCTGAAATGTGCCATCTGCTTATAATGGGCCCACCGTATCCAGGCCTAATACCTCCCAGTCCAGCAGGCGTCCCATTTCCACTTCTTGTAATTGCATGACCAGTGCAATAATGGGAGATGTGGGGAATAAGGGGATCATATCTGCACATGGACAAGACTCTAATCCAGCAGACCCTGAGTACTGTCAGTTCATTAGAAAATGAAGGCCAGGGCACACCCAAAGTAAAACTTCGTATGGTAGATCCAAGTGGTGTTTCAAGAATTGAATAGAAGTCCGGCAAGTAGGTGATACTGAATATTTATTACAGGTGAGCACAAGTGGTCAAAGTTCCAATCAAATGACCACATACAGTACAAATCCAAACAGCAAGAACAGCCGACACATGTTTCGGCTTCAAGACTTTGTCAAGGCTGTGAAATAAATGAACATGTATACCCAAATATGAGATGGAATATGAATACACACATAACCAACACCAAAGTCAATTATAAATAAAGAAAAAGGGGGGGGGGGGAAATAAGGAGACCCAACCAAGTACAACCAATTTGGTAGAGTTGTAATCCGAGGGATGCGCACCAAAGGTGAAAAAACATGCACAGACAAAGAGTGCACTGTATACAAGTGATAATCCCACACACTAAAAAGACAGTAGTGGGAAAAAGGCATAGTAACCAGGAATAATTTAGTATATTGATGAATACATGCATGTAAGCCTCCCACATGAGTGCAACAAGCCTGTTAAGAGAAAGTGAGATCGAAAGTAAGCCAGACAATGTCCCAAAAAGGAAGTATTATTATTTCTGTTTTAGAATTAAGTCAAAATTAAAAAGTACATTGGTGAATGAGTACGCGAGATTAAGTTGTAGGTAAAATACCTTTAGCTATGCGGATATATGTAAGTAAAAATAAGATGCAGCAGAGTCCAGAGAATTCAGTTGGATGATGTAAATCTATCCATCAGTCGATCATGTGGAGTACGGTAGCAAAAAAGGGCTATAATAAGCCTATTGTGAAAGAAAACAGACAAGACAAAGTAAATGTCAAACCCGGCTGGCACTAAACTGCAACGGTAAGTAACGAACAGAAAATATGACAACAAGATAGGGGAGTACCTATACAAAATGGCTATCATCTAAGTCTAGGTATCAAGGGTGCAAATCTATGGAAGTCCACTTCGTGGGCTCCATGGTTAAGGGCAGGCAGTCAGAGAGTGCCTAAACATGTCAACTGGTAAAACGAAAATAATACAAATGAAAATAAAAAGTAGAATATCCTCCTGGGAAAAGAAAACGACCCGTATGACTATATTATGACCCCATAAAATGCCAAACAAAGAAAAGATATGCGAGAAGAAACACAACAAAATTAGTGTTTCAGGTAAGTGATAAAATACAAAAGGACACTTTATTCAAATCGTATGGGGCAGAGTGGGGCTAACAGCACCAAGTGGTGTGGGTGTATGAGTAAAAAGAGAGTGACCGCGCATGAAACGCGCTCGTAAAAATCACAAATTAATTATTAAAGCTAGCGCGTTAACTGTTAATGTGCCAATCGTATCAGAAAAAACAAAAAAATTGCATTAACGCGTATACTGTAAAATGACATGAACGGGCATCACGAGGGTGAAGCACGAGGTCGCGCTGATGCGCGTACAGAGTCTTACCTTGTAATAAGTGCAGTATAACCATGCCGGTCGCGTCGGTGTCAGTCAAGTAAGACTGTTACCGCGTGAAAGGTGGGTATTTAAAGCCGGGCATGGGAGGAAGTGGTAAGGCAACTGAAGAAGGACTAGGAGCACGAACAAATGAAAAAAGGGGAAAAAGTGGCAAAGGTAATCTGAAACGGCGGCCATTTTGAAGCGGAGTGTCTAAATGAATAGGTGGATGAGAAATGAAAGAAAAGAAGGTGCAGGGTGAACATCTTGTATCTAGACCAACAGGTGTAAAAGTTTTGTGAGTAAATCAGTAGTAGCATAGGTTTGATAAAGGCAACAATGGAGTGACATGGCTTATAACAATACCTAAGTAGGTAAAAAGTTGAACGGCATGGTTTCAAATTTGCCATTAATTAAGACAATGTTGAGTTAGTAAGACAAGATAAGTCATAAAAAGTTGCGTCAACTTAACATAGAGTAAAGGCAAAAGTGAATCACATTTACAGAAATTAGAACAATAGATCAGACAGATCATTGCATTGAATTGAAGCAGCAGCAAAAACAGACATGAGAGGAGAATTAAAGAAAAGTGTGTAGGTCTTTGTCAATGTTAATCCCCTCTTCCACAGCTCTGAGTCTGATAATCCAGCTACTCTCTAGCTGTCTCAGAATCCGGGTTCTGTTGCCACCCCTAGGTAGTGTGTTAACCACATCAATACCATGTATGCTGATGTCTAGAACCTCTCGTTGGCCATGTTTAGTGTTATAGTGAACCGCAAAAGGGTAATTGGCAGTGTTGTTACGAATAGCTCTGATATGTTCTTGTAGTCTCTCCTTGAGTGGTCGAATGGTGCTACCCACGTAAATGAGGTTGCACATGCAGACTAAGCAGTAGACCACAAATTTGGTGTTGCAATTTATGAACTTATTGATTCTATATGTAACTGGCGTGTTGTATTGAAATTTAATCAGTTCATCTTTAATAAAACAACACATATTACAATGTCCACATTTATAGGATCCATGTGGTGCTGTAGGTAACCATGTTTCTTTGTGGGCAGGTGGTAGATAACTATGACACAAATAGTTGCGTAGGGCCAGTCCCCTGCTGTAGGTAATATTCGGTTTGGGAGAGAGACTTTTCTTGAGGTGCCCATCAGCTAATAGGAATGACCAATGTTTCTTGAAAATTTTGAATAAATTATGGCTAAGTGTGTTGTACTGTCAGTTCATGTCGCCTGCCATGGGCTGAGTCTCAGGGTCCAGAGCTGCTGTTAACTGGGGAGAAGGAGGGGGGTTCTGGCAACATCATCAACCCTGGGGCATCACTCCCCAGAAACCAGTCCACGCACTACTGTAGTTGTGCTGCCAAATAATAAGGAATAAAAATCATAAGAGGCATTCATCCCGCCGTTGGTTGTCATCCGTTGCAGTTTAGTTAAAGCAACCTGTTGCCATTCCTTATTCCATATAAAATCAATAAAAATGGAATCTAGATCCCTGAACCTTTCACACGGAATCAATACCAATAGTACAGCAAAAAAAAAAAAAAAAGGCGAGGCAATGCTACCATCGTAGCTACCGCAATTTGACCTGCCACTGAGGATAAGGTCTTCCAAAATCCCACACTTGCACATGGAGCTGTCACTGCCATCCCTATATTGCCCAGGAATAGTTTCATAAGGTCCTGACCCTGAGATACTGCACTACCATCGGTACCCAACGCATGCCACGCATGCTGGGAAGTTCTTTCCAGTCCAACAAATAGGATATCTGCTAGTGTTTATCCAGTTTTCTCAGAGACCAGACACCTCTCCATAATTCATAAGGAAGTGTGCCCCCTTCTCAATGTCCGCACGCAGGTCATGCAGATAGAGCACCATATTATCTGCATAGAGGGAGATAAAATGAGATACCCCATGGGTCTGAATAACTGGAAAAGAAAGCCCACTCTGTGCCTTGCATGCCAGCGGCTCCACAGTGAGGGCACAAAGCAGAGGGGACAACGAGCAGCCCTGTTGAGTGCCGCACCCTACTCTACACTGCTCCGAGATTGAGCGCCCCGTACAGATTCTGGCAACAAGGTCCGCATGTAGCAAAAAGGTCCAGGGGACAAAACGGTGCCCCAAACCCAACCAAAGCATGAAAGCGTGGAGGAAACTCCTATCCAGGCTGTCGAAAGCCTTGTTGATGTCCACAAACATAAATCCAACCCATTTCAGTAGCTGTGAACTCTCCCCCAAAATTAGCAATAGACACCTGATATTAAAGCCGTACACCCACCCGGTATACATCTGGACTAGTCAGTGTAACCCAGACATATAGGAGAGTAACTGTTGCGCCAATATGCCACTAAGAATCTTATAGTCATTGTTCAACAATGACAAAGGTCAGTATGCAGCTACGACTTGCAGGCTTCCCTGGCTTGAGCAGATGAACAATAAAGGCCTCCTATAGGGTGGGGGCTAGTGTTTTAGGACTCAGTGCATATTGGTATAAAGCCGCCAAGCAATGGACAAGGTGGTCACGTAAGTGGCATAAAACTCCTCCGGGAGGCCTTCTGTCCCTGGAACTTTCCCGCAAGCCATGCGTCGGACCTAAACCTGGATTTCCTCCACTGTGATATCCTCACCGAGTGCCTCTACCGCTTCCCGGGTTAACCTACCAGATGGCAAATCAGTTAACCACTCATGAATGATGCAATCTTGTGGCACTTCCCCTAGCTGCATGTAAGTGAGAGTAAAAATCTGCAAGGGGATGGTTTATATCCTCACCCAGTGCATGTACTGCCTCCCAGGTTAACCTACCAGGTGGTAAATCATTTAACCACTGATAAACGGTGCAATTGCATGGCACTACCCTAGCCGCATATAAATGAGAGTAGAAGGAATAGTTTATCACCTCCTGTGTATATTGGCGGGTACCGTCCAGTGCTACCAACTCCCAAATTGGTGACCCACAGCGAGCGGGGTTAGTTAACCAAGATAATAAGAGGCCACATCAGCCCCCCTCAAGATGCGCCCTGACCATGTAGGCTTTGTGATCGAAACATTGGAGGCATTCCACATGTTCTGCTACTCTTTCCTTTGCTTCCATCAGCTCTTGGTGCAAGTCTGGTCTCTCTGGGCGCATGCGTTCTAGCTCTGTAAGGACCTGCTCATGAATACCTATATCATACAATAGGGTGTTCCAGACTCCAGCAGATTCCGACAAACAACGTACCCAAATGACAACCGTAAAGGTCTTCCACTCTATGAGTGGAGAGAAAGGATAGCCAGTGTTCCCATCAAAATACTGCTGAAAACCCTCCCTAATTGTCGTGTGAAATGTGGGGATGTCGAGGCTCACCACCTTCAGTTGCCAACTAGGAATGCAGGTGTAGATCACACCCCATTGTAATGTCATCAACAGGGGATTATGGTCAGAGATAGTATGGTACAAGTATTCAGTGGATGTGGGGGCCCCAGGATATCCGGAGAGCACAAAAAGGTGTCAAGGTGAATGTGTGTGCATGATCAAATGGAAAGAGTATTCACGCTCTTGTGGGTGACGATGTCACCACCCGTCCACCGGGCCCCACAGGCTCTGCCAAGAAGATAATTGCCTGGCCAAGTGGCGGAGTTGGGGATGGGACAGGTCCAGGTAGTGTTTTTGGGCACACAGTTAAAATCATCACCAATGATAAGAGCCTATGGCAACAAGGGGGCCAGCACCCAGGATAGCTGACCAAAAAACAGTAGTTGGTCAACATTGTGGACATAAACATTAGCAAAAGAAATATCTTCCAATCAGCCCATCAAGACAGAGTAGCACCCCTCTGTATCTGCTGTGCTGCTAGTAAGTTGAAAAGGGGCGCCTGGTTTTACTCATACCAAGGTGCCTCGCACAGAGGCTGAGAATGTGGTATATGCATCCAGTACCCACCACCTTTTGCAGAGAAAAGTTCCCTCTTTAGCATTTAAATGAGTTTCCTGTAGGAAGGCCACATGGATTCCCCTCTGCTTCAGATAGGCTAACATCTTATAATGCTTGACCATTCTATGTAGACCCTAGACATTCCAGGAGATGATTTTATAATTACATGCACTATCCCCGTCAGTCAATACCATAACCCAAACATAAACTGCAGGGCACAGGTGCAACAGGTGTGGGCTGAATATCCACACCCAGACAGAAGAGAAGAAGGAGTAGCCACTCACAAAAACCCCAACAAACAACAGAACAATCCAACACCCACTTCCAAGGACATCAAGGCAATGACTCCACAGTCGTATTGGAGAAGTGATGGAAGCGAGCCATCAACCCCTGCGAAAGGGAAAGGGAGCCACAGTAAGGGCAGAAAAAGAGGAACCCCTGAGGCCCAGGTGAAGTGGGAGTCCCCTCAGTAAACAGCAGGTAGAGAGCCCCAGTTCCACGCATCCAAGCCCACATGGAAGAAACAAAGAGGGGACCAAATGTAAGTCACAAAAGCAGTCGGCACTGGAGAGGCAAACTGTCACTAAACCACATCTACTCTTTGTGGGGTGACCGCAGGAGGATCCCAACTCTGATTGGTATGCAACATGGAGTCAGACTCCAAGCCTGAATCAGGACCACTGGATGTGGCCCCCTCCTGAGGCGAACGCTGTTTTGGGCTGGAGTATGTAAGTCTAGCTGGTGTTTCAACAGCATTCTGGCAATCTCTGCACACTTAGGGGGTCATTCCGACGGTCGGCGGGAGCACTGCCAACAGGCTGCCGGTGCCCCGCAGGGCATTCTGACCGCGGCGGTTTGGCCGCGGTCAGAAGAGGAAAACCGGCGGTCTCCCGCCGGTTTTCCGCTGCCCGACGGAATCCTCCATGGCGGCGCAGCTTGCTGCGCCGCCATGGGGATTCCGACACCCCATACCGCCATCCTGTTCCTGGCGGTTCGCCCGCCAGGAACAGGATGGCGGTATGGGGTGTCGTGGGGCCCCTGGGGGCCCCTGCAGTGCCCATGCCAATGGCATGGGCACTGCAGGGGCCCCCGTAAGAGGGCCCCACAAAGAATTTCAGTGTCTGCTGTGCAGACACTGAAATTTGCGACGGGTGCAACTGCACCCGTCGCACCTTCCCACTCCGCCGGCTCCATTCGGAGCCGGCTTCCTCGTGGGAAGGGGTTTCCCGCTGGGCTGGCGGGCGGCCTTCTGGCGGTCGCCCGCCAGCCCAGCGGGAAAACCAGAATGGCCTCCGCGGTCTTTCGACCGCGGAGCGGCCATTTGGCGGTTCCCGCCAGGCGGCCGGCTACAACTACCTGCTGAGCTAGGTTGCAGTCCGCTGGGGGCCTCTTGCTTTGCCCTGGAGGGCTTACATGAATGTCCGCTTGATTCAGGGGCACTGCGGCTGCAGGGCGTAAGCAGGGTGCCTCCCTACGGTGACACTTGGTCTAATGTGGTGAGCTGGGTAACCCAGGAAACACTGAACACTAACAACTGTGCTCCGCTCTCCTCCCCCGCTATGGACACTCCCACCTTGTTTCCATGGAGTGATGTGGCCCCAGCCCTACTGACAGTAGTGGAGACTATTATGTGTCAGCCTTTTTGGCTGTTGTTACACTAAGCCAGGGGGCTCCCTTGAGACTCTCTCTTAGCTGGCAAAAGGTGCCCTGTGCCTTCAGCCTGAGGACATTTCTGTAACTCTTTGCCCCGCAGGTACTGTTTTCTATGGTGCCATCCTCTTTTGACCCACTGTGCTTGAGCCCTGCTAGGGTCCTGGTGAATTTTTACAACGTAAAAGTCACTGCTTTTTCTATACATTTGATGGACCTAACAGTGACTAGTGAGAGGTCACCTCTCATGCAGAAGATAATTGCTTGTCGCCAGGTTCTAATGCCGAATTGAATTACCGGGTGAAGGCAATATCTACGCTTGTTCAGGAGGGTGTGGCAAGTGCAGAGAAGGTGCAGTACTGATTCTTTATTAAACGAACACAGTCTGCAAGTGGTGTTGGTTGCTGTTACCACCTGTTTCGGGAGTATGTCTCACGTTGAGCACAATCCAAATCGTATTTGCATTAGCCTTAGTTTAGAGTAGCTTTTGTAGCTTTCGGCCAGGTAGTTCTGAGGTTGGAGCTGTTTAGAAGCATTATTATTAATTTTAAACAGGGAGGGGAGATTAAGTGATATGCCCCGAATCACAGACTGTTGAGCTGCGAACTGAGACTTTTCCCTAGTTCAAATGTCAGCAGCTCAACCAACCAGGTCATGCCTCCTCACTGGCACGGAGGGAGAGTGGTTGGAACCTTTTGTATAGGTATCTGCTGTTTGCAAGGAAGGCTGATATGTTTGAATTGCGGAAAACAATTTATGGGCCTTCTTGAATAGTATGAAGGATTATTCTTATGGCTATCTGCTTGTGAGAAAGTAGGGTGTATTATATGGTGTGGTTGTGAGACCTCACTGTGTAAAACACTACCAACCCTTTTAGGACCATTCAGGGTTTGTTTGTCAAACTTCAGCTCAACCATGGGTAGCTGTGGCTTTGAGCAGTCAGGCTTCTAAAAAGGAACACGTGTAAAGCATTTAAACAGCACCTAAACCATTGAAGAAAGAGACATGACTCTCAAGAAATCCAACACATGTTTATAAAAATGGACACCAAATGAATTAGAGCCACCAGAGGGTTGCAGAGATATGGATTTTACAAGGAACAATAAATCAAGACATTTCAAAGCGTTACAGCCAGGATGGATGTGATTACTTGGAAGTACTTTGGATTACCAATTCCAGTGGGGAGCCAGTGAGGGTGACCAGTATAGTCTGAAGAAACAGTTAGCTTGGTGGAAAATCATTCTTCAGTCCAGTTTCAGTGTTAGTGTTCCCTTGACATTGACTTTTATGGAGTAGTCCTGATGCAAGGGATGCAGGATGCTTAGCAGTTGACAGGGTTTTTCCTGGGGCCACTCCTCGGTCTACAGTCCTTGTGAGCCAACTTTAGCCACAGAGGTTGAAGTTCCTCGAAGTCCTCATTGGTCCAGCAAAAGTCCAGTTGCCACTGGTCAACAGGCTCAACAAACCTAGCACTTTCCTTCTTTTGGTTATAACTCTCCTTCTGAGTGACCAAACTGCACTCTAATGACTCTCCCGGGTCCAGCAGACTCAAGTGCAACGTTTGAGCATTGGGTCTCAGTCTCCTGGGCTGCACTGCGACAAGGAGTGACGATTCGGTGATCTGGGCTACCAACTCACCCAGACAGGCTTCTTCAGTCTTTGTGGCCCAGTGCTGTTGTGAGAAAACAGGGCTGATTGCAGAGGCCCCCTAACTTTTTGCCCCCATTTTCCACTTTTTGCTGGTGTTTTCCTGACTCTGATGGTGCCCTGGGTACTGCTAACCAGTCCCAGGGCCTGTGCTCTGTGTAAAATCAATATGCAAATTAGGCTAATTATAATTGGCTAAGTCAACCTACCTATAAGTCCCTAGTATATGGTAGGGCATATAGGTTTAGGGACCACAGCATAGGTAGTACACCCATAGGTGCACTGCTGAGGTGCCCAGTGTCATTTTAAAGGCAGGCCTGCCTTGCTGGCTGCTTTTAAATTAAAGTTACATGCAAATTCAACTTTGGAATTAAAAGTAGTTCCAAAGTCTTAAACTACCTTATTTTTACATATAAGTCACCCCTAAGGTGTGCCATATGTGCCCCTAGAGATGGGTGCCATGTAACTAGCAGGGACCTTATAAAAGTAGTTATAAAAGCCCTGGTGAGGTAAAAACAGACAAATGCATTTTTCCCTCATTGTAGTGAATGGCCTTCATAGGCTAGAACGGGGAGATTTTATTTTAATTTTAAAAGTCCCCTTAAATGACATACAAAGAGTTTGGTATCAAATTAATTGTTATTATACATCCCACACCCTCCAGTTGTTGGATTTAATATAACTTGTTCAGGTAAAGAGTTTTAAACTTTACCTGAAAAGTTGCCAATTTCAGCCCTGCATTGTTTTTGCTGCTGTGCTCTGATTGGCCAGCCTCTGGCAGCCTCGCCAGGCTGCCTTGATGAGGTGTAAAGTGGCCTGGCTTCACACAAAGAGATGTGCCTGTGGGAGGGAATCTCCCCTCAGCAGATGGTGAGGCAGGAAGGGGGAGGGCTGCCAAACTGGTCTTCGAAGGCAGAGAAGGACATTTGGAGCAACCCAGTAACCCCCCACATCCTGAGGGGTGTGTTTAGGATTTTTAGCCACACCAGTGGGTGGGCTCAGCCAAATGTAACCACCAAAAATAATTTTCAGCCATGATGGATTTTTGAAAAATGTTGCCTCCTCGGACTGATTTTTACCACACTTCCCAGGAAGTGGTCATCACAGGGGGAAGGATCCTGCACCTGATTGGAGAATCAGGACCCCCTTGTTTTTTACCCAGGAGCAAGGATAAAACTGGCAGACCTGCATCCACACCTCAGTTCCCTACCAGATTCCAACTACAGAAGAAGATGGACTGCCTGCTGGACCACTGGCCTGCACCTGGAACCTGCACTCAGAAGGACTGCACCAGCTGCACACTTGGGCTTCACCACAAGAAGGAGTTTGCCTGGTTTAAACTGGTTCAAGGAGGGACTCCCTGTTTGCTGCAGGTGAAAAATTGCTAACCAGAGTCCCCGCACCAACTCCTGAAGAAACTGACCAGCTGACCACTGTCCAGTGGCCAAAAGGAGTTTGCGCCAGGTGCATTCTGGGAGTTGTAGTCCACCCCCCCAACGATCATCTGAGATCTTCTGGACCCTTGGGGTGAGCTGTGGAGCCCAAAAGAACATTAAAAGAACATCTGTGAGAAGCCCCAGAAGTTTGGAGAACTTTTGAAAAAAAGCTCCATAGAGGGACTGACCCACCGTGGCAACTCTAGCCGGATTGCCTCAACCGCGACCTGGCCTGATTTGCAGGTTCGTCCCACTGAAGAAAATCTCCAAAAAAGAGACTAAGTCCGAAGGTAAAAAGTTGACCGGGACCTCCCACCCAGCGTATCAGAGGAGGGCTCCAAGGACGTCGGATCAAGATCCAGGTTTATCTCAGTCGAAGGATTTTCACCTCGAAAAAATGTCTAAGTCCGAAGGTAAAAATCTCCACTGAGGGTTCCCGCGACACGTATCCGGAGCTTTCATCTGTTTTCCTGCATATAAATGTGTGCAGGGAAACAGATGAAACATTGCTCCCGCAAGCAAAGAGCTGCTATTTAAGGCAGCTCCTTGCCTGTGGGAGTAGTGCCGGCTCCCATAGGATGCGGGGAGCCGGCTAGGACTGTGGAGGCCTTCAGGCTTCCCCTACGGTCCTGTCACATTCTCTCTCTCTTTCTCTCTCTCACTCTTTCTATCTGCCATCCCATATTGGGGTGGAAGAGAGAGAGAGAGAGATTATTATTGCAATGGTCTCTTTAAACAATGACTTCAAAGTATCAAACTAGCAAGATGTTGGTTCAAATGTTATATTTACATTTTGATGCAAAAAGCACAGAGTCACTTCTAGCTTCCTGGTAAAGCTATTGGGCTGTCAGTAGGCTGAAAGTTCAATCCTGGTATTACATGCAGTGTGTCCATTTATTTACTAGTGTTTTGACTGTTAAACATTCCTAATGATTAAACATTTAGGTCTTTTTGCCATCAAATTATTTGGGTTGCATATTCTACGTATATCTAGAAAAAGCATAGCAAAGAGTCACCTGTGCCCGAGCGGTAAAGATCTCAGGCCCTCACCCTGAAGGTTGAGGGTTCCAATTTAGGTGTGTCAGTAGTCATATTCCTGCTTTAATTACTTTACAAATTCAACTATTTAAGGAATGTACCAATATGTAATTGCACTCTTTTTACTAGACAAATACACTTTTCTTTTACATTTTTCCTAAAATATCTCATTCTAAGTATATCACTCATCAAAATCTAGAAAAACTCTCTGGATTGTCATGGAGGTTTGGCTGCAAGGCCTGGCCTCAGGCCAGGTTCTGCGTCTGACCCCCACCGTGCATGGCCAGTGCCCGTGCGTGGTGCAGAATCGGACAGTTATAGGGGCTGGCTGCAAGTGGCTCTGGGTTGTGGCGATTACAGGGGGTTGGCCGCAAGGCCTGGTCGCAGGTCAGACTCTGCAGACAACCCCATTGGCCAAAGGCTGTGCGTGGCACAAGGTTGGGTAGTAATAGGGGTTATGCTCCTGTGTCCAAACACTGCTGCACAAGACCAAAGGCTGTGTGTGGCGCGAATAAGTTGGGTATAGGGGTTTGGCCGCAGGGCTAAAGTAACTATAACTTGTGCCCTTGTCATACCCTGCTAATTACCCTAGATATTACAGCACTCATAACAACCTCTAAAATGGCGTACAAAATATACGTGAAACATTAGTAGTCAACTTATTGAAAAAAAAATGTGCATGGCAGGGGCACGAGTTATAGTTACCTTAGGGTGCAAGTTATAGTCACTTGAAATAACTCAAACTAGAACTGCTGAATGTCTATGGTTTTGTGCGAGTAAATTCAGAAACTAACTATAACTGCCCTGTGACATTTGTTTTTTAAGTGAATTTCTATGTTTTTTTAATTCTATTCTCTAACTATAACGTCCCTGTAGGCTTTGTTTTTTTTTGTGAAACAAAAACCACTAGGTAGTTATAGTTAGGACCTAATTTCTATATAAAAAGCATTTTTTTAACTTGCCTATATCTTGGGCTTGACGTATCTTCAAAAAACATTCCAAATTAATTTGCCAGTCCTGCCAGCCACTGCCTGGAAAGTTTTGGTGTGATCTGTTCGGGGGGGGGGGGGGAGGGGGCTGAGATAAAGGCAGAGTAGGGATTTTGAACAGCAATAGCACAAAAACTACTGGACGGAATTACACACATTGTCAGGAAGGTAGGTCCTGGTCCAGAAAGAGTGCTTTTTTTGTTTCGGTGTAATTCCTTTCAGTTGTTTTACAGAAATTAAAGAAAATCCAAATGTATATATCTAGGGATGTGAAGGATTCACAACACCTCCCGTTCTTGTGCAGAGATCTGATTGGCTGATAACACTTCAACAACAGAAGTCGTTGAAGTGTTGTCAGCGGTCTTGGGACTCGGCTGAAGCTGAGTCCCAAAAAAAGGAAAACAATAAAGAAAAAGGGCCAGTGTACGAACACCCTGACCCCTTAGCTCTGGTGGTGGGATCCCAAAAGGAACCCGCAGGGCTAAAAAGCATTTTAGTTTTATTTTACGAGCGGAATCACAGTGGATCCACCCTAAAATAAAAACAAAAACAAACAAAGAGCAGGCTCCTGTGCTTCATTACTATAATGCCCCCGGGTGGGTCATGTGGGACTCGATCTCCCCAAGGTTTTTTAGTTTTTAATGCGGTGGAATGCGTGACCCCCTTGGCTGCACTGGTGACCACCACCACCCCAAGGCTGTTATCTAATGTGTGGGGGAGGCCGCTCAACCCCCTCCCGCTGCCCCTGGGACCACCACCTCCCTGGGGTGTTCATATAGTAATAAGCTGGGTGCCCTGTGGCCCTCTACACCCCAGGGACCACCAACCCCAGGGGCAAAATGCAATGTATTTGTGGGTGCACGTGGCACCCCCGGCACTCCGGGAACCACCACCCCCAGGGGCTGTGTCTGAGTTGGATGGGGGCCGTGCAGACACCCTCTTGGAGCCACAGATGCCAAAGGGAACCTATTAAGCAGGTCCCACTGTCAAAATCCAAAGCTTTCATCTCTATCCCCTGCACACTTGTGGGGCAGGGGGAGGGGGCACCTGCCCCCCCACACATTTAATACTGTTTGGTGCTGGGGAGGTGGTGGTCCCTGGGGCAGTCCCCAGGGCTGAGGGGGGGCTGCATTTAATTACTATTTCTGCCCCTGGAGAGGTGGCAGTCCCCGGGTGGCCCACTTCCCCACAGTTCATTAGACATAATTCCCTGGAAGTGACATTTCAAAGCCCAAACTGGGGGCTTCTTTTAAACAAGCATGTTTTTTTCTCTTTTTTTGCATTTGAGATGTCATCAGTGATGTCACTGACCATGTCATGAGTGAAGCAATTTGTGAGGTCATAAGCAGTGCGTTACGGAAGTGCAAGTTACAGTTAGCTCAGATAACTATAATTGCTGCATTTCTTAGGTTTTGTACGAGTAAATTCAGAACATAATGTAATTTCCCTGTAACCTTTGTGTTTTTTCAAGTATTTCCTAATTCTAACGCAACTTCAACCATTGTTTTTTTTCAGTGAATTTCTATGATTTCTTAATTCTATTTCCTAATTGTAATGTTTCTGTAACCTTTGAGTTTTTCTGTGAATGTCTATGCTGTTTACAAAGGAAACTCCTAGCTATAACCTACCTGCAATTTTTGATATTTTTCCTAAATGAATTTGCTGTGGTCATGAAAAGTTTGGTGGCTGCTTTTGTATTTATTTTATTGGAAGTTATATGACCAAAAGGTACTGATATAACATAATGTATTCTGTATCATTTGCTTGTTTAAAAACAGTAAGTAAGTTAAAGATATTGCAAACAGTATGTAAAAATAATAAAGATTGTTTTTACTAAATTTTATATTATGAAACAGATTTATTACATAGCTAAGTAAGTTTTAATTTGTGGAAAAATTCAGATCCACAGATTTTCAGCAGACCCCCAACCTGCCTTGTGAATGAACCCTATGATTTTTCCTCTAATCATGTGTTACTTTAGATTCTGATCAGCAGATTCACAGATTTACGTTATAAATGTATTTTTGCATGTAATACTGTGTACATTAAAAATAATATATCCCTATTTATAGTCTATACCTCATAAAAGCTTATACTATTTATTTATATGGAATTAACACACTTCGAAAATACGACGAATCCATAGGTTTCTTGCAAAATCCGCAGGGTTGGAGAAGGTGAAAAAAAAGAGATTCCTACTTTTCCATTGGTTCATAAAAACCACATCCATCATTTCAAAGAAACCACACCCCACAGTGATTTTGCTGTTATCTCTTGGTGAAGACTGGTGTATTATGGTGTTTGGGATTTCAAATGGCAGAAGGTGGAGATGTGCATGGAGGTCATAGAAAGGAAATTGATGTGTGGAGATGGTTCACTATCCCCACTTCTGAGACAAAAGCTTTTACAAGATATGTGGCATGCACTCTGTGTGGAAAAAAACCCTTCCAGAGGCACTGAGAAAAAGTAAAGCTATAATATTTCCACTATGTGGAAACATTTTAAAACTTACCATGAGCGTGTATATCTAAGTTAAATCAGGGAGAGAACTACTGATCCTTCTGACCCAGGACCATCTACTTCTTCTGGAGCTCCAACTGTGCAAAAAATATCTATTACGTCAGTGTGCGACGAGCTCAAGGAGATGGTCATCCATTGTGGCAAGTGGTACTTATTGTTAAAAAGAATTCAGCATGCTTGAAAAAGTGAAGAGCCACCACTGTTCATTTTTTATTGCACTTATTTTTTTGTTAGCAAAACAAGTGCTTTGAGTATGCAACAGTTTTGCAATAGTTTTCTTGTTTATAAACACTGGTTTTCTAAGCCACTTCTATAAAAAATCAAAATCTACTTCTAAAAAAATTTACAAAAGGTTTTCTTTCTTAAAACTTAAAAAAAAGGCTGTCATTAGAACCGCCATATTTACTACAAAGTGTCAGTGTCTATTTTTGTAGTTTATTGATGAGGGTGTACCTGGGTGTGTCAGTGAATGCATCATTATGTCCCTAGGTCTGTCAGTAGTGAATGCATCAGTGTCTCCCTAGGTCCATTAATGTATGCATCAATGTGTGCCAGGGTGTGCCAGTCCATGCATCATTATGTCCATGGTTGTGTGACTGTATGCATTAGTGTGTGCCTGGAAGTGTCAGTGTATGCATGTATTTGTGCCATAGGGGGTCATTACGACCCTGGCGGACGGTGTTAAAGCTGCGGAAATACCGCAAACAGGCCGGCGGACAAAAAAAGGGAATTATGACCCTGGCGGTAACCGCCAACAAAGACAGCCACTTTAACACTTCGCCCGCCACGGCGGTACAGACAAACAGCGTGGCGGTCACCGCCAACAGACAGGCGGAAGACAATGTACCACCCACAGTATTATAACCTACCAATCCGCCACCTTTTCCGGGGCGGATTCTCCGTGGATAAAAACACGGCGGAAACAGCTTTTGCTATGGGAAAACGCTCACCTGAACACAGCCCACGAGGAACGACGACTCCATGGAGCCGGAACTCCAAATCCTACCTGCCCTTGTCTTTCTGCTCCTCTACGAACAACAGCGATGTAGGCGCAGAACATACCGGTGAGTACTGCATCTACGACATGGGGGAGGAGGGAGGCAAAAGTTAGGGGGACACCCACCAAATACCCCCACCCTCGCATATCACAACATACACACCCATGCAGTCAAACATATCACAGTAACAACCCACAATTCCCCCAGAAGAATGCAAAGACAAAGCGAATTGCGGGCAAACATTGTAATGTGCCAATATACATGTCATACAAAAATATACAAATATATGTATTCCAAAATCACTCTTATTTACATAAATAATCCGATAAGTATTGCAGATATGTACACAAAAATGTCCGTGCACAAACAGTCCAAAAATGCATGGGCGAGGCCCACAATAGATACCTGACCAAAATCCGAGAGAACACTGCCGGGGCATCAGATTGAAACACTACAGGCACCTCAGGGGGCAGGGAAGGGGGGCACCTCAGCCGGATGAATGCAAAGCCAGATCCACGACGGGGTTCCATGCCCATTGATGTATCCTGGGGAGTTCAAAGCCACAGTCTCTCAAGTCTTTACAGTGGGTGGTTTGCCCACTGTTACATCCTGGGGAGTTCAAAGCCACAGTCTCTCAAGTCTTTACAGTGGGTGGTTTGCCCACTGTTACATCCTGGGGAGTGCAAAGCCACAGTCTCTCAAGTCTATACAGTGGGTGGTTTGCCCACTGTTACATCCTGGGGAGTGCAAAGCCACAGTCTCTCAAGTCTTTACAGTGGGTGGTTTGCCCACTGTTACATCCTGGGGAGTGCAAATCCACAGTCTCTCAAGTCTATACAGTGGGTGGTTTGCCCACTGTTACATCCTGGGGAGTGCAAAGCCACAGTCTCTCAAGTCTTTACAGTGGGTGGTTTGCCCACTGTTACATCCTGGGGAGTGCAAAGCCACAGTCTCTCAAGTCTTTACAGTGGGTGGTTTGCCCACTGTTACATCCTGGGGAGTGCAAAGCCACAGTCTCTCAAGTCTATACAGTGGGTGGTTTGCCCACTGTTACATCCTGGGGAGTGCAAAGCCACAGTCTCTCAAGTCTTTACAGTGGGTGGTTTGCCCACTTTTACATCCTGGGGAGTGCAAAGCCACAGTCTCTCAAGTCTTTACAGTGGGTGGTTTGCCCACTGGACCATCCTGGGGAGTGCAAAGCCACATTATCGCAAGTAGATGCAGTTCTCAACTGGTACTGGGTGGGACTGGTGCCCAGACTGGATGAGTCTCCCTGTGAAAGTTCATGTCCTGTCACTGTCCCAGCTGCACATGGGATAAGGATGCCTGATGTGGCGGCCTATTCATACCCACACGGTCTTTGCCCTGTTCAGCGGTCTTCACCATGGCGGTTTTTGC
The DNA here is from genome assembly GCF_031143425.1 of Pleurodeles waltl. Taxonomy (NCBI): domain Eukaryota; kingdom Metazoa; phylum Chordata; class Amphibia; order Caudata; family Salamandridae; genus Pleurodeles; species Pleurodeles waltl. The sequence continues at coordinate 342,138,696 of NC_090438.1, forward strand.
CCTGTTCAGCGGTCTTCACCATGGCGGTCTTTGCCCTGTTCAGCGGTGCTTTGACATGGCGGTCTTTGCCCTGTTCAGCGGTGCTTAGCCATTGCGGTCTTTGCCCTGTTCAGCAGTCTTCACCATGGCGGTCTTGGCCTTGTTCAGCGGTGCTTAGCCATTGCGGTCTTTGCCCTGTTCAGCGGTGCTTAGCCATTGCGGTCTTTGCCCTGTTCAGCGGTCTTCACCATGGCGGTCTTTGCCCTGTTCAGCGATGCTTTGACATGGCAGTCTTTGCCCTGTTCAGCGGTGCTTAGCCATTGCGGTCTTGGCCCTGTTCAGCGGTGCTTTGACATGGCGGTCTATGGACTGTTCAGCGGTGCTTTGACATGGCGGTTCGGATACTGACATTGGTGTGTGGCATGACGAACTCCACACTGGACATTGGTGTGTGGCTTGACGTTCCATCATCGCCCAGCGGGGCTGTGGGATCCTGGTCCCTCCTGGGCACTGACTCCGGCGGTGGTCTCCTGACCAGTAACGATACTTGAGCCCTCCTGGGCTGTGACTCTGGCGGTGGTCTCCTGACCAGTAACGATACTTGGGCCCTCCTGGGCACTGACTCTGGCCGTGGTCTCCTGACCAGTAATGAGACTTGGGCCCTCCTGGGCACTCACTCTGGCGGTGGTCTCCTGACCAGTAACGAGACTTGGGCCCTACTGGGCTGTGACTCTGGCGGTGGTCTCCTGACCAGCAACGAGACTTGGGCCCTCCTGGGCTGTGACTCTGGCGGTGGTCTCCTGACCAGCAACGATACTTGGGCCCTCCTGGGCTGTGACTCTGGCGGTGGTCTCCTGACCAGCAACGATACTTGGGCCCTCCTGGGCTGTGACTCTGGCGGTGGTCTCCTGACCAGTAACGATACTTTGGCCCTCCTGGGCTGTGACTCTGGCGGTGGTCTCCTGACCAGTAACGATACTTGGGCCCTCCTGGGCACTGACTCTGGCAGTGGTCTCCTGACCAGTAACGACGGTGCTGGCGGTTGTGTCTCGACCGCCGGAAAGATGGTGCACTTCTCCGCCGTGACACTCACAACTGGCTGGGCAGACTTCCTCGGGACCTTCCCCACCTTCTTTGGAGTTACAGCTGACTCACCAATCGCCTTCGATCCCATTTCAGTTGTTGTCCCACCAGGAGTCTTGACACGGTCCCGTCGTCCACTCTCCAATTTCAGAGCCTTTACAGGGGTGGGCTGCCTGTGCCTTGGCTCCGGGTCCTACTGCCTGCCCTGGTGGACGGTGCACTCCAAAAACCTGGAACACGAACCACTGGCACTGGAGGCTTTTTGGCTGAGGCGCTACGACGGGACTGATGAACTGGAGGGGTGGGGGTGGGGGCAAACAGGTCAATTTGACAGAGGGACAGTTTCTGACGAACACTGGGATGGGTAGTTGGAGGGGGTCTGGGAGTGGAGGTAGAGGAGGTGGTGGTAGGAGGTGTCACTTTAGCTGTTTTGGGTGCAGGTACTGGAGGCTGTCGTGAGGTGGATGGATGTTGGGTGAGTGACTGCCGGCGTTTGGGTATTTTGGGAGTGGGCGTCACAGACACACTGGGAGAGGACACAGGGGACGTGTAAATAGGAGTGGAGGTGGTGAGTGCAGGTGAGCGGCTTGTGGTGCTGGGTGTCCTGGTGCGAGTCCTAGTGCCTGTAGATGTGGTGCATGCAGGTGTGTGTGTAGACGAGACTGGGAGGGAGGAGGGAGAAGAGGAGGAGGGGGACACAGTGGAGACAGTGGATGTTGCTGTGTCTGTATGGGTGTGATGCTCGTGTGAGTGCCTGTGGTGTGTGTGGTGCCTATGTTTGCTTGAGCTACTTTTGGGTGTTGACTTGTGTGCCTGCTGGTCTGTAGGTGTGCTTGGGATGGGCTGGGGTACAGGGGATTGGGTCTGGGTGGAGGAAGTTGGAGGGGGGAGGCTAGACATAGGGACAATGGCTGCCATCAGTGCTGAGGCCAGAGATTGCAGGGTTCGCTGAAGGACAGCCTGACCAGAATGAATGCCTTCCAGGAATGCATTACCGTGTTTCAACTCTCGTTCTACACCCTGGATGGCATTCACAATGGTAGACTGCCCAACAGTGAGTGACCTGAGGAGGTCAATGGCCTCCTCACTTAGGGCAGCAGGGGTGACTGGGGCAGGGCCTGAGGTGCCTGGGGCGAAGGTGATGCCCACCCTCCTGGGTGAGCGGGCACAGGACACACGCTGAGGGGCTGCTGGGAGGGCTGGTACGGGAGGTGGCGGCTGTACCTGTGGAAGTGGGACGCACAGATGGTGCCGCCACCACAGGGGAGCTCACATCGGCGGACGAGTCCGTGTCGCTGGTTGGTGATGCTGTGGCCTCCGCCTGATGATGCTGATGAACAAAAGGACAGGGAGAGCAGGAAAAGGGGGGGAGACAGAAGAAAGACAGTTTTAGTGGATGGCATACCGCTACCGTTGGCGGACAAGACAGACGCAGCAGCCCCATGCATTATGCCGTGCTCCTGCCCTCCGCACATGCAATTTCTGGGATATGGCCTACACGGCAATGGTAGAAGTAAGCGCACATGGATGGCAAAGGGGCAACTATACATCAACTTGCCTCTGTTCTGATCTGGGGTAGAGTCCCACATGGCCTACATTACGGAGGGGCCTTGCCTACCTAACTCGCCCTGGCCTAGGGACACCCACAGCCCACCTCCCCCACCCAGACACAGCCACTGCACGCAAAGTCCACAGAATGAGGTTGTACTCACCCCCTTGTGTCTGCTGTGATGTCCTTAAGCGCCCATCCAACTCCGGGTAGGCCACCACCAGGATCCGGAACATTAGAGGGGTCATGGTGCGACAGGCACCCCTCCCACGTTGGGAGGCGATCCCCAGCTGAGCCTCCGCCGTCTTCTTGCTGCAGCGGCGAATGTCCTCCCATCTCTTACGGCAGTGGGTGCCCCGTCTCTGGTGGGCCCCCAGGGTCCGAACTTCCTTGGCGATGGCACGCCAAATGTCCCTCTTCTGGTGGGCGCTGACCTACATGACATGCACAAGGAAAGAGGAACAGTCATTACCTACTGCACCGTCAATGTGAGTGGCCCCCTCCCAACTCTGTCCATGTGGCCCATTCATCCCCATGCATAACTGTTCTATGTACTCTGCCCCCTTCCCTCTTCCACCCAGCCCTCTCCACCCAGGCCTAGCCCATACAACGTGCTCAGGTACTAACCTGTTGGTCTGGAGGACCGTAGAGTAGCGTGTACTGGGGGAGGACCCCATCCACAAGTTTCTCCAACTCCTGTGCAGTGAAGGCAGGGGCCCTTTCCCCAGACGCAGCAGCCATCGTCGCTTCCAGACCGAGGTCACAGCAGCACTAGAAGTGAAGGTCCTCTCCTGTCGAAGGTCAGGTATCTAGTGATTGAAGAGATAGAAAATGGTGGTGACGCCCTCGGCGGTGACGTCCGCGGCGGGGCGCATCATCACCGCCCGACAGCGCACCTGTTCATTGGCTCCTGGGACCCATAGGGTCCAATGTTAACCAATGCAGCATTGCGCCGCGCTCTACGACCGCCTACAGCGACAGTGTGCAATGCCAGCGCAGTTACCCCACATTTCCATTGTCCCAGTTTAGAGGTCAGACAGCCGCCATTTCAGGGGCCCACATGGCTTCATTTACTACTGCGTCACACATACCGAGGCCTACACTCTACACATTTCCCGGATGGGTTAATTGTCTGTTGTAGTCTTGTGTGTGACTGTGGGTACATACCTGGAGGAATGCGGACAGTTTCTTCGCTGTTGTCCTTCCTAGGCACCGACAGTTGGGACATATTGGAAGATGGGGGAATCCGCCGGTGTACCGGCCGCTGGTGGACCTGTTGACAATGGAAGAGAGACATTTGATCGTGACCTACCGGTTCGACCGTGCCACAATCCAGGAACTATGTACCCAGTTGGAGCCAGACCTGATGTCACCAATCCGCCATCCGACTGGAATCCCCCCTGACGTTCAGGTGCTGTCAGTGCTCCATTTCCTTGCAAGTGGGTCTTTTCAGACAACAGTGGCTATGGCATCAGGGATGTCACAGCCTATGTTTTCCAACGTGTTGTCCAGAGTGTTGTCTGCCCTGCTGAAACATGTAAGGAGATACATAATTTTCCCTCAGGTGGAGGATTTGCCTACAGTGAAAGGTGACTTCTATGCCCTTGGACATATCCCCAACGTCATAGGTGCCATTGATGGGACCCATGTAGCTCTGGTGCCCCCCCACAGGAGTGAATAGGTGTACAGGAACAGGAAGAGTTATCATTCCATGAATGTCCAGATGGTCTGTTTGGCAGACCAGTACATCTCGCAGGTAAATGCAATGTTCCCTGGCTCAGTGCATGACGCCTACATCCTGCGGAATAGCAGCATCCCTGATATGATGGGTCAACTCCAGAGGCACCGTGTATGGCTATTGGTGGACTCTGGTTACCCCAACCTGTCCTGGCTATTGACCCCAGTGAGGAATCCCAGGACCAGGGCAGAGGAACGCTACAATGAGACCCATGGGCGGACTAGGAGGGTGATCGAACGCACCTTCAGCCTCCTGAAGGCCAGGTTCAGGTGCCTCCATATGACAAGTGGGTCCCTATTCTACTCACCGAAGAAGGTGTGCGACATCATCATCGCCTGCTCCATGCTCCATAACTTGGCATTGCGACGGCAGGGGCCTTTTCTGCAGGAGGATGATCCAGATGACGGTGTTGTAGCAGCTGTGGAGCCTGTGGACAGTGATGAGGAGAAAGCTGATGAAGAAGAAAACGACAACAGGGAGTCAGTCATATATCAATATTTCCAGTGAGACACAGTTGAGTTCATTTTCATGTTTAACATAATATTAACTTTCACATGTCTACCTCTATCCTGTACCTACATTTCACTCACTATTTGTTAACTGAGTTGTCCCCTTCCATTTCAGTTTCACAAATGTGGTAACCTACGTGTCAACACCTTGCACCCTTGAAAGGCTTGTGATTTGTGACATTGGTATGTTGGCCTTCCAATGGGTAACCATTTTTGACACTGTAATTGGCAATACAAAGTTCAAAATCATTGACTGACTCACGTTTTATTAGTGTTTCAAGGGTGTTTATTTAAGTGCATAACAATGAATGGGGGTTGTGAAATGGGGATGGGTGATGGTGGAGGAATGTCTATGGCAGAGTCCAGTCTATTAGTCTCACAGGTACATTGCACATCTGGCCATTGGAAGTGGAGCTGGGGCAGTTCCGATTTGGACAGGGTAACAAAGTGGTACAGTGGGGGGACAATCAGGGTGGTGTCATTTCCTGGCGGGGGTCTTGCCATCTTGCTCTGTCCTGTTCCTGGATCTCAGGGCCCGCTTTCGTGGTGGTTGTCCGTCTGCAGGGGGTGGGGTGCTGGTGTGTTGGTCCTGTGGCGGGGCGTCCTGTCCACTAGCGCCGGCGGAGGTGGTGGGCATTTCATCATCGTGGCTAGTATCAGGGGCCCCTTGGAGTGCCACGGTGTCCCTCAAGGTCTTTAGAATGTCCGTCAGCACCCCTACAATGGTGCCCAGGGCGGAGCCGATGGTCCTGAGCTCCTCCCTGAACCCCAAATACTGCTCCTCCTGCAGACGCAGGGTCTCCTGCAACTTGCCCAGTACCGTTGCCATGGTCTCCTGGGAGTGGTGGTATGCTCCCATGATGGAGGAGAGGGCCTCGTAGAGAGTGGGTTCCCTAGGCCTGTCCTCCCCCTGTCGCACAGAAGCCCTCCCAGTTCCCCTGTGTTCATGTGCCTCCGTCCCCTGGACCATGTGCCCACTACCACTGCCCCCAGGTCCCTGTTGTTGTTGGGGTGTTGGGTTACCCTGGGTGCCCTGTAGTGGTGGACACACCGCTGATTGACCTGTCCTGGGTAGGGAGGTATGGGCCCGCTGGGTGGGTGCTGTGCTGGTGTTACCAGAGGGTGGAAGTTCGGTGTTGGACTGTGGCTGGGCAAGGGGAACCGACTGTCCTGATGCCCACGATGGTCCGGGCTGGTCATCAGGATCCAGTAGGGCAGAGCTGCTGTTGTCACTGTGGGCCTTTTCTGGGGGTGGAGTGGTGTTGTCTGGACCCTCTGGTGTGGTGACGTTCCTTCGGGTTCCTGCGGGGGTATAAGTACCTGATTATTGCATGTGTGTGTTTCATGGTGTGCAATGGTTGGGTGTGCGTGTACACCAGTACAGCCATTCCTGTGTGGGGGCTTGTGTGCTGTTGTTTGGGGGGGTGTTGTGGGTCTGTGCAGTGGGCATGCTTTAGTGATGGGTATCCATGCTTAGTTATGTCATGCAGGTCTTGGGGTTGGGTTGGGTGGTTGGTGTCATGGTAGATAGGTGAGGATTTGGGGTGATAGGAGAGGGTGTGAGGGTGTGGGTGTGTGATAGCATGCAGGTAAGGTGGGGGAGATGATAGTTAAGATTTGACTTACCAGTGTCCGTTCCTCCAACGACTCCTGCGAGGCCCTCAGGATGCAAGATGGACAAGACTTGCTCCTCCCATGTTGTTAGTTGTGGGGGAGGAGGTGGGGGTCCGCCGCCAGTCCGCTGTACCACGATGTGGTGCCTGGAGACCGTGGAGCGCACCTTCCCCCGTAGGTCATTCCACCTCTTCCTGATGTCCTCCCTATTTCTTGGGTGCTGTCCCACGGCGTTGACCCTGTCGACTATTCTTTGCCATAGCTCCATCTTCCTGGCTATGGATGTGTGCTGTACCTGTGAGCCAAATAGCTGTGGCTCTACCCGGATGATTTCCTCCACCATGACCCTGAGCTCCTCCTCGGAAAAGTGGGGGTGTCTTTGGCGTGCTATGGGGTGGTGTGTGTGAGGTGTTGGGTGGTGTATGTGTTGATGAGTGTGGTGAGTGTAGTGGTATGTGGTGTTTTGTTCGTGGATGTTGTGTGGGTGATGGTGTAGTGTGCCTCTGTGTGATGGGGTTCTCTATTCTGTGCTGTCTCTCTCTGGCCTTCTCTCAGAAATTCTGGTCATAGGGGTTTGTGTGTGATGTGGGTGTGTGTTTTATATTGAGTTGGGTGTGTGGGAGTGTTGTTTGTAATGGTATCAGGTGTGTGTATTTGTAATTGTCCAATGTGCCGGTGTTTTGGAGCTGTGTGTGTATTTTGAGCGTGCCGGTGTGTACCGCCAATGGAATACTGCGTTTGAAAGACCGCCACGTGGATTCGTGGGTCGTAATAGCATGGGCGTGTTTCTGTTGGCGTGGAGATGGAGGATTTGTTTCCGCATGTTTATCGCTGACCTTTGGTGTGGCGGACTTGTGTGGGTGTCTGAATTTCGGCGGATTCCGTGATGTGTGTCATAATAGCTGTGGCGGTCTACCGCGGCGGCTGCGGTGTATTGGCGGTCTTCTGCACGACGGTAAGCGCCTTATACCGCCAATGTTGTAATGACCCCCATAGTGTCTAAGTGTATGCGTCAGTGTGTGCCTGGGTGTGGTAGTGTATGTATTGTTATGTGACTGGGTGTATCAGTGAGTTGAGCAGTATATGCCTGGTTGTGTGAGTGTATGCATCAGCGTGTGCCTAGATCTCTTTGTCAGGATCTGCATGACTGTGTTGCTGGCTTTGTCAGTGTGTTCATCAGAGTGTGTCTGAATATAGTCATTGTTAGAAATGGGGTCTTTGGTTGGTGGTCAGGTTACCCCCTGTCCAAGCAAGGACCCTCTCTCTAGTCAGGGTAAGTCACACACAATCCAAATTATCTTGTGCCCACCCTCTAGTAGCGTAGCACTGAGCAGTCAGGCTTAACTTAGAAGGCAATGTGTAAAGTATTTGTGCAATAAATTATGCAATAACAAACAGGTTTGTAAAAATATAGTATATTTATCTGGTTAAAATAAGGTCAAACAATCACGATTTGATAAGTACAAGTTGAAATATCACTTTTGTAATGATAAATAGTCTTTAGTTCTTAAAAAGGTTTGTGTCTAAATTATCCGCAAGGGACTGCAGAGGAGGAGATGCGTGGAAAACGGGGAGGTGTTTCCACGAAACAAGGGTTTTGCATTGATTTCTGGCACACAGACTTGGATTCTCTTCGGGTTGTGGGGTATTTGGACACCCCGGGGATGATGCAGAGAAATCTGAGTCGTCCATGACAAAGTCACAGGAGCTACGTCGATCCAGTGGGTGATGCACGGAAATTTTTGTCGCACGCCAGTCGCTGAGTTGATTCCTCTCGCAGGAAATTGGTCTACGTAATTCAAGCTGGGCTATGCGTCAATCCAGTGGGCCGTGCGCCGAAGTTCTGGTCACAATGCTGGCACTGTGTCAATCTCCACTCGGGGAGCGGGGCTGCGTCGTTCTGGTTCAGCGTTGCAGTAATTTTTTCACCGGAGGGCAGGCTGTGCCTTGATTCCGGCAGGCTGTACGTCGATTTTCGCCGTTCTAGGAGTTCTTTACAGAGATGAAGTATTTTTAGCCCTGAGACTTCAAGAAACAGGAGGTAAGCTCAATCCAAGCCCTTGGAGAGCACTTCTCAGCACAGCCAGAGAGCAGCAAGTCAGCAGGGCAACAGCAAGGCAGCAGTCCTTTTCAGCAAAGCAGTCAGGCGAGTCCTTTGGGCAGCCAGGCAGCTTCTCTTGGCAGGTTGCAGGTTCTGGTTCAGAGTTCCTTTCTTAGTAGGTAATTGTCAAGAAGTGTCTGAGTTGGTAAGGTCAGAGAACCTGTTTACATACCCAAATATGCCTTTGAAGGGTGGGAGACTTCAAAGAGTGGTTTAGAAGTGCACAAGGTCCCCTTTCAGTTCCATCCTGTCTGCCAGGGTCCCAGTAGAGGGTTTGGTAGTCCGTTGTGTGAGGGCAGGCCACTGTCCTTTCAAATGTAAGTGTAAGGCCCTCCACCCTCCCAGCCCTGGAAGACCCATTCAGTATGCAGACCTGTGCAGGTGTGACTGAACATCCTGTGTTTGGGGTTGTCTGAGTGATATGCACGAGGGAACTGTCAACTAACGTTGACAGACATGGATTGTAAGGCACAGAAGGATTTAAGTGCAGAGTAATTGTAGGAAAGTACCATCTTGCCTGGCATGTTACCCCCATTTTTCACTGTATATATGTTGTTTTAGTTGTATGTGTCACTGGGACCCTGGTAACCCAGGGCCCCAGTGCTCATAAGTGTGCCTGAATGTGTTACCTGTGTAGTGACTAACTGTCTCACTGAGGCTCTGCTAATCAGAACCTCAGTGGTTATGCTCTCTCATTTCTTTCAAATTGTCACTGACAGGCTAGTGACCAATTTTACCAATTTACATTGGCTTACTGGAACACCCTTATAATTCCCTAGTATATGGTACTGAGGTACCCAGGGTATTGGGGTTCCAGGAGATCCCTATGGGCTGCAGCATTTATTTTGCCACCCATAGGGAGCTCTGACAATTCTTACACAGGCCTGCCACTGCAGCCTGAGTGAAATAACGTCCACGTTATTTCACAGCCATTTTACACTGCACTTAAGTAACTTATAAGTCACCTATATGTCTAACCTTTACCTGGTAAAGGTTAGGTGCAAAGTTACTTAGTGTGAGGGCACCCTGGCACTAGCCAAGGTGCCCCCACATTGTTCAGGGCCAATTCCCCGGACTTTGTGAGTGCGGGGACACCATTACACGCGTGCACTACATATAGGTCACTACCTATATGTGGCTTCACAATGGTAACTCCGAATATGGCCATGTAACATGTCTATGATCATGGAATTGCCCCCTCTATACCATCCTGGCATAGTTGGCACAATCCCATGATCCCAGTGGTCTGTAGCACAGACCCTGGTACTGCCAAACTACCTTTCCGGGGGTTTCACTGCAGCTGCTGCTGCTGCCAACCCCTCAGACAGGCAGCTGCCCTCCTGGGGTCCAGCCAGGCCTGGCCAAGGATGGCAGAACAAAGGACTTCCTCTGACAGAGGGTGTTACACCCTCTCCCTTTGGAAAATGGTGTGAAGGCAGGGGAGGAGTAGCCTCCCCCAGCCTCTGGAAATGCTTTTTTGGGCACAGATGTGCCCAATTCTGCATAAGCCAGTATACACCGGTTCAGGGGACCCCTTAGCCCTGCTCTGGCGCGAAACTGGACAAAGGAAAGGGGAGTGACCACTCCCCTGACCTGCACCTCCCCTGGGAGGTGTCCAGAGCTCCTCCAGTGTGCTCCAGACCTCTGCCATCTTGGAAACAGAGGTGCTGCTGGCACACTGGACTGCTCTGAGTGGCCAGTGCCACCAGGTGACATCAGAGACTCCTTCTGATAGGCTCCTTCAGGTGTTAGTAGCCTATCCTCTCTCCTAGGTAGCTAAACCCTCTTTTCTGGCTATTTAGGGTCTCTGTCTCTAAGGAAACTTTAGATAACGAATGCAAGAGCTCATCCGAGTTCCTCTGCATCTCTCTCTTCACCTTCTGCCAAGGAATCGACTGCTGACCGCGCTGGAAGCCTGCAAAACTGCAACATAGTAGCAAAGACGACTACTGCAACTCTGTAACGCTGATCCTGCCGCCTTCTCGACTGTTTTCCTGGTGGTGCATGCTGTGGGGGTAGTCTGCCTCCTCTCTGCACTAGAAGCTCCGAAGAAATCTCCCGTGGGTCGACGGAATCTTCCCCCTGCAACCGCAGGCACCAAAAAGCTGCATTACCGGTCCCTTGGGTCTCCTCTCAGCACGACGAGCGAGGTCCCTCGAATCCAGCAACTCTGTCCACGTGACCCCCACAGTCCAGTGACTCTTCAGTCCAAGTTTGGTGGAGGTAAGTCCTTGCCTCACCTCGCTAGACTGCATTGCTGGTAACCGCGACTTTTGCAGCTACTCCGGCCTCCGTGCACTTCCGGCGGAAATCCTTTGTGCACAGTCCAGCCTGGGTCCACGGCACTCTAACCTGCATTGCACGACCTCCTAAGTTGTTCTCCGGCGACGTGGGACTCCTTTGTGTAACTTCGGGTGAGCACCGTTTCACGCATCCTCGTAGTGCCTGTTTCTGGCACTTCTCCGGGTGCTACCTGCTGCTAAGAGGGCTCCTTGTCTTGCTCGACGTCCCCTCTACCTCCTGGTCCAATTTGCGACCTCCTGGTCCCTCCTGGGCCACAGCAGCATCCAAAAACGCTAACCGCACAATTTGCAGCTAGCAAGGCTTGTTGGCGTTCTTTCAGTGGGAAAACACTTCTGCACGACTCTCCACAGTGAGAGGGATCCGTCCACCATAGGGGAAGTCTCTATTCCTTTTCGTTCCTGCAGAAACCTCAGCTTCTTCTGTCCAGTAGAAGCTTCTTTGCACCCACAGCTGGCATTTCCTGGGCATCTGCCCATCTCCGACTTGCTTGTGACTTTTGGACTTGGTCCCCTTGTTCCACAGGTACCCTAGATTGGAAATCCATTGTTGTTGCATTGTTGGTTTGTGTCTTTCCTGCATTATTCCTCTAACACGACTTCTTTATCCTTAGGGGAACTTTAGTGCACTTTGCACTCACTTTTCAGGGTCTTGGGGAGGGTTATTTTTCTAACTCTCACTATTTTCTAATAGTCCCAGCGACCCTCTACAAGGTCACATAGGTTTGGGGTCCATTCGTGGTTCGCATTCCACTTTTGGAGTATATGGTTTGTGTTGCCCCTATCCCTATGTGTCCCCATTGCATCCTATTGTAACTATACATTGTTTGCACTGTTTTCTAAGACTATACTGCATATTTTTGCTATTGTGTATATATATCTTGTGTATATTTCCTATCCTCTCACTGAGGGTACACTCTAAGATACTTTGGCATATTGTCATAAAAATAAAGTACCTTTTTAGTATAACTGTGTATTGTGTTTTCTTATGATATTGTGCATATGACACTAGGTGGTACTGTAGTAGCTTCATACGTCTCCTAGTTCAGCCTAAGCTGCTCTGCTAAGCTACCATTATCTATCAGCCTAAGCTGCTAGACACCCTATACACTAATAAGGGATAACTGGGCCTGGTGCAAGGTGTAAGTACCCCTTGGTACTCACTACAAGCCAGTCCAGCCTCCTACAGTAATGCTTACTTTCTAAATGTGGCATTTCTAAAATAGGAATTTTAAATCCAACTTCACCAGTCAGCAGTATTTTCTATTACAATTCTGACAATACTAAATATGACTCTGTTACTCTACTCCTTTCAGATCAGAATCTACCACTCAAACATTATATGAGCATAGCCCTAATGTTAGCCTATGAAAGGAGCAGGCATCGCAGCAGTGGAAAACAAATTTTGGAGTTTTACACTACCAGGACATATAAACTACACAGGTGTATGTCCTGCCTTTTACCTACATAGCACCCTGCCCTATGGGTTACCTAGGGCATACTTTAGGGGTGACTTATATGTAGAAAAGGGGAGTTTAAGGCTTCGCAAGTACTTTTAAATGCCAAGTTAAAATGGCAGTGAAACTACACACACAGGCCTTGCAGTGGAAGGCCTGAGGCATGGTTAAGGGGCTACTTATGTGGGTGGCACAACCTGTGCTGCGGGACTACTATTATCATTTAATCTACAGGCCATGGGCACATGTAATAAACTTTACTGGGGACTTACAAGCAAATTATAAAAGCCAATTGGGTATGAGCCAATGTTACCATGTTTTAAGGCCGAGAGCATATGCACTTTAGCAGTGGTTAGCAGTTGTAAAGTACGCAGAGTCATAAAGCCAGTAAAAACAGTGTAAAGAAAAGTGGAGGGAGGCAGGCAAAAAGTTAGGGGTGACCACATTAAGGCTGTCAGGTCTAACAGTCATGTATGCATAAGTGTGTCCATGAATGAGTTAGTATATTTATCATTGTGTGCATGGCTGTGTCAGTGTATGTATCAGTGTGTTTCTGGGTGTGTCTGTGTATGCATCAGCGTGTGTTTAGGTGTAGTATTGTATCCATCAGTGTGTCACTGAGTATGTCACTGAATACAGCAGTGTATGCCTGGCTGTGTCAGTGTAAGTATCAGTGTGTGCCTGGATCTGTAAGTCTGTGTATTAGTATGTGCTTGGATCTGTCAGCATGTGCGTTAGAGTGTCCCTGGATGTGTGTGTATCTATCAATGTGTCTCTGGATGTAGTAGTGTATGGATAACTTTGTCCATAAATTGGTTACTGTATACATCATTGTGTGTGGGTATGTCAGTATATGTATGAGTATGATCGTGGGTGTGTCAGTGTATAAATCAGTGTCTACCTCGATATGTTTTAGTATGAGTTACTGTGTCCCCGGGTATGTGTCTGTATCTATAAATGTGTGCTTGAGTGTGGTAGTGTATGCATCAGTGTGTGACTGGGTGTATTAGTGAATGCAGCAGAATATGCTTGGCTGACTTAGTGTATGCAACACTGTGTGGCTGGATCTGTAGGTGTATGTATCAGTATGTACCTGTATCTTGCAGTGTCTGCATTAGTAACTGACTGAATCTGTGACTGTATTCATCAATGTGTTGTTGCATATTTTACTCTGTGCATCAGTGTACGCACAAATGGGTTTCTGTATGCATTAGTGCGTGCTTGAGTGTCAGTGAATGCATCAGTGTGAGCCTGGAACTGTCAGTGTATGCATCAGTGTATACATGGTTGTGTTAGTGTATGCATCAGTGTGTACATGGGTGTGTCAGTGTATGCATCAGTGTGTGCCTGGGTGTGTCAGTGTATTCCTCAGTGTCTATATGGGAGTCTCAGTGCATGCATTAGTGTGTGCCTCACTGTGTCAGTGTATGCATCAGTGTGTGTCTGGATGTCTTAGTGTATGCATCAGTGTGTGCCTGGCTGTGCCACTATATGCCTCCGTGTGTGCCTGGATGTGTTACTGCATGCATCTGTGTATACGTGGGTGTGTCAGTGTATTGATCAGTGTGTACCTGGATGTGTGAGTGTATGCACCAGTGTCTGCCTGGCTGTATCAGTGTATGAATTAGAGTGTGTCAGGGTGTGTTAGTGTATGTGTCACTGTGTACATGTGTGTGTCACTGTATCCATTAGTGTATGTGTCTGGGAGGCGTCAGTGTATATGTCAGTGTGTGCCTGGGTGTGATAGTGTATGCATTAGTGTGTGTCTGGGTGTGTTAGTGTATACATCACTGTGAGCCTGGGTGTTTCAGTGTATTTATGAGTGTATAACTGGGAATGTTAGTATATGCATCAGTATGCATCAGACTGGGTGTGTCACTGAATGCATCAGTGTACGCCTGGGCGTATTAGTGTACACATAGGTGTGTGCCAGGATTGCACTGTATGCATCAGTGTCTGTCTAGATCTGTCAGTGTAGACATCAGTGTATTGTTGCATATGTTACTCTATGAATCAGTGTATGCACAAATGGGTTTGTGTATGCATTAGTGTGTCACTGAGTGTCAGTGTATGCATCAGTGTGTGCCTGGGTGTGATAGCATATGCATCAGTGTGTGCCTGGGTGTAGTAATGTATGCATCAGTGTGTGTGTGGCTGTGTCACTGTATGCATCAGTTTCTGCTTCAATGTGTTTGTGTATCCATCAGTGTGTACCTGGATGTGCTACTGTATGCATCAGTGTGTCTGGGTGTGTGTGATATAATTAGTTACTTACAATAACACAGTAAATATCTTATTTAATCTGTATTAATAGAGAAAACATAAATAAATATTACAGATTCATATTGATTACTTATGTATTAAAAATTGTCAACCTGTAATACAAATAATAATATTAATTGCAGTACAGAAGAATTTTATATTTTTGTATAAATATTATGAACTTTACTTAAGCAAATCCTATTCTCTTCTCCATGTTCTCAGCTTCTATACTTTTGTACTATAAAATAAGTGCATATACATACTCATCCTTGAACAGTGGGGGGGGGGGCAGGCACATTGGCTTAAAACCCCCATAAGTACATAGCATGTTATTTTAAATTAACAATAATGTATGATATACATATATCCGCCATCCCTACTTCTGAAAACAAAGCCTGTGCCAGATATGTGGAATGCACTCTATGTGGTAAATACCTTTCTAGAGACACAGAGAAAAAGTAGAGTTATGGTACTTGCTCTATGTGAAAACATTTGAAAACGTATCATGAGTGAACATATCTCTGTTACATGAGAAAGAAAGTTGCTGGTCCTTCTGGGCAAGGTCCATTATTTTCTTTGGGTGCTCCAGCTCTGCGAAATATATCTATTTCACCAGTTTGCAAAGAGCTCAAGGAGATGGTGATCCATTGTAGCAAGTGCCAACAACTTGTTCTTTAAAAAAAGCAGATATAATCAATAAATATGTATATCAGTATAGGCATAGACATTTCACTTTTTAATACTAAGTGCAACATTTGTAGTGTTTTAATAAGTAATTACTCCATTCTGTATACTAGCTTCACTATAGCTCAGGGATCAGTTAAGTATACTGAAAAAACATAGAAATGCCAATTAAGCCCCTCTTTTAATTTCTACTAAATCCTTTTAGTCATTTATTTGCTGGCTTGAATAATTTCTTTATATGAATTTGAAACCTACTATCTATATTTCTGGTGACATTTTGATACCAAACTACTGAGACGATTTCACCTACTATTCGTTCATTCCTTTACTAATACTTTCTAACATAAAGTCCATTTTACTACATATACCTGATACATGTGCTTGTTGCAATGCAGCATCAGTTAGAATTTGTTCTCACTGACAAATGTACAGAAAACCAACCAAAGAATGGAACCCCACTCTCACAGCAGGCAAGCATGAAATGGCAAGCTTTTCAGCTTTGCTTTCAAGGTTAGTCAATCAGAAAAACAATCACAATCTTTCTTTCATCTGAAACTTATGTTCTACCACTTATGACTGGCTCTTATAGTTATCCCTTTCAAACACTCCTCAAAAGATAGCCCATTGCAGTAGGGGTTTTCGCCAGATTCGTTGCAGAGTTCAGCGCAGCCCCCATGTAAATCCGCGGGGAAATCCGAAAAATGATTTTTTTAAATACATTAAAAAACAAACATCCACATAAAAGTTTTTTTTCACACAAAATTTTACTTGGGTTAGCCAGAGAGGGTTAAAGTGGCATCAATCATTCCCTTTGATTTAAACCATTAAGGATTGCCAACATCCAGACCTTATGATTGTGCACTGTGGTGGCAATGACCTAGGCATAGTTACAGGGGTTGGTTTGGAAATCCTAATGAGGGATACCTTTGGAAAATTAATGACACTTTTCTCACACACTGCCTTTGAATTTTCAAACATTTGCCAAATACAGAAGTGGAACAGGTCAACTCAATTTTACCCAGAACAAGATAAATCCAGGAAACATGTAAAAAAATGGTATCTGCATTCCTCAGGGACCATAACATGGGTTCTATATATCACAACAAATTACGATTTGACATGGAGGGTATATATAGAAATGCTGGAGTTCACCTAACAGACAAAGGCAATAAGGTGTTCCTACATAACTTGAGAAACTGCATCCTCAATTATCATTAGCAGTCACCTACACATAATAAACACAAAGGCTCTTTTCAGAGCCAATTCATACTTTTTTTTAATGTCATACGGATCTGCGCATACACCTGCAAATCCTAAAAAAAAAAAAACTATTTCTAACATTCTGTACACATTTTTTTCAATGTGCCATATTAATTTAAATTTATTTCGTAATAGAACGTGTACCCTAACTCATTCATATGCATCACTGCCCACATATTGGCACCAGGATCCTTTTTGTACTGACTGTCAGTCTGGACACTGGATTTTGTAGCATCTCTCTAGCTGTGAGACGGCTGTGACAGTGTCACTTGTGCTTCAAGAGTAAATGTGATAGTGTATGTCTCCATGTGAGGGTGAGTGCCAGAGTGTGTTTCTGGGTGAGAGACGTTGTCAAAATCTCTATATTAATGTGAGACTGAACATGAGACTCCCTGGGGGTCATTATGAGTTTGGCGGTAACAAAAACGCCAAGTTGGCGGTGGCAGTCGTACCTCCAACAGGCAGGCGGAGTAGATTTTCAAATTATGACCATGGGGGTCTTTCCAACAAAATACAGCCAATCCACCGCTGGTACCACCAGTGCGGTCAGGCTTCCACAGATGACAGCAACCATCTTTAGGCAGGCAGAGGGCATGTTGCTGCCGGAGAGATTACGAGGTTGCACACTGCCAAGGTTTCCACCGTGGTCGTACCACCACGGAAATCCTGGTGGAAACCAACTCTCTAAAAGGAAACACTCACCTTCAGGATCACGTACCCGTCTTGAGCCACCATGGAACCTGAGCTACACGCCTTCCTGCTGCTCCTGCTCACCCAACGACTCCGGAACCAGTGACGATAACTGTGAATACAAACACTTACCTGATACCGTTGCACAATGTCAATGTATATACGCGCACACAACATGCACATCCTGAATGGGTGGTGATGCTCACACACACATGTACCCTAACATTGACATGCACATCCCACACACAGTCACATACACACACAGACACATACATAGTACACACACTACGGCCAACACACACACTTTCAAAAACACACACCAACTCCCAGATACATAGCACCAGCACAGTCTGATACTACAACACACAACACAACCAAATGACACAACAACACCACAACTGCAACACCTCGAAATCATCGTTATACATCCACAATACGTACCTCCATTTGACAAATCATTTATACAACAACAACACCAGAGAACCAACACACACTATCAAACATCTATAGTGCAACCATACATCATATCTTGCCAACACACATCACTACGGATCAGACAAAACAACCAACTCACACAGACACACACACAGTAAAACCACACAAGGGCACCCAACACTCGAAATAACACGTCAACACAATCACTACACACAATATCAACATTAATCCATCTCCCTAATTCATACATGCCCATTACACAATACACAGCCATCACAGCTGGACAAATGCAATGCACACATGCTGGCCACACACAACTGGGTGCACTATAAACACGCACACACAACGTGCACACACACAAACTAAAACAGGCAACACCAAAACAGCCATAAGGAATGAAAGGCAGGACAAAAATGTACCCTTGGAACCAACAACTGGTTGGCCCAGAAGTATGGCAATAAATATAGAATTAAAAACATAACTTTGTACAAGAATAGTAGGCCATCGGCCAGTCCAATCAAATCGGTGCATCATGCACAGATTGCACTCCAGTGCCTGTACAAGAATAGTAGGCTACCGGCCAGTCCAATACAATATGTACATCATGCACAGATGGTGGTCCAGTACCCCTACTTGACTCCTGACTGCCATACAACCTCCACAGGTAGGGGCATCAAGGGGGCAGACTGGCACCTCAGGTGATGGGGGGGCACTGGGTGGGGGGGAGTTGGGTTAGGAGGTGGTTCCTTGGGCTTGGGAAGGGGAGGCCTAGGTCGAGGCTTAGGGGAGGCCTAGGAACTCTTGGGAGGGGTCGACGTCTTGGCGAGGGAGGGGCATGGGGAACCTGAAGGGGGGCCAGGGGAGGACTTGGAGGTGGAAGGGCTGGACACGGGGAGGGACACAGATCTTTGGGGGTGGTCACACAGGGTAAAAGAAGAGTAGAGAAAAGGTCCAACCCCAAGAGGAAAAGTTTCTTAGACACACAGAGACAGTCATGGCAAAAGGGTTTGGGAGTGGAGGGAGAGGGAGTGGTTGTGAGAGGTGTTTTGAGGGATGTCTTGGGTGCATGTGTATGCAAGGTATGCTTGTGTTTGCTGTTTTTTTGTTGGGTGGGTGAGTGTGGGCATTTATGTGTTTTGGGAGTGAGGGGTGGAGGTACTAGGAGATGCTGTGGTAGATGGGTGACTGTCTGTTGGGGTGGTGACTGCAGGTATGGCGGATGTGCTGCGTGTTGTCATTTCAGTGGTTGTGGCTGCAGATGAGGTGACTGAGGTGGATGTCTGAGGGTCTGCTATTGTGGTGACTGAGGGTAGGATATGAGTTGTGGCTGTATTGGTGATTGTGGGTGTGGTGTCTGCAGGTGTATCCAGTGTGGTGTCTGTGTAGGTGTTGTAGTGGGGGAGTCAGTGCAGGTAGTATGTGTTAGTGTGTATGCAGGTGGGTGTTGTCTGTGTGCATGCCGGTAGTGGGTCTTGTGGTGCTTGTGTTTGTCAGCGCTACCCTTGGATGCATGCTTCTCTGTCTGTGTGCTTTGGCTTGGATGGGGAAGAGGGGTTTGGGATTGAGAAAAAGAAGGTGGAGGGGGGACAGAAGACAAAGGGTAACTGGCTGCCATCAGTGTGGAGGCTAGAGCATGAAATGATCTCTGTAGGCCAGCCAGTGCACTGTGAATGCCCTCGAGGAAAGCATTACTCTGCTGGACTTGAGTTGCCAGCCCCTGGATAGCATTCACAATGGTCGACTGACCCACAGAGATTGACCTAGGGAGGTCAATACCCTCCACACTGAGGGCAGCAGGGCTGGCAGAGGCGGAGGTGCCTGCAGCAAAGGAGACGCCACCCTCCTGGGTGAGCGGGCACAGACTACTGGGTGTGGAGCTACAGGCAAGGATGTGATAGTAAGGGGGGTGGTGGACAAAGATGGCGCTGGGGTGGTCCCAGATGGGTCAGCATCACCAGGGAGTGTCCAATAGAGGAAGATTCTGAGGATGATAAAGCGGAAGATCCGATCTCCTCCGTGGCACTCCCCCGCCCTTTTGCCACTGGGTCCCTCGCTGTTGGTGGTATCAGCACTCTAGGTCCTGTGGCCAGCAGCATCCCCACTCACCTGTGCCCCGTCTCCTTCTGCTGCCGATGCTGATACACACAAATAAAGATAGACGGAGGGACAGATAGAGAGGGAAAGAGAGGGTCATCACATTCTTCACATACACACATTAGAACAAGGACAACTGTAGTTATACATCACCTGTCTAGGCTATGTCATCTAGTAACCCACATAACCTCTATCATGTACCAACATCTTACTTCTATCCACCTCATCATGGCTACCCTCTCAATCACATCATAAACCAAATGTGGTAGCACAACTGGAGCATTCTAAGAAATCACCTGAAAAGGTATGTCAGCATGCTCATCATGCTCTTGCTGAAGCAGGAAATCTGTCCTAATCTAGATCATAACTCTCCATGCTCCTATAATCTGTAGTTAAAACAGTTCAGTAATCACAACATAACCTGCATTATTTTAATCTACACCTGACCAGGCCATGTCATTTAAGTAATGTTCCATGATAGTAAATAAACTCAATTCACAGAACACAAAGTACCTGCCATTCTAATCACATGACTGACGGAACCCTCTGTAAATATATGCCATAATGGACACTATCACTGATATAACCACAACATAAGGCACTACTACACAGGTGACAACTGATGTGTATAATACATGTCTGGAGAACAGTCATGTGACCACATGCACCAAATTCCAGAGGAATCTCTGCAGCCACTGTACACAGATACACCACATCACTTCATATATGCATGTGCAGCTACAGTGGGTACATAGCACACGAGACATCCACTGACAATCGCTGAGTGCAGTGTAAGGACACCTACATATTAGCCAGCCACAAAGAATTCATAGGGCACCTAACATACCACTTGACATGCTATTACAGTTCTACCCCATGACTACATGATTGAAGCAGTACCACTCACACATTTCCTGACATGTGATTAGCTGTACCTAAGTGCGCACAACACACATATCCCACTGAAGAAATATGAACACATGATGTACACATGGAATTACATGACTGCCATTGTACTGACCACATATCCCACTGCAACACCTGACTTAGAAATAGTAGTACTGCTAAACCATCATACAATGAAATGATAAGTCAATCTACAACAAATCCTGTCCAAACTTTCCACATCATCTAGGCAGAGGGTAGTAATAATTGACCCACTCTATTACCTGTGACCCCAAGTAACAATTGAGACATGATGTATGACTTTTGTGTCACTGTAATTGGTAGGACATTGGCACACATTGCATAGACATTGTATATAGTGATAGGGTGGCACTGCTTATCCACTTATCACCTAGGGAACAAAGCCTTTGGGCTAAATGTGATTTGCCCTTTTGGCAATACCATGCACATGCATGTAAAGGAACAATAGACAAAATCAGACACCCACAGTTTGAAGAAGATGGGACAATAGTGATACATTTACAGACCCATATGTACTGTTTTAACCTGGCTATATCTGTGCAGTGATGGAGAGGCCTGCCTCACATGGAGTCAATACCTGTACTATGAGAAATGTGACATGGCCCCTTTAACAATTTGTCAGATACCCAGTGGCTAATACTGGTGATCAAGACATATGGGAGTGCTCAGACACCTTAGAGCTACTAGAGCACGAACGCTGAAGGATGGACCAGGACATACTCTATGGGTAGGATGAAACTGCAGATTACAACCATTAAGTGGCTGGGTGAACTCACACATGTGGCACTGTCATCTGAGCATCGTCACATGCAGTCATAAATATTTCTTGACACAGGTGAGATATACGTATACTAAGCAAACCATTAATGCCAGGTCTATATCAAATAGTCAGGCAATGTGAGTACTACGTGTTCCCACTAATCTACATACCTGTAGCACCCACAACATTGTCACAGCTGCTACAGTGTGACTGCAAACACCATAGAACCAGAGTACAAGGGTACAGTGAGTACTTACCCCCTTGTGGCTGCTGTGCTGTCCTCAAACACCCATCCACCTCAGGGTAGGTCACTGCCACGATGCAGGCCATTAGAGGGGTCGGGGTCCAAAAGGCACCCGTCCCTCGTTGGGAGAACATCCCCAGCTGGGCCTCCATGATCTTCCGGGTCCAGCGTCTCAGGTCTTCCCACCGCTTGCGACAATAGGTGCTCCGATGGCTGTGGACCCCTACGGTCGGCACTTGCTTGGCGATGGCACGCCATATCCCCTTCTTCTGATGGGCGTTCACCTTCATGGATAACACAAACAAAGGGAGAAAGTCATGTACACATGCACCATGCCAATAGGATTGGTCACTACACATCTGTCACTGCAAGTAGGCACACATACCATCCTGTCTGCTAAGATGCCTTCACAACATGGCATTTGCATGCATCTACACACTCACCAGTTCACATGCCCGAATAAATGTCACACACAACACCTGTCACACATGGCTGGGCCATTGTACTCACTTGTTCCACTGATGCCCCATATAGCTGTCCATATAGGGGTAGGACCTCCTCCACTAGCTTTTCAAGCACTTTGGGGGTGAAGGCAGGGGTCCTATCACCTGCAGGACATGATGGCTCCCAGAGGCAGTACATAGCAGTGCACATTGTGGAGGTCTTGCTAGCAACAGTGTCAGGAGTCAAGTGAGCACAATTGCAGAAAATGGCGGTCACGGCCACCACGTACACGACCATCACTGCCGACGGTCATGCCTGTAGACTCCAGTCCACCAAAGGCAGCAATGTTAACCAATGACAAATAGCACGGCAGTTGCAACCACCTACCGCATGATGACTTCCCCTGGTGGACTTAGGTCACTTCCAACGGTCCACTACAGTAGGTCAGGTGCCATTTTGGCCACATGTAGTTGTGGATGTGCAAAATAATCTGCGTCACTCACTTACTCCCCTATTTGCAATGCAACCATATGTTGGCCCTTCATGGTTGTGCAACATATTGTGACTATCTATATGTTAAGTACAATGTAAAGCAACTCTGTGATACATAGGCCACAGCTAGGTGTGGGTAAATACTGAAACATATGTGTAACGAGTCCATGACAGCAAAGTCACCCGCACATGTACAAAGACATGTTTCATATATACATTCCAATTTACATGTAAGAAAATTTGCAGCAATGAGGGTTAATGTGGTACATATCTGTATTCTTCATTATATATGTGAGCAGTCCTTCCCCACCTCTACAGCTGTTAGGTGTCAGGTAATATACAATGTGTTTGTGATGTGTGCATACTGCATAACTAATTGTACATTCTCTCCTTTCAACATTGTTATCCTGCAATGAGGAGAGTGAGACAACCACCAGTGTTCCGTCCACTAGCTGACTTGGCAACCATGGAGGACAGGCATGTCAGTGCTACACTTTCTGGCCACAGAGTCCTTTCAGAATACTGTGGCCTTAACAT
Organism: Pleurodeles waltl; assembly: GCF_031143425.1. Lineage (NCBI taxonomy): Eukaryota > Metazoa > Chordata > Amphibia > Caudata > Salamandridae > Pleurodeles > Pleurodeles waltl. The sequence continues at coordinate 342,161,855 of NC_090438.1, forward strand.
AACAGAATGTCGCAGCCCATGTTTCGTCTGGTGTTGAAGTATGTAGCGTGTGCATTGTTGAAGCACCTGAACAGCTTCAATATGTTCCCCCAAAGAGCGAATTTGGCATTTGTGAAGGCAGACTTTTATGAGACGGGACGCATTTCTCATGTGGTAGGGGCCATTCATGGCACCCATGTAGCTCTTATCCCTCCCAGTGCCAATGAACAGGTGTATAGGAACCGTAAGAACTACCACTCATCAGCGTACAGGTGGTGTGTCTTGCAGACCAGTACATCTCACAAGTCTCTTCTTTGGAACTGTTGTAATGTATGTACCTGTTCTCTTCTTTGAGTTTGTAAATTTGTTTCATCACCAGATTCTCAAAGGTTATGATTTCTGCCGGCATTAAATGATAGGGAGGGTAAAAAGTAGAAGGTAATTTCATCCCAGTATTGGTGTTTTCCTCACTGTTCCATTTGTCTTTGAAGCAAAATCTGAGTCTAATCTTCCTAAAAAATTGATAAAGCTCTGTTTTCATTTTGAAAAAATCAGGTTGTTCCATTAGCACAAACCCTAAGCCCCTTTCAAGTACTCTTCTTTCATCTTGGTTCAGTGTATAGGTTGAGATGTTAAAAATGGGAGAGGGGGGAAAGACATTTGCCCATCTGTATGGTGTCTACCACCTGGTTGTCTGATTCCTTGTTTGTCTCTCTCCTGGCTGAAATTGTCCCCTGTACCATCCCCTCCTTCTGCCCCCCTTTGTTTCTAAATCTCCCTCTTTGGGTACTGTTAAAACCTAAAAAACATTGCTTTGGTGTGGGGTTGTACGTGTGCTAACACCAAGTTGCTGGTACTTGGTTCTTCCTGGTCATCTGAACTAGCAGATGTATCTGAAAGTGTAATATTTTTGCGTGTGTGTGAGGAACTTCCTCTTACTTCTTGTGTGTCTGGTGAGTTATAGTAGTTAGTTCTGAGGTAGGGATATACTTTTTCTTTATTGTATCTATATGTATACTTACGTACCTGTTCAATCCAGGATAAAATTTGTCAGTATTTTTCTGTAGACTGTCCGCGGCTGCTTTTGCATTCTCTATCACCTGACTATTTTTCTTCTTCTGATTCCTCAACTCGTTCTCTGTAATAGTTCTGATGCAAGGGCTACAGAGTGTTGAAGATGCTCAAGGATGCTGAAAATGCTGTGTAGTCAACAGGGGTCTTCCTGGGGGCCATTCATTGGTCTACTGTTCTGGTGGGATTACTTTGGCCACAGCGGCTGATGTCCCTTGAAGTCCTTTTTGGTCCAGCAAACGTCCTGTCGCCACTGGACTACTGGTCACCAGGCACAACAAACCCAATGGTTTCTTTCTTTTGCCGATAACCCTGCACCTGGGTGACCTAACTGCACTCTGATGACTCTCTCAGGCCCAGCAGATGCGGGTGCAACTTTGAGCATCTGGTCTCAGTCTCCTGGCTGCACTGTGACCAGGAGCGATGATGTGTTGATCTGCTCTACCAACTCTCCCAGGCAGGCGTATTCAGTTTTTGTGGCTCTGTGTGGCGAACAAGAAGTCAACCAACTGACTCATGGAGTCTCTGCTTCTGGCTGGGTTTGGGGGATGGCTTCTTCATGAGCAGGACACAACAAGCACAGTCCTTTCCTTCACTAGCCTAAGAAGCAGCAGGTGCAGTCCATCTTCAGTGGAGCCTCTTCTTTGCTGATTCTAGAGCCAGAAGGGCAGTCCTTCTTCAGTCCTCTTCTCCATTCCATGCAACATCTGAGTTCTGGGTGTCAGGGGTGCCCCTTTTAAGCCCAGAAAGTGCCTCTAGGGGAGGTCATGGTCACTAGCCAATGGGCTACTTGGTCCCCTCTTTCATGATGAAATGTCCTTGGAAGTGTGGTATCTAGCTATCCCAGAGTGCTATATTCTGCTCACTCCCAACATTGCTTGACCCTTCTCACGGTGTGTGGAGCTTGGTAGCCCACCATAGAGGAGCAGGTATCTGGGGGCTACACTCCTAAGGAAAAAATGGTTTGGCCAGTGTTTTCTGCTCTCTGTCCGATGCAAACCTATCTACCCAAACAAAAGAGTAGCCAGTTTTGAGTGTGTTCATTAGTTGTGACCAGGAAATATAAAATTAAACCAATGGAGGCACATCATTCCGTTGGAGGGTATATTCATTCTTTTGCATGCTCACAAATATATCATCATGCATGCCAGTAGAATGATGTGACCACAATTAGCGAATGCTGTTATTGTACCTTTTTTAAATGTATTTATTTTGCCGATGCTGCACAACATTAGCCATAAAAAGTCTGATGCTATAGAGCATCACCAAAAGATATTGCTAATGCCTATAGGTCTCAAAGGCAAGAACTATTGGCTTTGTCAATGCTTGTTGTAAACTCAGTGCACCAAACAGGTGTCAAATCAGTGACCTAACTAAGCTTTGCTAGGAAAGCAATTAATCTCCCACAGATTAATTTAACTTGAGTTTACTGTTCATTTAAGGTTTATGCATTGTATTTTGGAAAAATAATATATGGTGACGACAGGGAGTCGAGGTGGTATAGAAGGGAAGATGTTGCAAGAAAGATCTACACGTACAGAAGTAAGGGCCATATGTACAAATGCATTTTCCCATAGACACAGAATGGGCAAAACTGCTTGCTACATCTGGCCCTAAATGCGTTACTTTGTTACCTACTCAATATACGAATTGCAACAGCTAACATAACCAACGGCCATCTTCATTGCTCCCACCATTCCCTCTCTTCCCACCATTCTCTTCCTGTTCTTTGCATCATCACAGAACACTCACTGCCTCACAGGTTCCACACATACAACCTATGGTCATACCAACAAGCCCACAATACACCCCCTTATTTATTGTAAAAAATATATATAACAACTAATAAACCTAAAGTCAGAAACAGAAGTACAGATTATAAATATAATAACTCTAAATCCTAATAAATATAAGAAAGACTGAAATAAACACACAAAATATAATAAACATACCATGCACATTACATATGGCTGTGCATATGGTCTTCTGCCCATTTAGGTGGTTTCTGACTCTTTTGTCAATGTCACATACACCATTCTGGACACTCAAAGTTTTAGTTTCAGTTCTTACATTGACTCTAGACTCCTCACCACTTCCAGGTTTCTCGCCACTACCCTCATCCTTGTCTTCCAACATAATTTCCCTATCTTCAATTATCTCGGTACTTTGCTCCCAAATATTCAAATGTGTAGGTACCTCATGTTCATTTCCATTGACACTCATCTTTCCATCTTTCTTCTTACCATCCTCTAGCAAGTCAGAATCAGACTTATGTGACCCTCCATGAACTTGCTTCCATATCTCATTTGGGTCTAAAGCCACTCAATTAAGAATTCATGCCTGGCCATTACTTAACCTTACTGAATTACACAAACCTTCAACGACTTCCTCTAGTTCATAAAACTGACATTCCCCCTTCTGTGCAAAACCCAGTTTCTTAATCCGAACCTTATTGCCCACTTTAACCTTCCCCAATTTGGAACCACTTGTTTTGTCATAGTACGCACTACTTTTAGCATGACTCTCTCTCATATTTTTTCCACACAAATTCAAGTGACCATTGTTTCACTCAAATTCGAAATAACCACTCATGTGTAAACTTGGTCCTAGTAGTGACTCTGTAAGCCCAAACCATCTTACCTAAGTGAGTTATCTAGCCCTCATTACTTGTCATTGTTAACTGTACTATACCTGTACCTTTGATCACTCGGTTGAATCTCTCCACCACACCATTACCACTGGGATTGTAAAGTGTTATACTTCACCCCAAAAAGTTCAAAATAAAGTTTAGCTTAATGGGAGACAAATTGTACTCCATTGTCACTCAAACTTCCAAAATAAAGATTTGATTGAGGAATTCCAGAACTACATCAGAATCCATCCTAGCTATCACCTCCACAGTATGCCATCTGGAAAACAAATAAACTAAAACCAACCCATACTTTTGAAGATTACCAAAAGATCCTATGTTGACTGCCACAGATTCCCATGGGTGTTCCAGAACAAACATTCACTCATAGGCGGTCTTAAAGGCTGTAAAGATTTATGAGCTAAAACGCAATTGGGACATTCTCTTACATAGCATTCCACTGCAAGATCCATATCTCGCCACCAAAACATCTTCTTCACAATAGACGTGGTTCTAGTAATTCCAGAATGCCCCTCATGCCCTAAACTGATAACCATTTCTCTCAAGGTTTCTGGTGGAATTACCCTTTGTTCTCTCAAAATAGTAACATTCTTCAGAGTCAGGTCTGATCTTACCTCCCAGAAAGGATTAATGGATTGATTTAAACCCTCTTTGTTTGTCCAGCCATCATACCAGTGAGCCTTAACTGCTTGTAAGACATTATCCTTGTCATATTTTTGACATTATTCTTCTCCTCTGACAGCGGGCTTACCAGTATCATGCACCAGCACTATTTGAAATTCATTCCACCTCACATCCTCACATTCTTCCATCTCATTCAGCATCTTGGATACAAAAATCAGCTATGGCATTGTCTTTGCCTGGAACATATGATAATTTGTAGTGATAATCAGACGCATTCACCTTCCCTTCCGTTGTTAAAATCTTAACCAAAGGCTTGTGATCACAATGGAAGGTACAAGGTTTTCTCTACATAAAACCTCAGTAGTGATCTAAAGCCCAAGCACATGCTAATGTTTCTCGCTCAATTATAGGGTATTTCTTCTCAGCAGGTGACAAGGACTTTAAGGCATACGCAACCACACATTCTTTACTGGGCTTATTCAACTCGGTTAAGACTGCACCCAGCTCTTTACAGCTTGCATCTGTTGTGATAATGCAGCCTGCATTCAGGTCAACAATGTTTACTGCTGAAACATTCGTAATATTCATTTTTATTGTATAAACGTTTTCCTCACATTGTTGAGACCATTCAAATTTACATTTACCTTTAAGTAACTGTCTAATGTCATACGTTATTGCTGCAAATATATTTTGCACAATATTCTGCTAACTGAAGGAAGGACCTTACATCATCTTTACTAGTCAAAGCAGGTGCCTCTACCATAGCGCAGACCAGGGAAGGTTTGGGACTAACTGTCTACGCTGATCATGTGACCAAGATAAGAATGCTATATTCGGCAAACTTGCAATTGAAAAGTCCACTGTTAAATCCTTGGACTCCAAAATACTTAAGACCTTCACTATTTTGTTAACATGTTCCTCCCTGGTACGACCAAAAACTAAAATGTCACCCTGGAAGAATTTTACACCTTTCTGTTTTCCAGAAAGCTGAAACATTAATTTTTGAAAGTCCGCAGCCGCCCGTGCTAGGCCAAACAGAATGTGCTAAAATTGGAAACACCCTTCAGAGGTGACAAAAGATGAGCTAAAGAAATGTGATGGTTGCTGATGATAAATCAATTGTGGAAAACCAATTGGCACATCTGACACAAATTACCATTGCATTAATCCTTGGTAGTGGAAACTGATCCACAATTATGTTGTTGAGACGGCATTAGCCGACACACACCCTAATATTCCCATTGGTATGTCTAGCCACCACTAACAGTGAAACCAAATCCAAAGCTTCAATTGGTTCAATGACCCCCAAAGAAACCAATGTCTCCAGCTCAGCAAAGTCTTCATCCCTAACCATGAAAGGAATGGTCCTTACCTTGAAGACCTTAGGTTTAGCATTGTCCTTCAAAATAATTCTGTGCTCAAATACTTTCGATTCCCCAGGTTACCACAAACAAAATTGGGGGAATCTTTTGATCATCTTGTCACCCATGTGCACCCCTTCATTTAGCACCACTACTTTTCATACTCCCATTGTAATCCACACCTAGACTCTCCTTCAGGTAAGCTTGGCACCACTTGTTGCAAGAAAGATCTACACTTACAGAAGTAAATGTTTTATTTTGTAATCTGCCTGAAGTATGAATTGCAGTAGCTAACATAACCATCTTAATCACTACCCACCATTCTCTCTCTCTTCAGTGATGTTCTTTACATAATCACATAATACTCACTACCTCACAGGTTCTACACATAGAACCTATTATCATACCAATAAGCGCTCAACAGAGGGTCAATGAGAGGCAGGGTTATAAGACGGTCCAGGGAAAGCTCTCTACGGGCCACTTGACTCAGGGGTTGAATATACATATAGCACCTAGGGGCAGATTTATGGAAAGTGGTGCTGAACCGAGTGCAGTGTCACTTTCCCTGCGCCCCTTAGCACCCCCTACCACCACCATGTGTGCGCCATATTTAAAATACAGAGCACCATGGCACAGGGTAGGAGCCAATAGCGTCATTTTACATGACACTATTTATGTACTCTGCAGGAGTAGTGCCAAAATGTTGGAGCTACTCCTGCAGAGTACATAGGGGCCCATTCTAAAGAATGGAAGCCCCATTTTAACACCTGCTCCTCAGCAGGCGTTAAAAGTGCCGTAAAAAATGGCTTAAGGAAATCTTATAGATTTCCTTATGCCATTTTTCCGTCTCCCCTAACGGGGGAATGCCCCCTTTGCATATATTATACCTGGTGCAGGCCTAATGTAGGGGAAAGGGTTACAGAGTGGTGGAATGCATGCATTGTGCCACTCTGTAAATTCGACTTGGGGATTTCGGCCTAGTTGGGCCCCATTACTGTAAAAAATAATGATGTTAATGTGGTGCAAGGTGGCGCCAGGGCACTATAAATATGCTTGCACTACAGTCAGAATCGAGTCAGTGCCATGGGTAAAGAACAGGGGAGAACATCACTCAAAAAAATTGCTGATCCATTCAAATAGCACCATTCATATAGTGAGAGTATTTGGTTGCACATGTGAATGTCAGTCAATTAACAGAGGAGACGAAGCCCTTATACAGCACCGGCATTGACCGTTATAAATTACATTGCGCAATTCGTGGGATACCTAGGCAATGCATTCTCAAAAGAGAGATTAGTGTGGGGAGGGGAAGATTTGGAGTTAGTTGTCGCTATAGGTGCTCGTTAATGTAGAAGAAGGAACTTCCTCTCCCAAATAGACCAAGAGAAGCAAGTGATGTTTCTGATATGCTCATTGCAAGCCTATTAGCTAATGTGTTTGTTGTGGTGCACGCTGCTTGCTTAGATCAATGAAAACAGATATGATATTTGCCCATATGCTAACTTTATCCAATACCCGCTGCTTCTTCTTTACAAATATTTTGTAACTTTTCAATGAAGTGCATGGCGGTATGATACGTGCACGCTATGATTTTCTTTATTTTTATAAAATGTTATAGTGTTCTTTAATTGTGCCTGTCCTTTAACGCGTAATTTAACAAGAGATCAGTCATAGTGACAGCACGCAGACATTTAGGCAATGATTATACTTTTAAATTATGTTTCTCATTTTAGACACAGTAGACACAGGAAGAGCAGGTTATACAGAACACGTTTCACATTTATTGTGAATGCACCTTGAATGAACCACAATTTTGTTTAAGGTATTGCTTAATTTTCTCTTGTGCAGGCAGCAGTATTGTGTAACTTTTGAAATCCCCAGGAATTTCAGCATGTCTGCTTTGTGGTTTTTCTTTCCATTCCTCGGACTTCTCTAGAGACACAGGCTTTGTATAAAATTACGTTCTCACAGCAGAAAGTACAGTAGCTGCTTCCATCCTGGAACACCCATAACTTGAGCACAATGAAGTTTTAAATATCATCACCTGGCTTTGCCATCATTCCTAACCCAGCAATCAAGGACAGACAAAGAAACGTTCTCTCCTTGAAACCCCTTAGCCCTCACCCCTGCCATCTACCAAATGGCAGTGCTCAGGAAGACTGAATTAAAGGGGTACTGGAATTTCTCAAGGTAGCCTGGTTCTTTCTCCTCATTTCAGTGTCCAGGGTCTCCTCCCCCCAGCTTCAGGAAAGCAGGCAGTACACTTCCACTGTATGTGAAAATACGCTCACCCCCATACTGTATCGTGCTAATTCAGGGGCACTTTCCTTTGATAATTAATTCTTTGTGGCAAATGTCAAGGGTAAACATCAGAAGACACCCACTCCAGCATATACAGAATCTCCTTTTCAGTGTTTACATTAGAAATTGCTTCATGTACCCCGTATATTCTCTAATGTTGCTTTGAGCATGAGGTTACTCCTTCAATCAAGCATGGCCTAAACCTCATGATATTTCCTTATATATGCTCCCGTCCATCATTTTACGCGTGCAAGTCCTGAGCTGATCATCTACTCATACTGACGCATAGGCTTTTCAAAACCCTAGCAGTAGCCAGGTTCTTCCTCTGATTCTACAGCCTATCAAAAGTATCTAATAATATAGCACTGTCTTAAATGCAGATTATGTTGTTTCTTTTAACAATTTTGCATCCTTAGTATGCTATCTCAAAATCTTACTTTATGTTCCTAAAAAAAACGCTTGAAAACTTTGACATTAATTTAAAACTTCTGATTGGTGCCTCTATTTTTTTTTCTTTGAACGACCCCCTCCTTACCTTCTATAGCCTCTTCATGCCTCCTTTATCTGAGTATTCTAAGTCATATGCATTTTTTCCTTATCCACATATTTGTATTTCTGCACATTGCCCCATCCTCATTCCAACTATCACAACTTTTGCAAATTGCCTCATCCTCGATCATCATCATAAAGAACACAATCTGTCCTTTCAAAGTCATATCCTGCAGCCTTGCATTAGCTCATCTGCTAATCCCAGCTACCATCTGCCTTATCCCACAACTACCCTTCTCCCATTCATGATCACCCTTAACTCCTAATTTTATCCTCGACAAAGATACTGCAGTAAATGCAAAGGAATGGTATCCTAGTGCCACAGGACTAATCCCAATAACCACGGAAGAAACCACTAACCTTGGGTTCCGGAGTAGCGTATTACCAGGCATAAAGCGTTTCAGCCTTGTCAGAGGTAGTAGGCGCTATGTAAATGCAATTTTATGACAAGACCGGAGGCTCCTATTATGCTTTCTTTTCCTGCTTTATTTTAAATAGCAGCCAAGAGGAAAAGCACCAATCCCAGAGGATTGCAAACAAGCAACCAATGGGATAACGAAACTAAGAACGTTGACCAATCAATGCAGTGCATCACATAAGGTATACCTATCCTGACTGCAGGCAGCCCTTTTTTTTCTTGCTGCTCGCAGTCAAGATAAGTATATCTTTCATTGCTCCTCATAATATTTGTCTTTACCTTATATATATATTATTTTCCATCTCTATTTATAAGCGTATTATTCTATTTATTGTATTGTGTCCAGCGTGTATCTGTTTTGTTGAATTGTTTAGCGCGTAAACGCTTAATTTTCTTTCAGTCATTTCTGCTCGTGAGGCGGGCTGCCGTGAACGTTCTATCTTGAACGCCGGCTGACACGACCTCCATTTGGCAGCAGGCTTCAGGAGGACTACATTCCTTTCATTCCGGAGAGCCGTTGGATAAAAGCTTTGAAAGCTTTTATTGATTTTTTCAGCTGGTTTCACTTCCTCTTTTCACTCCACTTTACAGACACAAGTCAAGAGCTTGAAAACTCTTATTGACTTTCAATTAGACTTGCATTGAAACATTATTCAGCCACAAGTTAAAGCTTGAAAGCTTTATTGATTTTTTCAGTTACCCTCCCATTTATAGAACAATTACAGCTTAGGCTGTTCACTAAGAACCGGCATTTATTCTTTTCAAGGATTTCCCTGATTTTCTCTTGGTGAGTCACACTCCATTAATCTTTAAGCTTGTTATTTACATTTAATCCTTTTAAATACCGTTTTAAATACCTTTTTTCTCTTACTCTCCATAGCTATGGATTTCTCAGATTATTTCAAATCTAATGAAGATTCTGAAGAAGATTTCTCCTATAATTTAAATAACTTCATTCAATCCTCTGTTAAAAAAGCAGTTTCTGCTTCTATGGATAACATTTCCAAACAAATTCAGTGCACTATGTCCTCATGTTTATCCCAATCACAAAAGGCCCATTCTGCGGGGGAAAGCAGAAAGCGCAAAGCCCCGGAGGCTTCTCAAAGTCAGTCTAACGACTCGTCTGCGCTTATGGTTGGTGAGTCAAACTCACACGGGATAGAGGACAAAGTCCCTCAAAGGCCTCCCAGTTCGGAGGGGAATAAAAATTTGGGTCAAAAATGTAAAAGTAAGTCAAAAAATGTCCCCAAGACCCAAAAAATTGTGATTGAGGATATTAAAGATATCGACGACGATGCTGACTCTAATGTCTCCTCGTCAGACATTGAGGACGATAACTACTCTAATTTTTGGATCGGACCTCTCCCTAAAAAATCAAAATTAACTTCATCTAGCCAATCCCATGCCCCCTCTTAGATTCTGACGGCAACCTTATGTTTGACCCTGGGCTAATCCACCATCCTAATTCTACAGAATGGGTTCCCTCCAATCATGTAGCAAAATATATTTTAAGCTAAATTGCGACTTCCTCTAGACAAACAAGTTCGTTCAAGACTACGAGCTGAATGTCCCAGACCTTCTCTCCCGTTACACATTACCGATACCCCTGCCTTAGACCCGTCCCTCCTAACATTCTTCTCCAACTTTGGCAAAGACCCACGCAAAGGGGTGGATAGAGCATGGGCTCTATGTCAAGATAAAGTACTGGATCTGGTCGGACCGTTATCCCGCATTTTTGATTTAGCTGAATCAGCTAGAACCAATGATGAGTCTATTGACCCAGAAGAACTCTCTCTCTGGATTCAGAGAGCTTTTTGCTTGTTGGGTAATGCCAACTCAGCCATGACGCATGAACGCCGTAAAGGTCTTCTGCTTAAACTGGACCCTAAACTTGCAAATTTGGCGCCTAAAGATCCAGGAGCTAAAGCCGATGGCTTACTGTTCGGGGACAATTTCATCAAGGAACTAAGTAAATATGTTACCACTTTTGCTTCAATTAACAAAGCCCAACAATCACTTAAAAAGGTTTTTAATTCTCGGGTTTTTGTCAGGGCCGGTAGAGGCAGAAGCCGCTCCACCGACCGCCCTTCCAGAAACCAAGGCTTCAGAGGATCATTTGCTTACCAGCAACAACAGCAACAAGACTTTCGTCCCCAGTTCTATCCCCAGCACTCCAGAGGATACAGAGGGAGGAGCCAACGCAGATCCTACAACAATTCAGGTAAACCTTCCTTCTGGCCATCCTTCTGTAGGGGGTCGTCTAAAATTGTTTCTCCACAAATGGATAGAGATTACCTCAGATCCCTGGGTACTCAACACAATCAAAAGTTATTTAATAGAATTTTACGAGATTCCCTATCAAAACTTCCCACTGCTCCCTCTCAAATTTTCAAAAGAAATGTCAGACTTAATCTCTGCAGAAATACAAGAGCTCCTTCAAAAACAGGCTATTCAACCGGCATTTCCCCTTCCTTCAGCCTTCATAAGCTCTTCTTCGATCTCAAGGTTTCAGATTAATAATATACTTAGACGATATTCTTCTAATGCATCAAGACATTTCTATTCTGAAGTCCCAACTCGCTTACACCATCTCTCTTCTTTCAGACCTAGGCTTTCTAGTAAATCAGCAGAAGTCAATTTTTACCCCTTCACAGGAGATGGAATTCTTAGGATTCCTGATCAATTCCCCTCAAGGTCTCCTTCAACTCCCGATCTCAAAAATAAAACACATCAAATCCGAGATAACCCTATCTTTACAGCAGACTTCTCTCTCCCTCAGGTCTCTTGCAAGAATTGTAGGTCTTCTTTCTTCTTCAATTCAAGCAATCTTTCCAGGTCCTCTTCACTATCGGGCTCTTCAGAGTTTAAAAATTCGTCATCTTCGCAAGGGTCTTGCTTATTCAGATTTCAGATTTCATCCCCCTCGATCTCGAATCCCGTACAGAACTCCAATGGTGGCTGGATCACCTCGAAGCCTGGAACGGCAGGACCATCTTTGCCTCAGTCCCAGATCTTGTGTTAGAATCCGATGCAAGCCTAACAGGTTGGGGCGCAAGGTGTGGTCACGTATCGACTGGAGGCACATGGTCTCGACAGGAGTCTTCATTGCACATCAATTATTTAGAGATGCTTGCAGGATCCTTTGCAATAAGGACTTTCACCAAAAACAAAGTTTCTTGTTCCGTACTTCTTCGTATGGACAATCTTACAGCGGTAAGATATATAAATCACCTTGGCGGTACTAAATCCAAACCACTAGCAGAACTAGCAAAAAGCTTTTGGGATTTCTGCCTTCACAGAAAAAATTTCAGTTCAAGCAGAATACTTACCAGGTTCTCTCAACTCAGTATCAGATTGGTTTTCTCGTCACCTTTCAGATTACAGCGACTGGAAACTTCACTCTTCAGTTTTCAACTCTATCCATCACAAATGGGGTCCCTTCCACACAGACCTGTTTGCATCCCGTCTGAACACTCAACTACCTCGTTTCTTCAGCTGGAGACCAGACCCTCATGCGTTAGCGACCGATGCCTTTCTCCAACAGTGGCTTCCTGCAACGCACTATGCATTCCCTCCGTTCATAATGATAAACAGAGTCCTCAATCATCTCCGACGACAAAAAGCCACTATAGTCTTAATAGTCCCGTTCTGGCAAGCTCAAGTATGGTTTCCCACTCTCCTGGAGTTAGCCGTCGACTTTCCCGTCCTGCTACCCTCCTTTCCCTCACTACTTCTCAATCCTCAAGGTCTTCCCCACGATCTCATTGTCAACAAAACCCTGTTTCTATCCGCTTGGAAAGTCTCAGGTCTTCATCGTCTTATCCAGGAATTTCACTCGAAGCTTCAGCTTATATCAACAGCTCCTGGGCTCCAGGCACTTCCAAAGCATACAAGTCAGCTTGGTCTATCTGGTCTAGCTGGTGTCTGGGAAAATCATGCGATCACTTTTCAACAGATCTAACCTTAATAGCTAATTTCCTTGCCTCTCAGGCTAGCGCAGGCAAATCTTACAGAACCATTAATCTATATAGATCAGCATTGTCGCTACATCTTCCTCTTATAAACGGGAAATCAGTAGAAGAACATCCTATGATTTGTCGTCTATTAAAAGGAGTGAAATTTTCCAATCCTCCAATTCCCAAATACTCCACCATATGGGACGTCAACCTAGTCCTTCAAATGTTTATCTCTTGGCAAGATAATGACTCCTTATCTCTGAAAATGCTTTCAGCCAAATTAACAATGTTGCTGTGTCTTGTCTCTATAAAACGTTTGTCAGATGTAAGAGCCTTAGATATCTCGGCTCGTCAATTCACTCCGTCCGGTATTCTGTTCAATGTGTCCCGTCGTACCAAAACCAATATTACCTCTGTGTTTTATCCCTTTTTTCCAAATCAACCAAAACTCTGCGTAGGAAACTGTTTAAAGGTTTATGAACAAAAAAACGGCCGATCTTAGAACATCTTCTGCTTCCCAACTGTTAATCTCCTTTAGGAAACCTTATAAACCGGTCTCTTCTCCTACCTTGGCTCGTTGGGTCAAATGGGTAATGTCTCTAGCGGGCATTGATACTTCAAAATTTGGCGCCCATTCTGCTAGAGGTGCCATGGCATCAAAAGCCTTTTAGGCTGGTTCAAGATTGGAGGATATTCTAAGATCGGCAGATTGGTCTAATGATTCTACCTTTCGTACATTTTATTGTAAACCTGTTAATTCAGCAACTTCTATTGTAATTGACATGCTTTAAACAAGCATAATAGGAGCCTCCGGTCTTGTCATAAAATGTAGATTTTCCAAGTAGTTTATGATGGAAAGTCTTAATTTTATTAAAGACACGGAGGCGAGTATTATCCCACCACTTATTGTATTAATCTTGTTATCTTCCTCCCTTTCTAGCCAATACCAACGCTTCAACATCCTCCTCAACTTAAGTCAGCGGATGCCTTTCCTTCACGAGGATCTTGTTCACCACGTCTTTCACTAACCTCGGACCTGTACACTCCTAATTTGGACAGAATTCAAGACTTTTTTGCTCTAATTCTAGCAATATGTTTGATTTGTTGTATAGTACCTTTGTTTAAATCTGTTTCTTGACTGTCTCGCAACCGAAAAGAGGGCTGCCTGCAGTCAGGATAGGTATACCTTATGTGATGCACTGCATTGATTGGTCAACGTTCTTAGTTTCGTTATCCCATTGGTTGCTTGTTTGCAATCCTCTGGGATTGGTGCTTTTCCTCTTGGCTGCTATTTAAAATAAAGCAGGAAAAGAAAGCATAATACTCGCCTCCGTGTCTTTAATAAAATTAAGACTTTCCATCATAAACTACTTGGAAAATCTACATTATTTTTTACAAAAAAAAAACGATAAACGCACTAACCGCATATATTACACCTTGTTTGAACGAGGTCGTTTTAAATGACACGTATCGTTCCGTACGTACTCTGCCTCTTGTTACCATTTAGTACACACATTCGTTAATGAAAATGTGATTTCGAAGGGTCTCGAGAAAATGCAATACTGAGCTGTAAAGATAATGTCATATCGTTTCCTGAAGGAAAAACAGGTCTTTATGCATGGCCAAGTCATTATCAGAAATATTGATAATAAATTCTGACTATGTTTTTTTCCTAGTGACGTGAACAAATTAAAAGCTGACACGAAGAAATTGTTTACGAGTCAGCCGGTTGGATCTGTGGAGAGGCTGACAGTAGCTCTCAGGAGTACGATAACCGTCATTCGGAAGGAAGCAAGGAGAAGTGGAAACTTCCTCATAATTCTCTTAGCTGCTGACATCTGCTTGGCAAGGCGAACTCTTTTTTTTTAAAGAGATAGCAGTGCAGCGAGTGTTTTGCTGGTGTTAGCACATTAATACAAGCGTTGACTAAACAAATTTCCCTGGTTTATAAGTGAAATAGTTTCGTCACTGATTGGTCAGTTTGTGTATTTAAGGTATGTGGATGGATGCGTGATTGATTGAATGTGAGAATGAGTCATTCATTGGGATAATGAATGAATGAGTGCATTTATGGGGGAGTACATGGCTGATGAATGGATGAGTGCATGGCTTCATGTATGTATGAGTACCGGGATAGATGAATAGGCAAGTGCATGGACTGATGAGTGAACAGGTACATGAATAGATTGAATGGCTAGAATGATGAGCGAAAGCATTGATATTTGGATGAACGTGACCTGCTAGAATTTTTTTTACATAGTAGAGGGTTGTGGCTTTCAATCAAAGAGTAATTTGCAACGGGCATCTATTCCTCATCCTATCTAATATTGTATCATGCTGCTACCACAGCTGTACTTCCTTGCAACTGCCAGTACATGCTAATGGGTACCCAAAGTATTCTAAGGATTGCCACATTTATGTCGGGCCCAGTATTGCAGCCGCCAGGATATTGCAGCACCAAAATGGATGCTTTAGAGCACTACATTTCAGGGCACCTGAGTGAAAATTGTGTGGAATATATGTGCATTATTTTTGCAGAATGCTGCTTTATTTACATTCATGACGTTTTACATAGTTATGTCATGGGACCTAAATCAGCAATAGTAAATAGTTAATCTGTCAGTGTTTGTTTCTGGGCTGTACAGCAAAATCATCTTCGCTCCGACTGTGTATAGGAGTGTAAGTGTAAGTTGTCTCTGCACAGTTAGTCCTCTTTATGTCTGAGTTTGCAGCAACGTATCCATGTAAATAAATTATTGTTATCATTTATTCCCTTTAAGATCAACCTATAGGCATTACATCGTGGTAAAGTTGGCATCCATGTTGGACAGGGAGTGGTGGACACCTCTTACCTTGGATGCTTTTCGTTTCTCCTCAAACAATACCAGTATTCGGTGACGAGATATAATGAACCAGTAGTTTGCTTGTAAAGTGTTAGATCTGTCAGCTTTAGGGTGGGCTTCCTCCAAACATTTGCCTACTTACCTCTATTGTTGCTGAAATTCGTTTTTGTTGGTATTAGGACTCTGTACACTTTTCTACTGCTAACCAGTGCTACAGTGCGTTTGCTCACTCGCATAAACATGGTTAAATTGGTTTACACCTGATCAGCATATTAATTGTACCCTTCAGTCCCTTGTGGAGTAGTGTATCGTATACCCAGGGCCTTTAAAATAAATTAATACTAGTGGGCTTACAGCATTTAATTTGCCATCCACTTAAGTAGCACCTCAAAACCTTCCCCAGGAATGGCATTTCAGCCTGAATGCAGTTTTAATCTGCCATTTCGATTTGGTAATATAAATCCTTGCCAAGCCTTAAATTCCTCTTTTATTGCACATATGTCCCCAAGGGGCCCCTTCCCCTTTGTGAATGGGGGCACCAACATGTTTTAAGAGAGGACAGTGGTCCCACGGACCACTGCCCGCTCTTAAAAAAATGAAAAGAAAACTTTTAATTGTTATTTTTTAAAATGCATCCTGTTTTTCTTTAAGGAAAACATACTGAATTTAAAAACAAAACCTGCTTTATTTAAAATGCAGTCACAGACATGGTAGCCTGCTGACCCCAACAGGCCACCATCACTGTGAGTGCAGGCTATTCCCAAGAGTCGCAAATTGTGAGCTGCTTCATGAATATTGATAAGGCAGGTACCTTGCGACCCATTTGGGAATTGCTAACAGTGTGAAACACACTGTTGTACATTGCAGTTTGCCATTTCCTAACAGCGAATCATATAAAATTCGCTATTTGGAAATCGCAAACCACTTTTTTAGCACATCTGGCCCCTAGTGCTTGCCACATCTTGGGACGACCATTTCCCCACTCGTTGAGTGTGTTCGTCAGGTGCAGATATCACTGCACTTGTGAGGATTTCCACATACATATATGGATTTACACTTGCCAGGAATTGCTTTGTGAGCTCCTGACAGGCATAGAAAAGCTATATATTGTTGCAAAAATTATATTTACAACCAAATTTACCTTTGTGAATAGGGTCTTGGCTAATTATACTAGATGCATATCCAGTTGTAAGTAGTGAAGTGACAGAGCTACTAGCCCCATAATGCCAGCAAACAAAATGTCACCTCTGCTAGTTACTGGAATCTAGCCATAATTGGGGGGTAGGGAGGTGCAGAGTTCCCTTCAGACACTTCAACGCCTGGTACCATTGGTTACCATATTATTGATTGCTGTCTACCTGGCTGCAAATGCTTTTTGGTATTGGAGATTAATCTGTGTTTGAAACATTTTTTATCTGGTTTTATTTGCAAACACCATGTTCGCAGCTCAAATAGGTATTGCTGTGTGAAATAGGTTATATTTTCACACTCAGCACATCACAGTAAAGGGAGCCCCCCTGAGAAATAGGGCTTACCTGAGTAAAGTATAGAAACAAAGAAGGGAATAATAATAATCACACAATGAGCACAAAAAGAGCTTTTGTGGTCTAATAGGATGATGCACAGCACACAGAGCAACAAGAGTTTTCTTCCCCTAAAACTAGTTGCCACAGAAGTGATGAGGGAAGGGGGTGGAAATAACCTGTATTGCTGATTTGTGGCTATCTTAAGACTGCACTATCCGGGGAAATCTTAATTGATGATGCACAGCTTGGAAAACAATTAGAGTACTCACCCCTGCAGGAAAAACAAACTCAAAATGACTTGTTTTTTTCTGTCCGATTAGGTGGAAATTGTGGGCATCACATGCTTTCTCTAAATGTATACCTAATCAGGGATTCACCAAACTGCTAACAGCTGCAGAGTCTGAAAATGCCAGCTGCCTCTACCATCGTTTCTTGGAGGATAATGTGCCAGAGGTGGTCACCATCATGCCAGGGGTGACTTCATCATCCAATGAATTACAACCATTATACAATCTTCAGCATTACTCATTAGGGAGTAGTACCATACCACATATTCATATTGTAAGAAAGTAAGCCTCTGCTCAGGCCCTAGTATATGTGTCTGACCCCTAAATCATGACAGAAAGGGTTAACTCCTAATTGGCATGTTTAGCTTTCTAGTAAAGACATAGGGAGCCATTACGAGTGTGGCGGTCACAGGACCACTATGATGGCGGAAGCAGTTGTACTGCCGACAGGCCGGCGGTAAAGACCGCCAAATTATGACCATGGCATTGTTCCCAACAGAACACAGCCACACTACCTCCTGTACCGCCAGTGTGGTCAAGCCGCCACATACAGCGGTAGGCACGGTAGACCGACGGGGACCATTATGAGGCTGCACACCGCCAAGGTTTCCGGCTGTGGTCGAACTGCCACCAAAACCCTGGCGGAAACCAACAGAATAAAAGGAGACACTCACCTGCAGAAAGCCTTACCCGTTCTGAGCCGCCATGGAACGTGAAATCAAATCCTCCCACTGCTCCTGCTCACACAACAACTCCAGAACCTGCAACGGCGATGAAGACAACAACAGTAAGTACACCTACCTAGCACACACTGGAGGGAAAGGCATTAATACACACGCATGCACAACATACACAGCGGGGACGGCTTGCGATGGCCACACACACACAAGTAGCTACACACACCCATATGAACACACACACCTACATAGACAGGTGCACGCACATACTACACACACACCAAACTACACACACCATGGCCAACACGCACATGCCATACATACAACTGCCCGCACACACATATCACTGCCACTAACACAATACCACCAAGTCACACAACAACATCACAACTACGACTACACAAATGCTTTGGCAAACAATGTCACTGCGCACGACACATGACAACACATACTGACAACAACACGTAACGACACCACACAACCAATCAACACTACCACACTGCCATACAACGTTCCATATCTCACACCACACCCACACACACACACACAACACATATGACATAACCATCACCACACACACACAGATGCACACACAACAACCACAAAAGGGTACACAACACCACCTCAACACATGGCAACACAAACAATACACAATTTAGCTACACACATGCATATACCAAACACAAACATATCTCACACACAATACACAGCAGTGACAGCGTGGCTAATGGCAGGGTCACACACACTCACATGCAGCCCAGGCACAACAGCTAGCACAACCCACACACACACACATACACACACGTCACACACAAACTAAAGCCCACAAACACTAAACAGCCATGTAGAAAGAAAGGCAGGACAAGTATGTTTCCATCGAATCCAACATCAGGTTGGCCCAGATTTATTACGAAGGTGAAATGGAATTAAAATAAACAACTATTTACAAACTTAAGACCATTGGCCACTCCAGTGTTCATATAGCCAAAGGCACAAATGGCACTTCACTGTGCCCCTACTTGACTCCTGATTGCAAAATGACCTTCACAGGGTAGGGGCATTAATGGGGCAGGCAGGCACCTCAGGGGTGAGGGGTGAGGGGGGTTGGGCTTAGGAGGGGGCTCCTTGGGCTTGGGTCTGGGAGGGGGGTTCTTGGGCTTAGGCTTGGGAGGGGGGTCTCCTTGGGCCTGGGCTTTGGAGGGGTAGAATTCTTGGCAGGGAGGTATGGGCACTACCGGGGGCGGGGGAGGACTTAAAGGTGAAGGGCTGGACTTGGGGAGGGTCACAGAGTGCTTGGGGGTATCATGAGGTGGGAGAGGGGTAGGGAACAGGGGAAACTGAGAGGAAATGCTTCTTAGACACAAAGGGCAGCCATGGCAAAAGGGTTTGGGAGTGGAGGGAGTGGTTGTCAGATGTGTAGGTGTAGATGTCTTGGGTGCAGGTGCGTGCGTGGAATGCTTGTGGGTGCGGGGTGTCTGTTGGGTGGATGAGTGCAGGCATTTAGGTGTTTTGGGGGGAAGAGATGCTGGGAGATGCTGTGGTGGATGGGTAACTGTCTGTTGGGGTGGTGTCTGCAGTTATGGTACATCTGCTGCATTTGGGGGTGTCAATGGTTGTGGTGGATGTGCTTACTGGAGTGGATGTCTGCGGGTCTGCTGTTGTGCTGACTGTGGGTAAGATAGGACTGCTGGTTGGATCTGTGAATGATGGTGTGGTGGTTGCATGTGTATTTCTGGTGTAGTGTCTGTGAGAGGGGGGTGGTGGGGGAGTCAGTGCAGGGACTGGATGTTGTTGTGTCTGCACGTGGATGTTGCTTGTGTGCATGCCGGTGGTGGGTCTTGTGGTGCTTGTGTTTGTCTGAGCTTCCCTTGTCTTTTGAGGTGGATGCATCTTGTGTGTAGGTGTGCTTTGGATGGGTATGGGGGAGGAGTTTGGGATTGGGAAGAGGTAGGTGGAGGTGGGACTGGAGACAAAGGGACACTGGCTACCATCAGAGTGGAGGCCAGAGCCTGAAAGGATCTCTGCCGGCCAGCCATGGCACCATGAATGCTCTCAAGGAATGTATTGCTCCATTGGACTTGAACTGCCAGTCACTGGATGGCATTCACAATGGTGGACTGACTCACAGAGATGGACCTCAGGAGGTCAATAGCCTCCTCACTGAGGGCAGCAGGGCTGGCTGGGGCAGAATCAGAGATGCCTGCAGTGAGGGAGATGCCCACCCTCCTGGGTGAGAGGGTACGGGCAACTGGGTGGGGAGCTACAAGGAGGGCGGTGATAGTAAGACAGATAGGGGGGAAAAGGGTCATCATATACCTCCCATTGACACAGCTAAACATGTTCATCTTTGAGATCACATATCACGGCTAGGTAATAGCATTTGTCAATACACATTACCTACATCATGCCATTACATGTCATTACTACCCTCACCTGTATGCCAACCCTCCGACATACATCAATACCTAAGTAGGACTGCACTACTAGAGTCATCCCCATGATGCCAACCAAAGCCATTTTAGCTGGTACAGCATGCCCTGGATACTATATCAATAGTATGCCTGAATGCACATCTTACCTCTCCTCACCCCTTTCAACCATTGGATGTGCAGCTGACTGAACACAACACTTCAGGCCTCCACAGTAATAACACCTGATTAGTTTATGTCCTCTGTAATATGTCTGTTACTGTGAAAACAACTCTACTCACAGACCACGCAGCACCTACCTGTCATATTACATGGCTGGCCACTCAGTACAGTGATGCCATAATGAGAACAACTCGGATTTAGCCAATACAAGTCAGACACCCAAAAAGTTCACATCTGATGTGTACTATGTGAATCTGTGGTATAGCCATGTGATCAGTCAGACCCTAAGATATAGCTAGATCAGCTGACACCCAACACATATATATCACTACTCAGCATATTGCTAAGTGCATCTACAGTTGGTCATGTACCATGTTGGAAATAGGGTCGCTAGTTGGCAGAGGTATTCACCCTTGTCCAAATAGGGACCACAGTCCTAGTCAGGGTAAGTTACACACAATCCCAATTATCCTGTGCCCACCCTCTGGTAGCTTGGCACTGAGCATTCAGGCTTAATTTAGAAGGCAATGTGTAAAGTAGTTGTTCAACAAATCATACAGGAACACAGGGAAAACACCACAAAAATAAACCACACAGGTTTAGAAAAATATAAGATATTTATCTGGTTACATTAAGCTAAAAATGCTAAAGAGTCAACAAGCACAATTTCAGCTATCACTTTTGCAAGATTAAAAAGACTCTTAAATCTTAGAACTTAACAGTTGTCTCTTGTTTGCACAAAGTACCTGGTTTGCTTCAAAAATAACACACACACAGACCGCAGAGGAGGAGGTGCATAGAAAAATAGGGTGTGCGTTGGAATTTCTGGGGGCGGCAGAGAAGATGTGTCAATTCTTTCCACACTGCAATGGGCTTTGCGTCAATTTCCGGCACGCAGTCCTGGTTCCTCATTGCGATGAGGGGATCTTTTTGATGCCCAGGGAAGATGTGTGGAAATCCTGGGCGTGGGGGGTGAAGTCACAGGTGTTGCGTCATTCCGGTAGGTGATGCGTTGAATTTTGGGTCGCACAGCAGGCGCTGTGTTGATTATTTACTCTGGAAGTTGGACTGCGTCGTTCCAGGTCGGCTGTGTGGCAATTTCTCGATCGTACCACGGCTGTGGGTAGTTTCCGTCAGGCTGTCCATTGATTTTTGGCACACAAGGAGTTCCTTGAAGAGATGAAGTCTTTTTGGCTCTGAGACTTCAGAAAACAGGAGGCAAGGTCACTCCAAGCCCTTTTTGCACTTCTCAGCAAAATCAGCTGGGCAGCAGGGCAACAGCTGTCCTTCTCAGCAGAGCAGTCCAGATGAGTCCTTTGGGCAGCCAGGCAGTCCTTCTCAGCAAAGCAGTCCAGATGAGTCCTTTGGGCAGCCAGGCAGTTCATCTTGACAGGTTGCAGGTTCAGGTCCAGAAGTGTCTGAGTTGGTGGGTTCAGAGGCCCAGTTCATATACCCCAAATTCCTTAGAAGTGGAGGAGACTTCAGAGTGGTTTTGAAGTGCACAAGGTCCCCTTTCAGTACAGGTCTGTCTGCCAGGGTCCCAGTAGGGGGGTTGGCAGTCCATTGTGTGAGGGCAGGCTACTAGCCTTTGAAAGGTAAATGTCAGGCCCTCCACCCTCCCAGCCCAGAAAGACCCATTCAGTATGCAGATGAGTGCAGGTGTGACTGAGTATCCTGTGTTTGTGGTTGTCTGGGTGAAATGCAAAGTGGAGCTGTCAACCAGCCCAGCCCAAATGTGGATTGGAGACAGGCTGTAAAGCACAGATGGATTTTTAAGTCCAGAGAAATGTTCATTTTCTAAAAGTGGCATTTCTAAAATATTAATATAAAATCCAACCTCATTAATAAGCAGGATTTCCTATTACTAATCTGCTCATACTAAACATGACCTGGTTACCCCTTTCTGATCAGAATCTACAACTCAAACTGTATATGAGGGTAACCCTAATGCTATCCTACGAAAGGAGCAGGCCTCACAGCAGTGTAAAATGAAGTTAGGAGTTTTCCACTACCAGGACAGATGAAATACACAGGTATCTGTCCTGCCTTTTACCTACATAGCACTCTACCCTACGGGTTACATAGGGGCTACCTTAGGGGTGACTTATATGTAGAAAAAGGGGAGCTTAAGGCTTGACAAGTACTTTTAAAAGCCAAGTCAAAGTGGCAGTGAAACCGCAGACACTGACCTTGCAATGGCAGGCCTGAGACATAGTTAAGGGGCTACTTATGTGGGTGGCACAACCAGTGCTGCAGGCCCACCAGGAGCATTCAATTTACATGCCCTGGGCACATGTAGTGCACTTCACAAGGGACTTATAAGAAAATAAAATATGCCAATTGAGAATGAACCAATGTTACCATGTTTAAGGGAGAGAGCATATGCACTTTAGCACTGGTTAGTAGTGGTTAAGTGTATAGAGTCTTAAAATTAGCAAAAACAGTGTCAGGAAAGTGGAAGGAGGCAGACAAAATGTTGGGGGATGACCACGCTAACCCTGTCTGGTCTAACATACCAAATATCACACATCCACTGAGTGCAGTGTCACAAAAGATATACCTCTGAACCCCTACCAATGCCACGACACATGCAGGTATACCAGTTGTGCTATGCACCATGACAACTCTGGCCTCACACAAACCATTCAAATGGCCAAACCTGTCACTGAGCCCAGACAACACACATCACAGAGGGGAAATATTTGCATTCATGAGGCACACATGAACTAACACCACTGACTGTACAACAATTACACATCCCACTACCACATAAGGCAGCCTGAGGAGATTGAATACAAAATGTGAATGACATCTACATGCCATGTGTCATGCTATGCCAAAACCAGTTCTAATCTGCCCCTACCTATGACCCAAGTCAAGCTGTGATAGTCATAGGCCATCAGATGTGCCCACAAATTTCCATTTTGACATGATGTAGGCAGTTACTCAGCATTGCAGCATTGGAATTGCTAGGGCTATGCATACATGCCATATACACACCATGGTGACAAATTAGGGATCTCCCAGGGCCCTTGCCACCTCTAGCACCATCCCATATGTTTAAAGGCCATATCCCCACAAGTATAGCTCCTAGGAATGCATTATCTGTGCAATCAAGCTTCATAAAATCTACATGTATCAGTATCCCAGGTTGGCTACCTACACATACCCTGTAATCAGTAGATCACCTGAATATGCCTAGTCAGCCATCAGGCCAATACGCCTGTCCCATGAAGGCCATTCATGTAGTGGAACTGTAATGCCAGCCCCACAATCTGTCAATACCAGCTACAGTACATGATGTATGTAGTCCCAGTGATAAAAGGAGAGTCACAATGTAGCATATACAGGTAGGCTACACTAATGGGAAGGGACTGACACCTCAGAGCCACTAATGCAGATGGATGGAGCAGGTCTTACACAATGCTTTGGGTGATCCAAACACTCAATCCATTATATGGCCTGGATAGAGTCACACATGTGACTTAGTCATTAGTGCAGTTCCATATTACAGACATGGAGAGGTATGGAAATGGGACATGACAGCCACTGAGAGTAAAGCATGGACACACATCTACAACATATACTCTGCCAGGGTGCCTAACGCCCATTTCCAATTGTAGAGAAACATGTAGCATTGAGGCACCCATTTAAGGGCAGCCAAGTCCCTGGATACAGTCAGTACACACCCCCTTGTGGCTGCTGTGCTGCCCTCAAATGCCATCTACCTCAGGGTAGGCCACCACCAAAATGCGGGCCATTTTGGGGGGTCAGGGTCTGACGGGCACCCCTCTCTTGTTGGGAGGCCGTCCCCAGCTGCCTCTGCGGTCTTCCGGGCCCAGCATCTCAGGTCCTTCCACCACTTCCTGCAGTGGGTGCTCCGCCGGCTATGGAGCCCCAGGGTCCACACTTGCTTGCGATGGCACGCTAGAACCCTTTCTTTTGATGGGCACTGATCTGCAGGGGATACACAGAGAGAAGGAGAGTGTCTTATAGAGTGGCATCACGGCAACAGCATTCACCTTCACACAACAAACATTTCTCATGCACACACATAAGTTTGTCAATGGCACAAACACACTCACTCCTGTGCTACAAGCATGCATCCAATTCATGTGCGCCGTCACATTGCCTTCCAGCTTCACACATAGCACAAATTGACACAACAGTTACATTGGATTCACCTGTTGCTCTGGTGCCCCATACAACCGTCCATACAGGGGTAGGCCAGCTTGTCCAGTTCTTCAGGTGTGAAGGCAGGGCCCCTATATCCTGCAGGATGTGGCATTATGGCTTCCAGAGACAAAACACAGCAGCTCACGCAGTGGAGGTCTTACTTGCATGAGTGTCAGGAGTCAAGTGAGCTAAGCAGCAGAAAATGTCGGTCACAGCACCCCTGTAAAAGACCGTCACCGCCGACGGTGATCATCATTGGCCACAGTCTCCAGTAGACAACAATATTATCCAGTGTGGAGTAGAATAGCAGTTGCGACTTCCTCCCGCCATGACGTCTAACACTGATGGAATGAGCTCACTTCCATCTGTCCTGTGCATGCAGGACAGACAGCTGCCATTTTACATGTAGTTAGTGTATTGAATGTGAATTTTAGGTGCGTCATGGATGATTATTGAAGATAAGTGCGTTGATTAAGAATGTTTGCACATCAAACGGGAGCACACGTGACATATATAGACATTGTAGGTAGATGTACTTATGAGTATGGCAGGTCATGTGCACTCCAATGCTGCCTCATAGACGTGTTTTTCATATCTGTATGTGTGAAGCTGAAATGGAGGTGATAACCTGGGAGACAAGGCTATTGTTATGTGGAAGTTACACATATGTCAAGTGTTGCAAACAGTTTGCCCGACTCTTGCACTGACATCTGGGGTGGCATTAACAATTCAGTCTCATTCCCCATTTGGCACAATGTATATATTAGCATTCTATCCACGGTACTGTACTGTGCATCAAGTATTGAGCCAGTTGGCATGTGAACTGTCGATATTAAATTGTGCC
The DNA here is from genome assembly GCF_031143425.1 of Pleurodeles waltl. Classification (NCBI taxonomy): domain Eukaryota; kingdom Metazoa; phylum Chordata; class Amphibia; order Caudata; family Salamandridae; genus Pleurodeles; species Pleurodeles waltl. The sequence continues at coordinate 342,187,708 of NC_090438.1, forward strand.
TTTCCTCGCTCCCATTCCTAGATACCATGCAGTGTTGCAAATGAGACGCCCACCAGTGTACCAGCCCTAATTGAGTTTACTACAATGGAGGTGCACCACATAATCATGACATATCATCTGAACCGTCAGACCATCCAGGAACTGTGCACCCTGTTGGAGCCAGATCTGTTGCCTTCCATCTACAACCCCTATGCTATCCCTCCCACAGTACAGGTCTTATCAGTGCTGCGTTTCTTCGCCTTAGGATTGTTTCAGGTTACAGTGGGCTTTGTTGCAGGAATGTCACAGCTGATATTCAGTATAGTGTTTCAGGATGTACTGTGTGCCTTTCTCAAACACATGGACACTGTAAAATCTGACTTTCATGTCATGGCTCACATCCCACATGTGATAGGGGCCATTGATGGCACCCACATCACTTTGGTCCCTTCCAGGGACAGTGAACAGGTATAAAGGAACAGAAAAAACATCTACTCAGTAAATGTCCAGTTGGGGTGTCTTGCCGACCAGTATATTTCACAAGTAACTGCCAAATATCCTGGATCTGTGCATGATTCTTACATCTTGAGGAACAGCAATGTCCCACACATAATGTCTCAACTACAGAGGGAGAGAGCCTGGCTCATTGGTATGTATACTATAGTATGTGTTCAAATGAAATGTAACTTCTCTTCACAGTCAATTCAGTGTCTCTCACAGTTTTGTAATCAGTCGAACCTTTGTTCACACTGGTGACTCCGGCTACCCCAACCTTCCCCGGCTGCTGACACCAGTGAGGTACCCTACAACTGATGGGGAGATCCGTTACAATGAGGCTCACAGCCGAATGAGGCGTGTCATCTAGAGGATCTTTGGGCTACTGAAAGCCATATTTTGGTGTCTACATGTCTCAGGAGGTCCCCTGCTCTACAGACCACAGAAAGTCTGCCAGATCATTGTTGCATGTAGCATGCTACACAATATTGCCCTGGGGCGACACATACCATTGATGGATGTGGAGAAGTTGGCAGCTTTACCAGTGGATGATGCTGGTGGCATAGAAAGTAATGAGGAGACAGATGAGGAGAATGCAGCTGACTCTAGGACACAGTTGATTCAGCAATTCTTTCAATGAATCTCAGGTATGTGTGAACTGTATTGTATGTAACCAGTACCACTGTCTGCCTTGTGACAGTGCCCTTTTGGTGTGTGGCATCAGTGAAGATATGTGCAGTGCAGCCATCCCTCTGTGTGGGTTTGGAGGGAAACATACTGTCCACCAGGAAGATGTGAAAGTTGAACTGGCAGAGCTATGTGGTACATACGGTTGGCTAGCATCACATCTACAAGGGTTTGGCCATGTTGTATAATCCCAGGACTACAATGTAAATCGTTAAGGTCATTCCAACCTCAGTAATATGACAGTTTTGCTACCCATCCTCACTATACCCAAGGGACATATATCGTACCTAACTGTTTTAGACAGTGCAATGTGCCTTTTCTGCGGGTGATGTCAGTTGTGAGGGATAGATCATTGGGGATGCATGTATTGGAAATGTTGACCTACCATGGTGATATGTGGTTACTTTCCACCTGCAGAATGGCACCTATGGAAACATTAATGTACTGTATGTGTATTGGGTGAATAACATTGAAAACTTTAGTGAAGGTTTTCCCTGTCTTGCTCGAATTGCAGGTCAAATGTGGTTCTACTCCTCTTCCTGACATGACTGGTGGCACCATTGGCACAGGATTACAGTACATGTCAGTTGTACGGACACACTTGTTGGACATTGCCAGCCCATTTATCAATCTGACAGACCTGTTGTGATCTATGTGTGAACTGAAAAGACTCTTTACACAACATTATATAAAACTTATAAAAATGAAAACACGTCAGCAGTTCTTGTGCTCAATGGTGTTTATTGTGAATATTTAGTGCAATAGCTATTGAGTTGGGTCATGGGGTATTGAATCATCAGAGTAGTTGGGCCAGCTGTTGGAAGTACAGGTCCAGTATCCAACGGCCATGGGAACATGGAGAATTGTCAATGGACAGTCAACAGGGTGTTTCAGTGGCACACAAGTGAGAATGTTCAGGTGAGAGATCACTTCCTGGTGGTGTGTTTAGTCTTGGCCTCAGGTCCTGCAGGATGTCTGGATGGATGACCTTGTTTATGTGGGGGTTCCTCAGCTGCAGGGCAGTGGTGCTAGTGGCCTGTGGGTCCTCTGACAGCACCTCCATTCCACTAGATGAGGCAGATGTGGATGGCACAGGTGGTAATTGGCTAGTGGAAGGGGCTTGCTGGTGGGTGGAGGATGCACGCAGGATGCTGGTCAGGTCAGTGAGCACCCCTGCAATGGAGGTCATGGTTGCATTGTGTGCCTGCCACTGCCGTATGGCCTCCTGGTGGTATTTCCTCTGTAGCCTCTGGTTCTCCTGCAAGGTTGAGAGGATCTGCCCCATCCTGTCCTGGGATTGCTGGTATGCTCACTGGACCTCCTGACCAGTCATTTGGTGCCTCATCCCTTGGCCCATAGGTGCCCTCCTACTGCCCCTTGCCCCCTGTGCCCTGGCACAGTGTGCAGACTCCTACTTACACCAGGACCTTCAACATCTTGGATCTGAGGGGTTAACTCAGGTCCCTGTACTGTGGGCCACACTATAGATTGAACATTCCTTGGGACACAAGTTTGGGAAAGAGGGGTTGCTTGTGCTGTTGTTGCCACAGGGGTGGGGGCCTCAGATGTGGAAGGATGACGCTGGTGGTGGTGGACTGACCAGTTGTGCAAGAAGGACCAGGTAAGTTGTTACTTTTCAGACATCCAGGGTTGTAGTCCTCACTTGGGCCTTCTTCCAGGGGATGGAGTGTGTTACATTGTAGAGGTGAACTTGTTGTTATCATAGTATTATGCAAACAGTGACTTGATTTGCTTTCCAGTGATGGCAATGACAGATGCTGCACTGCTGACAATGGCTTGTACTAGTGAGCAGTTGCAGTATCCAGTTGGTCTAGGAGTTGGTCTAGGAGGTGGCATGGTTTTACATGAAGGTATTCAAATGTGAAGTGGGAATTGCAGATATACAAGGGTAGGAAGTGATGTATCGTTGGAGTTGTAGTACTTGCCACAGTGGGAGACATCTGTACACTGGCATGGACTGTGTGTGATGGGGTAAGTGGGGTGGTGTGGCATGCAAGGGAGGGCATTGGGTTAAGGGGGAGCTGCACAATAGGGTGCATTGGCAGGTTATAGGGTGGTGGGGATGCATGCTGTACAGAAGTTGTTGGTGCCAGGGGTCTGTTGGTGACTTACCAGAGTCCAGACCTCCGGGTATTCCCGTCAAGCCCTCAGGGTGCAGGATGGCCAAGACCTTCTTCTCCCATGATGTGAACTATGGGAGAGGAGGTGGGGCCCACCGCCAGGCTTGCTGATGGCAATCTGGTGTTGTGCTGCCACGGAACGCACCTTCCCCCGTAGGTCGTTCCATCTCTTCCTGATGTCCTCCTTTGTGCGTGGATGGCTGGCCACTAAGTTTACCCTGTGGATGACTGTTAGACCTGGCATCCTCGGCATGGTCTCCCCTGTCTTTTTTAACTCTGCTTCCGATGTTTTGACTGTGTGCTTGACTCAGTTTTTGCTGTTTTTGGTACTTTGGCCACCTTACCACTGCTGACCAGTGCTAAAGTGCAAGTGATCCTATGTAAAGTGTATGTGCAATTGGCTTTTTCCTGATTGGCATATTCAATTTACTAGTAAGTCCCTAGTACAGTGCACTAGAGGTGCCTAGGGCCTGTAAATCAAATGCTGCTAGAGGGCCCGCAGCACTGGTTGTGCCACCCACATTAGTAGCCCTGTAAATATGGCTCAGACCTGCCACTGCAGTGTCTGTGTGTGCAGTCTTAAACTGCCAATTTGACCTAGCAAGTGTACCCTCTTGCCAGGCCTAAACCTTCCCTTTTTATACATGTAAGGCACCCCTCAGGTAGGCCCTGGGTAGACCCATGGGCAGGATGCAGTATATGTTAAAGGTGGGACATGTACTGATGCGTTTTACATGTCCTAACAGTGAAATACTTCCAAATTCGGTTTTAACTCTTGTAAGGCCTGTCGCTCTCATAGGTGAACATTGGGACTGCCTTTAAATATTCTTAAAGTGCAGTTTCCCTTTGAGAGCGGATAGAAATATGGAGTTTGGGGTCTATGAACTCACAATTTAAATACATATCTTTTAGTGAAGTTGGTTTTTAGATTGTTAGTTTGAAAAAGTCACTTTTAGAAAGTAGCATGTTTTTGCTTTTACCATTCTGTAACTCTACCTGTTTGTGGATTCCCTGTCTTTGTCAGACTGACAGTTGGGCTGTTAATGAATCTCTTCTAGGCAGTGACACAAAGGGGGCTGGGTTCTAGCCTGCATATCCTGATGAGCCATCTGGGCTAGAGTGGAGTGAGGAGTGGTCACTTACACCTGAATGGACTGTGCCTCCCCTCACACAATGCAGTCTCCAATTGGACCCCAAACCCCAGACTTTAGATCACTTCTGGATTCAAGAGGAACCTCTGTCAACAAGAAGAGCTGGAGATCTGAGGAGAAATCCTACTCCTACCCCTGTCTGAGACTGTGCTTTGTTGGGCTATCCTGCAGTTGCTGCTTCTGCCTGTGAAATGGAACAAATACTGGACGTTGTGGTATATTCCTGCTTGAGAAGAATCTCCAATGACTTGGACTGAGCTTGCCCCCTGTTCTAAAGTCTCAGGGCCATCAAGGACTTCTTCTGCCAGCACCTGGACTCTCTGCTGAGACTCCTTCCCTGCCAAGTGGTGCCTAATCCAGTGCCTGGGCCCTTGAATGAAGAAGCTGGTGGAAAACCAAGAAGATCCAAGGAAACTGACTTCTGACGACTCCAGACCGATACTGCTGCCGAATCCCGTGATGCCGCCTGCAATCAAAGCCGTGGTCCTCGCTGGAGTGCGACGACCTCGCAAGCCTGATGCTGCTGCAGCCTCGCAGAAGTCTGCGACTCCATGGAAATGGCCACGCCAAGTCGTGTCTGCTGGACATGGACTCCGCCGGAAGTGCACGGATCTAAAGTTTCACACTGATGCCACCTCACTTCCACCGCTCCACAGCAAGGACCTGATGCCGCTGCGCCTTCGCTCTGCAGCACTGGAAGCAACGTCACCTCGGTTCCAGCGATGCCACGATCCCCCACTCCGTGCACTTGCTTGTTTCCTCATTTTCACAAGGTACTGTACCTGGGTGTCTGTGTGACTCCGTGAACGGCAACATTGGCATCCGATTGTTGGTAATGACTCCGTCACAATCTTGTGATATCACCTATTCGAAGCATTTGTGTTTCTAAGTGCCATTTTGTGTTTAATTGTAAGGAAATGCCTCCTTGGCATGGTTGCCCCCTGACTTTTTGCCTTTGCTGATGCTATGTTTACAATTGAAAGTGTGCTGAGGCCTGCTAACCAGGCCCCAGCACCAGTGTTCTTTCCCTAAACCTGTACTTTTGTATCCACAATTGGCAGACCCTGGCATCCAGATAAGTCCCTTGTAACTGGTACTTCTAGTACCAAGGGCCCTGATGACAAGGAAGGTCTCTAAGGGCTGCAGCATGTCTTATGCCACCCTGGAGACCTCTCACTCAGCACAGACACACTGCTTGCCAGCTTGTGTGTGCTAGTGAGGACAAAACGAGTAAGTCGACATGGCACTCCCCTCAGGGTGCCATGCCAGTCTCTCACTGCCTATGCAGTATAGGTAAGACACCCCTCTAGCAGGCCTTACAGCCCTAAGGCAGGGTGCACTATACCATAGGTGAGGGTACCAGTGCATGAGCATGGTACCCCTACAGTGTCTAAACAAAACCTTAGACATTGTAAGTGCAGGGTAGCCATAAGAGTATATGGTCTGGGAGTTTGTCAAACACGAACTCCACAGCACCATAAGGGCTACACTGAAAACTGGAAAGTTTGGTATCAAACTTCTCAGCACAATAAATGCACACTGATGCCAGTGTACATTTTATTGCAAAATACACCCCAGAGGGCACCTTAGAGGTGCCCCCTGAAACTTAACCGACTATCTGTGTAGGCTGACTAGTTCCAGCAGCCTGCCACACTAGAGACATGTTGCTGGCCCCATGGGGAGAGTGCCTTTGTCACTCTGAGGCCAGTAACAAAGCCTGCACTGGGTGGAGATGCTAACACCTCCCCCAGGCAGGAGCTGTAACACCTGGCGGTGAGCCTCAAAGGCTCACCCCTTTGTCACAGCACCGCAGGACACTCCAGCTAGTGGAGTTGCCCGCCCCCTCCGGCCCGGCCCCCACTTTTGGCGGCAAGGCCGGAGAAAATAATGAGAATAACAAGGAGGAGTCACTGGCCAGTCAGGACAGCCCCTAAGGTGTCCTGAGCTGAGGTGACTCTAACTTTTAGAAATCCTCCATCTTGCAGATGGAGGATTCCCCCAATAGGGTTAGGATTGTGACCCCCTCCCCTTGGGAGGAGGCACAAAGAGGGTGTACCCACCCTCAGGGCTAGTAGCCATTGGCTACTAACCCCCCAGACCTAAACACGCCCTTAAATTTAGTATTTAAGGGCTACCCTGAACCCTAGAAAATTAGATTCCTGCAACTACAAGAAGAAGGACTGCCTAGCTGAAAACCCCTGCAGAGGAAGACCAGAAGACGACAACTGCCTTGGCTCCAGAAACTCACCGGCCTGTCTCCTGCCTTCCAAAGATCCTGCTCCAGCGACGCCTTCCAAAGGGACCAGCGACCTCGACATCCTCTGAGGACTGCCCCTGCTTCGAAAAGACAAGAAACTCCCGAGGACAGCGGACCTGCTCCAAGAAAGGCTGCAACTTTGTTTCCAGCAGCCTTGAAAGAACCCTGCAAGCTCCCCGCAAGAAGCGTGAGACTTGCAACACTGCACCCGGCGACCCCGACTCGGCTGGTGGAGACCCAACACCTCAGGAGGGACCCCAGGACTACTCTGATACTGTGAGTACCAAAACCTGTCCCCCCTGAGCCCCCACAGCGCCGCCTGCAGAGGGAATCCCGAGGCTTCCCCTGACCGCGACTCTTTGAATCCTAAGTCCCGACGCCTGGGAGAGACCCTGCACCCGCAGCCCCCAGGACCTGAAGGACCGGACTTTCACTGGAGAAGTGACCCCCAGGAGTCCCTCTCCCTTGCCCAAGTGGAGGTTTTCCCGAGGAACCCCCCCCTGGCCTGCCTGCAGCGCTGAAGAGATCCCGAGATCTCTCATAGACTAACATTGCGAACCCGACGCTTGTTTCTACACTGCACCCGGCCGCCCCCGCGCCGCTGAGGGTGAAATTTCTGTGTGGGCTTGTGTCCCCCCCGGTGCCCTACAAAACCCCCCTGGTCTGCCCTCCGAAGACGCGGGTACTTACCTGCAAGCAGACCGGAACCGGGGCACCCCCTTCTCTCCATTCTAGCCTATGTGTTTTGGGCACCACTTTGATCTCTGCACCTGACCGGCCCTGAGCTGCTGGTGTGGTGACTTTGGGGTTGCTCTGAACCTCCAACGGTGGGCTACCTTGGACCAAGAACTGAACCCTGTAAGTGTCTTACTTACCTGGTAAAACTAACAAAAACTTACCTCCCCCAGGAACTGTGAAAATTGCAGTGTGTCCACTTTTAAAACAGCTATTTGTCAATAACTTGTAAAGTATACACGCAATTCTTATGATTTAAAGTTCCTAAAGTACTTACCTGCAATACCTTTCAAATGAGATATTACATGTAGAATTGGAACCTGTGGTTCTTAAAATAAACTAAGAAAAGATATTTTTCTATAACAAAACCTATTGGCTGGATTTGTCTCTGA